>NC_057795.1:641510268-641821229 GCF_018294505.1 Triticum aestivum
TCTCGTTGTGGTGTATGCTTAGTATAACAGTGCCTTGTTACTATTTTCCTGCTTTCACTTTTTTGTTGCATAAGTAACTCGGCAGTTCAATGAACTCCGCATTACTAAGAGTCCAAACGTAATCCAAATCGCTAATTTTGTTGCATAAACTTGGTCTGGAGAAGGCTTGCTTGCATAAGCTGTTAGTTTAACTGGATTAGTAATTACTTAACCTGATTTGTTGGTTCCTTCGTGATCATGTTTAGCTTGTGTCCTACTGGAGGCTGATGTGTTAATTTCCTTGCCCAAATATGCTACTAGCATGTTTAGCTTGTCAACATAAATGATGCTCCGATAACAGTTACATGCCTGTTAAGTTGGATTGGTTCTCTGCTTTCTTCATTTGCTTAGGACATTCTTGTTTTTTGGCAAAAGCATGTTGTCATGTACGCAGGATGTGTCCATGCCTTCTTCATTATTCTAAATGGACACACCCAAGTTTCAGGTCGTCGGCCCCAAGAAAACATGTGGACATGTAGTTGATATATGGAGTCTGGGTTGCACGGCCCTAGAGATGTTGACACATCAACTTCCCTATCCTGATCTGTAGTGGGTGAGCATGCGCTCATTGATGGCGGTTGTGTATGACACCTCTCCGGTGAGTTCTCCTTGGCTTCATCTCCTACCTATTTCCCTCTATTCTGCATCGAGCCCGTGGCCATTGGGCCACGGCTATATCATGCTTTGTTTTGTGGCCATCAAAGCCACGGATGATCTTGTTTTGGTACTGTTTGAGCTTAATTAGCTCAACTGGCTACTGGTTTTAAGGTTAACTGGCTTGTGCTAAATACTCAATGTTGTTGGCTATGGCCTCTGGGTACTACAATTGTAGTCGTTCTTCTGTCCTAGGTCAATTATCTAAAAATCCCAAAATATGCTATGCTGAAATTGCTCTTCTGTAAATGAGCAGGTTCCATGGACTTGTATGACCGCAAGAAATAGGTTGCCCGAGGAGCCATGGGTGTTGCATAAACATGTGTGGATATTCCCGCTTGATGTACGTACAGTACAAGTGAGTACCTGTTTCCCATCTCCGTTGATCCAAAGCACGCTCGTATCTTTGATTCAAACCATGTTACAAGTAGGACTGCAGGCATGTAGAACCCGTTTGTTATATGCCATCAATCATGCCACTTATATGCCATCAATCATGCCACTTATATGCCATCAATCATGCCACCAGATGCTCTGTTCTGTGCTTCAAAAATTCAATGCTTGCTCCGTGCTGTCATTTATAACACCATTAAAATGTTTGGTGATGATTAGTTGTGCTGTGGAACTGCATTTATTTTTACAAAAGGAACTATTTCTCTTGCATCTTGGCCTCGATTCGCCTCATGTACTGGGAATTGAACTGTGATGTCTGACTGGATTGTCTTTGTTATCTGATGCTCCTGCTCGTGGCATAATGGTTTCAGTATTATAATTTAGGACGATAGGTTCCTGGGCAGGTTGTTTCTCAACCAACAATGTCGTGGCTGGTACCTGATGTTGATGTGTTGTGCGTGAGTAAACTTTGTGGAAGATGGCTTGTTTGAGTGGTTTTCTTGTTGCTCTGTTTTCACTCATTCTAGCAGAACGTTCCTGCCCAGTTTGCTTTGTTGGTTCCAGTTTTTTGTTGTTCCTCTCCACCTGTGTAGGAACATACCCACCCTTGTGCACGTGTTAAAAAATTTCTTAATGCTGCTATATTTGTTCTGTTGCAATGCCCATCTAGTCTGGCAGAAGACCAAAAGGAATCAAAAGTCTAGGATTTAGTTCTTTCTATAACGGACAAGATGGTATTCAACTTTGTGTTAATTTGTCGTTGATACTAACAAGTGTTGTCGATCTATTCTCAGCCATAGTTTGATTGGAGATAGAAGAAAGTGTGTATGTAGCTACTTCTTCATGCCTAAAAGACATAAGCAACCATAGAATCATTTTTAAATCGGCCGTTTATGTCTACAAGCTTTTGTTTTGCTTTCCACGAGCATAGCATCCCGGGGCAGGTGTCTAACTCACCGCACTTCCTTTTATGCTCAGAGACAAACAATAAGATCTCTGGTCTACCGATCACTGTCAATTATTAGGTCAACGTTACATTTGGGCTGTCGATGCAACTAGTGTTAACTACATGTTTCATATCTAGTTAAAAACAACGTGGTGGTTGTAGACAACAAACTGTGCAAAAAACTCTCCTTGTGGTGTATGCTTAGTATAACAGTCCAAACGTAATCCCGACCGCTAATTCTATTTTCTTGATTTCATTTATTCGTTGCATAAGTAACTCAGCAGTTTGATGAACTCCACATCACTAACAGTCCAAACGTAATCAGGACCGCTAATTCTATTGCATAAACTTCGTCTGGACATGGCTTTCTTGCATAAGCTGTTAGTTTAACGGGATTAATAATTACTTAACCTGATTTGTTCGTTCCTTCCTGATCATGTTTAGCTTGGTCTCCTACTGTAGTCTGATATCTTAATTTCCTTTCCCAAATATGCTACTAGCATGTTTAGCTTGTCAACATAAATGGTGCTCCTTGTAGCAGTTAGATGCATGTTAAGTTGGATTGGTTCTCTGCGTTCTTTATTTACTTAGGACATTCTTGGTTTTTGGCATAAGCATGTTGTCATGTATGTATGATGTGTCCATGCCTTCTTGATTATTCTAAATGGACACACCCAACTTTCAGGTTGTTGGTCCCAAAAAGACATGTTGGCCTGCAGCTGATATATGGAGTCTGGATTGCATAGTCCTAGAGATGTTGACACGTCAACTTCGCTATCCTGATCGTATTGGGTGAGTGTGCGGCGCACTAATGGCAGTTGTGTATGGCACCTCTCCAGTGAGTTCTTCTCAGCTCCATCTCCTACCTATGTCTCCCTCTATTCTGCACTGAGCCCGTGACCATCGTGGTCACGGCTATATCATCCTCTGTTTCGTGGCCATCAAAGCTATGGATGATTTTGTTTTGGTACTGTTTGAGCTTAATTAGTTCAATTGGCTACTCTTTTTAAGGTTAACTGGCTTGTGCTAAATACTCAATGTTGCTGGCTATGGCCTCTGGATACTGCAATTGTAGTCTCTTTTGTTCAAGGTTAATTCTCTAAAAATCCCTAGTTTCTGGGGGTCTTTGGTACTTTTCATGGTTACTGCTCCCCGGTTATATACTGCAATTGTGTAGTTTCTTTCCTGTGGCTGGCCTTTATGATGTTTACTGTAGGCCCGGTTTTGCATCATTATGATGCAGAGGCCGGGGGTACGCCTCCATTTTCAAAAAAAAAAACTGTAGGCCCGGTTGCTGGAAATGATTGTTTTTAGCATATAATGGATGCTTGTTTGAATGATTCTAGCATAATTGTTTCTTTGAATGTCTACTTGGATTAACAACCTACATAACAACAACAGTCTTTCTGGGGTTCAAAGTTTTAACTAGGCAAGTAATTTGTAGAATATTTATTGGTAATTTGTTATGTACCATCATCCTCTACTCTTTGGCTCAAATGTTGTGTCCAAAGCTAAGCTGGTCTTTGCCTATAGAAGAGAGTTTGTGTATTTTTTGGATGAAGCAATGCCTAAACCATTTGAGCTTGTATATATTAATGTGTTCTTTATGTTATAATGAGCTCCCAAGATTCTATATGTGCCCATTCATTGTGTTTGCTCTGTTTGGGCTGCAATTTCATTGCATATTCTTCTCTCACTCTACTGCTTGATGCATCTTCCTGCAGATAGAGTTGATGAATATGGGCCATGGTCGTTGAGAAGAAGACATGTCAATGCTTGAAAAGTCGATCGTGTTGGCTACCCTCCAGTTCTGAAGCAGCTTAAGATATCTGACACCATTGCACATTTGTGCTTTCAAGATGTTCGCATGGCTTATCCACTACTGGGACCCGATTTTTTTTGCTTCCAGCAGCGCAGGAGCAGCTTCCCCTGCGCCTTCGGTGGCGGCTTCCCCTGCTCACGGCCACCGAGCCATGGTAAACCTTTTGCTTGTCACCGCGTGATGGGAATTTCTAGGGTTCTAGGTTGTGGTGATGATGTTTAATCCACATCAAGCTCATAATCTGTGTCTGTAGGCATGGTGACTAGAGCAGTACATATTCTATTGGTTGTAGTGTAGATCTCGGTCCGAGTCAGCGATTCATAATTTGTTAACAGGGCTATGTGGAAAGTTAGTGGGCACCATTTCGTCATTTTGGCATAGTTCATTCCTCCTCCAGTCTAGCTAGCTCTGATACACTGGCTCTTCTGGGTTGTTTGATTTGGATTTAGATTTTGACTTGGAACAGGGGCGGCGACGCAGTGCTACGTGGTGGTGCACCTGGACGCGAATGGCATGTTGGGCATGTACTGGAGTGACAACAACATGTATGAGATGAGCGACAACGCCAAGGACGCTGACCTGAGTGAGTAATACTCCATTCCTGAGAGATGCTTAGTATTAGTCTCTTTTTACCTAGTTCCTGTGAGCTATCCTGAATCTCATGATGAGGATTTTTATCTTGTTTACTAAAAGAGTGAAGTTAACAGAGTGCCCCAAATTTCTGTTTGTGGCTTCAGAAATACTGTATGTATGTTGTTTAGGTGAAATAGCACAAGGATCATGTTTATTGAGGCTGAACCACACTCTGTCTCTCATTCCTGGTGTCATATATCCTCCACAACCTTTTTTCTACTTAAATCGCATGCCTGAACTGTATGGTTTTCAATGTATTCACGGGTTATTTGGTAGTCTGAAGATATTCAGATCATGGTGTGATCAAATCATGCTGAATTTGGATTAGTATTTTGATAGTGCGAACCTCACATAGTTGTCCTCCTCTAGTAGTTTTCTCCTGTTAAATCTAAAGTCTATATGTACTCCCTCGGTCCCATAATATAAGATCATTTTTTGACACTATGAGTATATGCTTAGGTTTGCATGATGATGCCTCTGTTTTGTGGCAGATAATCGTGTTAGTAGTATTAGGCATAAATCCATGTGCATGTACTGCATAGTGCAGCCTCCGATGAAATCCATGAAACTTGTGGAACTCATGATCTGTAGTGCGAGCTCACCTAAATTAGACCTTTGCCAAAATGTTATGTGTACGACATTTGTTATGGCCATCATGATCATTTTCAATTCAATCTTGAAATTTGTCTCATACTTCTTGAGAAAGTTGTTCTGCCTATACTAGGCTTGTTTACTATGTTGTTGCTACTGCCTTACTAGTTCGTAATGTTTCGTTGAATGCTGGCCTTTTGTTGAAACACCAGATTTGCTGATTTTGTTGTTGTAGTATACGACTGTGTGTTCACTTTTTTGGCTGCAGAATCTAAGCATAAAAATCGTTCATATGTGACCATGAAAATGGTTTACTTTGTGTTTCTTTCTGTAGTGTAAATTAACTGCAGATTTTTCAGTACTTCCATATGATGGTTGATGGATCTCTCACTTTATGTGATAGGAGTTTGATTGACGATGTCCATGTACTAGATGACTAGTAGATATATAATCTAATAATTCGGTGTAGTACTCGCTGTTGCATGTTTAAAATATTCCCCTTGCATACGTCCAAGAAGCATATGATGAGCTTATTAGAGAATTTTGTTTCCTGTGAAGACATGAAGGTTTTATGAACAATTGGTGTCCATTTGTTGTTTATGGTTGTTGTGTGTATAGTGCTGCTGTAGCCTACATTATTCTTGCCCTATACGTATTCTCTCAACTTGTAAATAGTACATGAAGGTGTTATTTAGGACTGAACCATTTGTATATTGTTGCAGTGATCGATGAGCAATTTGGCCAAGCACTAGGCCAACTTGAGGGTGGGCCCCATCATGTCCAAGATGATGGATACGGTGGACGGGACTGGTGGCGCTTTTTGTGATTTTGTTCGCCATGTCGGTGGTGATGTTAGGCCTCGGCTACAACTTCCACAAGTGAGCTTCTCAGCTACAATCACTATTCATATGACCATTTACTGTTGCTTTGGTCATTTGCTTGTATCTTGGGCATATTTTTTTTCGAAAAGGAGGAATACCCCCGGCCTCTGCATCTGGACGATGCATACGGCCACTTTATTGATTATTAACACAAGACCTTACAAAGTCGTACAACAGTAAGACCAAAGCCACCATCTTCGCAACCTCTGTCGCTACTCCTATCTAACTGATGAAGGGGCGCTGATGGTCTGGACCTAATACCAAACAGACCTCGCAGCCAAACCTAACATCTGAGACCTGAGGTCCCAACCAGGACTCCTACCGGGTATGGGCACCCACCAGTCCGGCGTGCTCTTCAACCAGGCCCCCTGCCGGGTATGAGGCCGCCGCAGCCACGTACCATCAATCCATCTTCAGAGCTGAACTGTTGCATGAACCGTGCCAGGCCTCTCTGCCATCGACGCCACCACGACGCTAGACAGCGCCACCATCCTGCGCTCGTCCATCATCACACGCCCACCGGCGATACCCCTACTGCTCCATGCCGCTGAGACTCGCCGTTGTCGACGTGCCAGATGCCACGCCGCTCCTCCGACGCGAACACCAAAAACAGGAAACGCCCTAAAGATACAAGGGGCACTCTGCACAACATGACAGCCGCTGCGAGCAGCTGCAGAAATCCAGCCGGCGGCCAAAGCCCCCACCTTCATGAGCCCACACCCGAGTCCTAGCTCCCCAGGCAACGCCTCCAAGGAGGGGATGACGCCCATGGCGCCACCGCTGCCCAATCCAGACCGGATTTTGGGTTTTCACCCGGGAGAGGACCGGAGGTGACAAGAATAAGGACCACGACACCGCCTTCAGGAAGGATGCGTCGCCCGAAGCCGACGCCGCTGTCGAGCCGAACCAGCCGGCCTAGGGTTTCCCCCGGTCCCAATCTGCACCACCATCCCTAGAAGCACCGGAACCAGCAGCATCCACCGGCATCAAGCGCAAAGGGGAGGAGCGGGAACGAGGGAGTAGCAGGCCTCCAGATCTGGCGAGGACGAAGGCCCCCGAACTGCCGCCGCCAAGCGCCGACTCCCCACCACCCGAGCGGTCAAGGACGCCGGGCAGAGTCCCCGCGCACACCGTCCAGAGCGCGAACGGCGGCGCCGAACCAGCAGGGGCCGCCGCCCCGTGGATCCAGATCTCCGCGAAGGGACGATGAAGGCCTCGCCGCCACCTTCCTCGGCAGCCGCGCGACGCATCGGCGGATCCTCTAGTGGCGACGAGGAGGAGAGGAAGGGGGAGGGGAACCGCCGGCGGCGGCTAGGGTTAGCCGCCCGTGTCGCCCCTGTTGGAGCGACGCGGGGGCGAGGGATAGGCAAGCTGGCAGGTCAATATGAATTATTGCTTTGGTCATTTCCCTGTTTCTTGGAAATCTAGACTAGTTCTCTTTGGCTGGAACTTGAACTTATCCTTGTTTTTCTGAAATGGAATAGTGCTTGTCTTGTTGCTGGAATATGTGGAACTTTATTTTCTCAAGAGAAATGTCAATGCCTACTATGCATAGACTGGCACATGTCTGTTCAATTAATTAGCCTACTCTCATCCCATATGAGATTATCGCTAGATATAATGCCTTTCCTATATGGAAGGCACATTCGTTCTGCAATTGATTAGTCTCCTTATTGGTGATTAAAATCTATTGTATGAATTGTTTCTCTTCATTTATGGAGGGGGACATACCGGATCCTTTTATTTCTGTTAAGAATATAGTAGGTTTTGCCATTTATGTGTTGAAAAAATGGTCATACCTTTTCGATTATTCTAAATGGACACACCAACTTTCAGGTCGTCAATCCCAAGAACACATATGGACCAGCCGCTGGTATATGCAGTCTGGGTTGCCAGTCCTAGAGATTTTGACATGTCATCTTCCCTATCCTGATCTGGAGTGAGTGAGTGTGCGCTCGCTGATGGCGGTTGTGTACGACACCTCACCGGTGAGTTCTTCTCAGCTCCGTCTCCTACCCGTGTCTCCCTCTCTTCTCCGATGATGAATATTATGGGTTCCAGAATATAGCTTTTGTTTTTAAATTCTGGTCTGGTCAATATTATGACTGCTTAGGTTTCTTTGGATCAATGCAAGCCATTTACAGTTGAAGTCATAAAGTACCATCATGTTCCACCCAGGAAGATAGGTCTATCTCACAAACTATTGAGGAGTGTCTGGTTTGTATTATGTGCTCACCAAGTTTATGAGTGGTGCATATTGTCTATCTACCCTGAACACAACTTATATTTTGTTGTGTTTATTAGAGAGAGTTCTGAGATAGCAGTTTCTTTGAATGCAACATGCCCAGCCACCTCAATCTTGTGATTGTGGTGATCTTGGCATTGAGGTTCGGTCCCTCTCCTGGTTAGGCCATTGTGGTACTGTATATGTTGTTTGTTAGCATTTTACACTTATTTAGGATCTACAATTTTCATGGATCATGCCCTCTGTTCCTCTCTACCATGCTCTTTGGGTTTGTGATGTTTATAGTTGCTAGTGTCTACTTAGAGTAGATGACATTCATGCATCCTTTTATGTGTTCTGTTACTGAAACAAGGCAAGCTAGTAAAGCTATTTGTTGTGGTGCTGATGTGTGTTCCACATGAAGCTCATAATCTGTCTATAGGCATGGTGGCTAGAGTAGTACGTAATCTATGGGTGGTAGTGTAGATCCAGATGTGAGTCAGTGAGTCATCATTTGTTAACAGGGCAATGTGGAAAGTCAGTGGGCACCATTTCGTCATTTTGACATAATTCACTCCTCCAGTCTAGCTAGCTCTGATACACTGACCTTTCTGGGTTGTTTGATTTGATTTGGATTCGGATTTTGAATTGGAATAGGGGCGGCGGCGCAGTGCTACGTGGAGCTGCACCTAGACATGAATGGTGTGTTGGGCATGTACTGGAGTGACAACATGTATGAGATGAGCGACAAGGCCAAGGACGCTGAGCTGGGCAAGAGGCTCTGGCTTTACTGTCAAGCTTGGTTGTCACCTGAGTGAGTAATACTCTGTTCCTGAGAGTTGACATGGAATCTTATGTTAAAACTGCAGTCTATATTTGCTCCCTTGATCCTATAATTTAAGAACATTTTTGACACCGTCTTAGTGTCTAAAATGATCTTATATTATGGGACCAAGGAAGTATATGCTTACGTGTGCATGATGATGCCTCTGTTCTATGGCATATAATCATGTTGGTAGTGTTAGGCATAAATCCATGTGTATGCACTGCATAGTGCAGCCTCCGATGAAATCCATGAAACTTGTGGAACTCATGATCTGTAGCACAACCTCACCGAAATTAGACCTTTGCCAAGATGTTATGTGGATGACATGTGTTGTGCCCACCATGATCATTTTCAATTCAATCTTGAAATTTGTCTCATACTCTTGAGAAAGCTTTTCTGCCTATATTAGGCTTCTTTACTGGATATCATCTTTGTTTATGCCAGAAAAATTGTGAAATTGCTACTTTTTTGGCCTAGGCCTGCTAAATAATGTAGATGCCTCAATAGTGTTTTCAACAGTGCATTTTTCTTGAACGTTTTCAACAGATTCCTTATTTTATCTTTCATGTAGTCCAGGATGTTTGACAGAACTTATCTTGATGTATGAGCAGCTTGGATTTGTGTCGCTTGCACGCATACCAGCAGTTGTCGCCACTGTCTTCGGCAAAGGTGGTACGCTGTCTTGGTTATGGCATTGACGGTACGGCAAGGTTTTCGCCCTCTATCCTTGGCATTGGCTCCCACGACTGCCCCCTCGGCTACCACCACCGAGGTGAGTCCCTGGTCTCTCCTCCTTTGTCTTCTCTAGGACCTAGCCTTCGATCTAGCTCTTTGCTTTCCCATGAAAAATGCTCTAGCTAGTTGTGCTATGCATGTGATTAGAGCTGAAGTCATGCATGCATAGTGTGAATGAAGATGATCCTGGCTTGGGTCATAAAATTCGGTGATGACCATTGATTTCTCCTTGGAGGGAGCATTGTGCGCAAGACTGGAACTCTAGTTCCCTGCTGAACATAGCTTATATTGTGTTGTGTTTATTGGAGAGAGTTTTGACATGGCAGTTTCTTTGAATGCGACATGCCCGGCCACCACAATCTTGTGATTGTGATCTTGCCGTTGCGGTTTGGTCCCTCTCCTGGTTAGGCCATGTTTCCTCTCGACCATCCTCTTTGGGTTTGTGCTGCTGATAGTTGCTCGTGTCTACTTAGAGTAGATGATATTCATGCATCCTTTTGATGGGTTTTGTTATTGAAACAAGGGAAGCTAGTAAAGCTATTTGTTGTGTGTATGCTTGTGTGAAATAAGAAGAACATGCTGCTTGTTTGGCTTGTAACTTAACATTTCTTTTCTTTGTTTTGCCAAGACAAAGAGCTGCTCGCTAGCTGTGAAAGACATGAGAAGAAATATGGTCCTCCAAATAAAATTTAAGCTCAGCTTTGGTGGCCAGACAGGTCATTCGGGCTCAAAGCAGAGGCATCACCAAGAGCGAAATGTTATCCTCTAGTAGTGGCTGAAGCATGCATGCTCCATACATGTATTGTTGATGAGTGGCGTGTACAGTTGTGTGATGATTGGCCTCTCTCTAGTGTTGAATTATAAATTTTTGAGCTCATGGCCAAGTTATTGTAATGGTATAATGTATTCCTTCCATGTGGGAATGAAATACAAAATGGCAGACATTCTACTATGTTTCTTCCTGCATGTTTCCTCCAACGCGTTATGCTGCCAAAATTTATAGCACGGACTTGTTAAAATTTTGTCCTTGTTTGTAAACAAAACAAAATGTTTGGGCCTTGACTTCAAAATGTGAGGGCCTTCATAGAAAGTTTAGCCCTTCAAAGATTTTGCCGGCGAGTTATAACATTTGGACTCTAAAAAGACTTATATTTAGGAAGGGGGGAGTAGAAGGAAAAAGTGAAAAGGCAGATAGTCCCAAGCATAGATAACTTGTTCTCATATTCACAGATTCGCCACAGGAGATAATAACAAATGACCACAGCATAACTAGTACTCCCTCCGTCCCGAATTACTTGTCATCAAAATGGATGAAAATGGATGTAGCTAGAACTAAAATACATCTAGATACATCCGTTTCAATGACAAGTATTTCCGGACGGAGGGAGTACTTTGAGCTCTCATAACATAACCTGATCAAATAAACTTTGCCAATTTAAATAGCATCGAAAGTCGTTGTAGTATAGTGGTAAGTATTCCCGCCTGTCACGCGGGTGACCCGGGTTTGATCCCCGGCAATGGCGTTTCCTTTTTTTTTCCTTTCCTTTGCACTTCGTATATTTTTCGTTCGCCAAGTATTCAGGAATCCGTCAGAACTCACACAGATATTGAGTTGTGAGTAAGTCCTGCTAATGGCCGTAAGCATTACTCACTTGCTAGCACATACACAGCCTTTCTCTAGAATTAGCTGGTGAAACAGAAAAGAGCGGCATCCACAACAGGAGCAAAGTCCGCTCCTCGGTCGCTCCCGCGAGCGGCCAGGAGGGCAACCTAGGTGAACTTGCTGTAACTGAATTATTTGTGCTTTCCTGCGGTAACTGAATCCATGTTCCAGTGCTTTACAGCTTTTCGATATATATAATGGTAATGCAGCCTCTTTGCACACTCAGCCTGATCCTGGCTCCTACTTAAACTGTAAGTCAACTACTTCATGTTCTGACGGTTGATCCAACTTATCTTTTGGTGTTGGTCTTTCCATCTAGCCTTATATATTTTATTTATTTATTTTGACGAAATGCAGCTTGGCTGCTTTCATTGCCATTAGAAGGAGTAAAAGGTTACAAAATGGGTGCATCCACCCAAAAGGTTACAAAATGATACATCCCAGAAAAAAATTTCTCACTTTCATCTAAGAAAAAAGTAAAAAATGATACTACCGCAGCCTACCAGCGAGTGCCACTTTGCATGACCCTCCATTTAAAAAATACCAGAGGTCCTCACATCCATATAAATAAAAAAAATACATTTAAAAAATAATTCATGCCTTCATCTAAAAAAATTCAAACGATTTCCCATAGCGGCCAACCAGCTTGCGCCACGTGGCATACAAAGTTTGTGTGACACGCACAGAAGTCTCAAAGTTTCAAAAGGTAAACTATATCAGCATGCTGAAATTGTGTGACACGTTATCACTGAATATTTCTCTCTCAAAAGAATTGAATCACAGTAACAAATGATCTCCTAGTTAAAATTTTGCACCGCCTTTTAGAATTTTGATCACTTCACACCACATTATAAATTCACCATGTTTCATTTTAAGGTCTCTGCTTTCCCATTACATCCTGCTCGTATGCACCTCCAGTCCGAATGGAAAGGTTGGAAAGATGCAGTGATAAATGCACCCTGCCACCGCTAAGCTAATGTAGCGTGAACTGTGAAGTGGTCTAATTTCTCAAAAAAGGTTGCAAACTGTCAACTTGTGCTGTAAAATTACATTGCACAATTTTGAAAGCTAGGTAGTGGATAAGTAAAATCTGCAAGTTGCTATGTAGACAACAAAGATTCAAAGCAACAATGGCAGAACACAATAGGGTCAGGGTGCATGAATCAAAATGGTTAGTGGTGAACTTGAATGGTACTTCGTATTACAGGGACCCTCAGGACATGCATAGACGAAAGGAGCAAACTCACTGGAAGAGGAGTGGGATTCCCTCGATGTTGAACACCCCCCCCCCCCCCAGGCGATCTAAGATTTCTGACGCCGCAACCCCTGTCCCTGCCATTGTCGGAGCACCGCTGGGCAAAGCCTGGGTGGCGGATGATGACGGGGGGAGGGAGGCTTCCTCTATGGTGGTTCTAGGGCGTGGGATGAGGATGGAGGCAGGGCCTTCCTCTGTCATGGTTCGGGGGCATGACCGCGGTGGATCTCCGCGCGGGTGTCCCAGTCTGGCATGTACGAGGCCAACATTGTCCACGTAGCGATGTGGCTTCTTCTGCGGTGGACGGCCCACACCAACGGTGTGGCGGTTCCGGCAGTGTGCGGCTGTTTACCGGCGGCGAGGGAACTGAAGGAAATATGCCCTAGAGGCAATAATAAAGTTATCATTTATTTTCTCATATCATGATAAATGTTTATTATTCATGCTAGAATTGTATTAACCGGAAACATGATACATGTGTGAATACATAGACAAACATATAGTCACTAGTATGCCTCTACTTGACTAGCTCATTAATCAAAGATGGTTATGTTTCCTAACCATAGACATGTGTTGTCATTTGATTAATGGGATCACATCATTAGAAGAATGATGTGATTGACATGACCCATTCCGTTAGCCTAGCACTTGATCGTTTAGTATGTTGCTATTGCTTTCTTCATGACTTATACAAAGTTCCTACAACTATGAGATTGTGCAACTCACATTTACCGGAAGAACACTTTGTGTGCTATCAAACGTCACAACGTAACTGGGTGATTATAAAGGTGCTCTACAGGTGTTTCCAAAGGTACATGTTGAGTTGGCATAATTCGAGATTAGGTTTTGTCACTCCGATTGTCGGAGAGGTATCTCTGGGCCCTCTCGGTAATACTCATCACTTAAGCCTTGCAAGCATTATAACTAATGAGTTAGTAATAAGATGATGTGTTACAGAACGAGTAAAGAGACTTGCCAGTAACGAGATTGAACTAGGTATTGGATACCGACGATCAAATCTCGGGCAAGTAACATACCGATGACAAAGGGAACAACGTATGTTGTTATGCGGTTTGACCGATAAAGATCTTCGTAAAATATGTAGGAACCAATATGGGCATCCAGGTTCCGCTATTGGTTATTGACCGAGAATGGTTCTAGGTCATGTCTACATAGTTCTCGAACCCGTAGGGTCCGCACGCTTAACGTTACGATGACAGTTTTATTATGAGTTTATAACTTTTGATGTACCGAAGTTTGTTCGGAGTCCCGGATGTGATCACGGACATGACGAGGAGTCTCGAAATGGTCGAGACATAAAGATTGATATATTGGAAGCCTATATTTGGACATCGGAAAGGTTCCGGGTGAAATCGGGATTTTACCGGAACACCGGGGGGTTACCAGAACCCTCCCGGAGGTTAATGGGCCTTAGTGGGCCATGAGGGATAAGAGGAGGGCCGGCCAGGGCAGGCCGCGCGCCCCCTCCCCCCTAGTCCGAATAGGACAAGGAAGGGGGGGGGGCGGCGCCCCCCTTTCCTCTTTCCCCTCCCTCCTTTCCTTCTCCACCAAGGCAAGAGGAGGGAGTCCTACTCCCGATGGGAGTAGGACTCCTCCAGGCGCACCCCAAAGGGGCCGGCCGCACCTCCCCCTCCCTCCTTTATATACGGGGGCAAGGGGGCACCCCATGACACACAAGTTGATCTACGGATCGTTCCTTAGCCGTGTGCGGTGCCCCCCTCCACCATATTCCACCTCGGTCATATCGTCGTGAAGCTTAGGGGAAGCCCTGCGCCGGTAAAACATCATCATCGTCACCACGCCGTCGTGCTGACGGAACTCATCCCCGAAGCTTTGCTGGATCGGAGCCCGGGGATCGTCATCGAGCTGAACGTGTGCTGAACTCGGAGGTGCCGTACGTTCGGTGCTTGGGTCGGTCAGATCGTGAAGACGTACGACTACATCAACCGCGTTGTGCTAACGCTTCTGCTTACGGTCTACGAGGGTACGTGGACAACACTCTCCCCTCTCGTTGCTATGCCATCACCATGATCTTGCGTGTGCGTAGGAAATTTTTTGAAATTACTACGTTCCCCAACAGTGGTATCAGAGCCAGGTTTTATGCGTAGATGTCATATGCACGAGTAGAACACAAGTGAGTTGTGGGCGATATAAGTCATACTGCTTACCAGCATGTCTGAAGGAAATATGCCCTAGAGGCAATAATAAAGTTATTATTTATTTCCTTATATCATGATAAATGTTTATTATTCATGCTAGAATTGTATTAACCGGAAACATAATACATGTGTGAATACATAGACCAACATAATGTCACTAGTATGCCTCTACTTGACTAGCTCATTAATCAAAGATGGTTATGTTTCCTAACCATAGACATGTGTTGTCATTTGATTAACGGGATCACATCATTAGGAGAATGATGTGATTGACTTGACCCATTCCGTTAGCTTAGCACTTGATCGTTTAGTATGTTGCTGTTGCTTTCTTCATGACTTATACATGTTCCTGTAACTATGAGATTATGCAACTCCCGTTTACCGGAGGAACACTTTGGGTGCTACCAAACGTCACAACGTAACTGGGTGATTATAAAGGAGTACTACAGGTGTCTCCAAAGGTACATGTTGGGTTGACGTATTTCGAGATTAGGTTTTGTCACTCTGATTGTCGGAGAGGTATCTCTGGGCCCTCTCGGTAATGCACATCACTATAAGCCTTGCAAGCAATGTAGCTAATGAGTTAGTTACGGAATGATGCATTATGTAACGAGTAAAGAGACTTGCCGGTAACGAGATTGAACTAGGTATTGGATACCGACGATCAAATCTCGGGCAAGTAACATACCGATGACAAAGGGAACAACGTATGTTGTTATGCGGTTTGACCGATAAAGATCTTCGTAGAATATGTAGGAACCAATATGGGCATCCAGGTTCCGCTATTGGTTATTGACCGAGAGTAGTTCTAGGTCATGTCTACATTGTTCTCGAACCCGTAGGGTCCGCACACTTAAGGTTTCGATGACAGTTATATTATGAGTTTATGAGTTTTGATGTACCGAAGGAATTCGGAGTCCCGTATGAGATCGGGGACATGACGAGGAGTCTCGAAATGGTTGAGACATAAAGATCAATATATTGGACGACTATATTTGGAGTTCGGAAAGGTTCCGAGTGATTCGGGTATTTTTCGAAGTACCGGAGAGTTACGGGAATTCGCCGGGGAGTATATGGGCCTTATTGGGCCATACGGGAATAGAGGAGAGAGGCCGAAAGGGAGGAGGCGCGCAGCCCCCCTCTAGTCCGAATTGGACAAGGGGTGCGGCCCCCCTTTCCTTCCTCCTCTCCCCCTCTTTCCCCCCTTCTCCTACTCCAATAAGGAAGGAGGGAGTCCTACTCCCGGTGGGAGTAGGACTCCCCTTGGCGCCCCCCTCCTAGGCCGGCCGCACCTCCCCCCTCCCTCCTTTATATACGGGGGCAGGGGGGCACCCCAGGACACACAAGTTGATCTACGGATCGTTCCTTAGCCGTGTGAGGTGCTCCCCTCCACCACATTCCACCTCGGTCATATCGTCGCGAAGCTTAGGCGAAGCCCTGCGCCGGTAGAACATCATCATCGTCACCACGCCGTCGTGCTGACGGAACTCATCCCCGAAGCTTTGCTGGATCGGAGCCCGGGGATCGTCATCGAGCTGAACGTGTGCTGAACTCGGAGGTGCCGTACGTTTGGTGCTTGGATCGGTCGGATCGTGAAGACGTATGACTACATCAACCACGTTGTGCTAACGCTTCCGCTTACGGTCTACGAGGGTACGTGGACAACACTCTCCCCTCTCGTTGCTATGCCATCACCATGATCTTGCGTGTGCGTAGGAATTTTTTTTGAAATTACTACGTTCCCCAACAGTGGTATCAGAGCCTAGGTTTTATGCGTTGATGTTATATGCACGAGTAGAACACAAGTGAGTTGTGGGCGATACAAGTCATACTGCTTACCAGCATGTCATACTTTGGTTCGGCGGTATTGTGAGATGAAGCGGCCCGGACCGACATTACGCGTACGCTTACGTGAGACTGGTTTCACCATTGCGAGCCCTTGTGCTTAAAGGTGGCTGGCGGGTGTCTGTCTCTCTCACTTTAGCTGAATCGGGTGTGGCTACGCCCGGTCCTTGCGAAGGTTAAAACAGCACCAACTTGACGAACTATCGTTGTGGTTTTTATGCATAGGTAAGAACGGTTCTTGCTAAAGCCCGTAGCAGCCACGTAAAATTTGCAACAACAAAGTAGAGGACGTCTAACTTGTTTTTGCAGGGGATGTTGTGATGTGATATGGTCAAGACGTGATGCTATATTTTATTGTATGAGATGATCATGTTTTGTAACCGAAGTTATCGGCAACTGGCAGGAGCCATATGGTTGTCGCTTTATTGTATGAAATGCAAACGCCCTATAATTGCTTTACTTTATCTCTAAGCGGTAGCGATAGTCGTAGAAGCAATAGATGGCGTAACGACAACGATGCTACGATAAAGATCAAGGTGTCGCGCCGGTGACGATGGTGATCATGACGGTGCTTCAAAGATGGAGATCGCAAGCACAAGATGATGATGGCCATATCATATCACTTATATTGATTGCATGTGATGTTTATCCTTTATGCATCTTATCTTGCTTTGATTGACGGTAGCATTTTAAGATGATCTCTCACTAATTATCAAGAAGTGTTCTCCCTGAGTATGCACCGCTGCGAAAGTTCTTCGTGCTGAGACACCACGTGATGATCGGGTGTGATAGGCTCTATGTTCAAATACAATGGGTGCAAAACAGTTGCACACGCGGAATACTCGGGTTAAACTTGACGAGCCTAGCATATACGGATATGGCCTCGGAACACGGAGACCGAAAGGTCGAGCGTGAATCATATAGTAGATATGATCAACATAATGATGTTCACCATTGAAACTACTCCATCTCACGTGATGATCGGACATGGTTTAGTTGATTTGGATCACGTGATCACTTAGATGACTAGAGAGATGTCTATCTAAGTGGGAGTTCTTAAGAAATATGATTAATTGAACTTTAATTTATCATGAACTTAGTCCTGGTAGTATTTTGCAAATTATGTTGTAGATCAATAGCTCGCGTTGTTGCTTTCATATGTTTATTTTGATATGTTCCTAGAGAAAAATTGTGTTGAAAGATGTTAGTAGCAATGATGCGGATTGGATCCGTGATCTGAGGTTTATCCTCATTGTTGCACAGAAGAATTATGTCATTAATGCACCGCTAGGTGACAGGCCTATTGCAGGAGCAAATGCAGACGTTATGAACGTTTGGCTAGCTCAATATGATGACTACTTGATAGTTTAAGTGCACCATGCTTAACGGCTTAGAATCGGGACTTCAAAGACGTTTTGAACGTCATGGACCATATGAGATGTTCCAGGAGTTGAAGTTAATATTTCAAGCAAATACCCGAGTTGAGAGATATGAAGTCGCTAAAAGATGGAGGAGAATCGCTCAACTAGTGAGCAAGTGCTCAGATTGTCTGGGTATTACAATCGCTTGAATCAAGTGGGAGTTAATCTTCCAGATAAGATAGTGATTGACAGAATTCTCTAGTCACCATCACCAAGTTAGTAGAACTTCGTAATGAACTATAGTATGCAAGGGATGACGAATACGATTCCCAAGCTCTTCGTGATGTTGAAATCAACGAAGGTAGAAATCAAGAAAGAGCATCAAGTGTTGATGGTTGACAAGATCACTAGTTTCAAGAAAAGGGCAAAGGGAAAGAAAAGGGAACTTCAAGTAGAATGGCAAGCAAGTTGTCACTCCCATGAAGAAGCCCAAAGCTGGACCAAAGCCTGAAACTAAGTGATTATACTGCAAAGGAAATGGTCACTAGAAGCGGAAATGCCCTGAATATTTGGTGGATAAGAAGGATGGCAAAGTGAACAAGGGTATATTTGATATACAGGTTATTGATGTGTACCTTACTAGTGTTTATAGTAGCTCCTGAGTATTTGATACTTGTTCGGTTGCTAAGATTAGTAACTCGAGACAAGAGTTACAGAATAAACAGAAACTAGTTGAGGGTGAAGTGGCGATGTGTGTTGGAAGTGGTTCCAAGATTGATATGATCATCATCGCACACTCCCTATACTTTCGGGATTAGTGTTAATCCTAAATAAATGTTATTTGGTGTTTGCGTTGAGCATAAATATGATTTGATCATGTTTATTGCAATACGGTTATTCATTTAAAGTCAGAGAATAATTGTTGTTCTGTTTACATGAATAAAACCTTCGATGGTTATACACCCAATGAAAATAGTTTGTTGGATCTCGATCATAGTGATACACATATTCATAATATTGATGCCAAAAGATGCAAAGTTAATAATGATAGTGCAACTTATTTGTGGCACTGCCGTTTGGGTCATATCGGTGTAAAGCGCATGAAGAAACTCCAAAAAGATGGATTTTCGGAATCACTTGGTTATGAATCATTTGATGCTTGCAAACCGTGCCTTTTGGGCAAGATGACTAAAACTCCGTTCTCCGGAACAATGGAACAAGCTACTGGCTTATTGGAAACAATACATACCGATGTATGCGATCCAATGAGTGTTGATGCCTGTGGCAAGTATCGTTATTTTCTGACCTTCACAAGATGATTTGAGCAGATATGGGTATATCTACTTGATGAAATATAAGTCTGAAATAGTTGAAAGGTTCAAAGAATTTCAGAGTGAAGTGGAAAAATCATCGTAACAAGAAAATAAAGTTTCTGCGATCTGATCGCGGAGACGAATATTTGAGTTACGAGTTTGGTCTTCAATTAAAACAATGTGGAATAGTTTCACAGCTCACGCCACCTGGAACACCACAACGTTATGGTGTGTCCGAACGTCGTAACCGCACTTTATTGGATATGGTGCGATCTATGATGTCGCTTATCGGTTTACCACTATCGTTTTGGGGTTATGCATTAGAGACAGCTGCATTCACGTTTAATAGGGCACCATCTAAATCCGTTGAGACGACACCGTATGAAATATGGTTTAATAGTAAACCTAAGATGTCGTTTCTTAAAGTTTGGAGTTGTGAAGCTTATGTGAAATTTTTTTCACCTGATAAGCTCAAACCCAAATCGGAGAAATGCATCTTCATAGAATACCCAAAGGTAACTATTGGGTACACCTTCTATCACAGATCCGAAAGCAAGATTTGTTGCTAAGAATGGATCCTTTCTAGAGAAGGAGTTTCTCTTGAAAGAAGTGAGTGGGAGGAAAGTAGAACTTGATGAGGTAACTGTACCTGCTCCCTTATTGGAAAGTAGTTCATCACAGAAATCTGTTCCTGTGACTACTACACCAATTAGTGAGGAAGTTAATGATGATGATCATGAAACTTCAAATTAAGTTACTACAGAACCTCGTAGGTCTTCCAGAGTAAGATCCGCACCAGAGTGGTACGGTAATCCTATTCCGGAAATCATGTTACTAGATCATGATGAACCTACGAACTATGAGGAAGCAATGATGAGCCCAGATTCCACGAAATGGCTTGAGGCCATAAAATCTGAGATATGATCCATGTATGAGAACAAAGTATGGACTTTGATTGACTTGCTCGATGATCAGCAAGCCATGTTAAATAAATGGATCTTCAAGAGGAAGACGGACACTGATAGTAGTGTTACTATCTACAAAGCTCGACTTGTTGCAAAAGGTTTTTGACAAGTTCAAGGTGTTGAATACGATGAGATTTTCTCACTCGTAACGATGCTTAAGTCTGTCCGAATCATGTTAGCAATTGCCACATTTTATGAAATCTGGCAAATGGATGTCAAAAACTGCATTCCTTAATGGATTTATTAAAGAAGAGTTGCATATGATGCAACCAGAAGGTTTTGTCAATCCTAAAGATGCTAACAAAGTGTGCAAGCTCCAGCGATCCATTTATGGACTGGTGCAAGCCTCTCGCAGTTGGAATATACGCTTTGATGAGTTGATCAAAGCATATGGTTTTATACAGACTTTTTGAGAAGCCTGTATTTACAAGAAAGTGAGTGGGAGCTCTGTAGCATTTCTAATATTATATGTGGATGACATATTGTTAATTGGAAATGATATGGAAATTCTGGATAGCATGAAAGGATACTTGAATAAGATTTTTTCAAAGCAAGACCTCGGTGAAGCTGCTTACACATTGAGCATCAAGATCTATATAGATAGATCAAGACGCTTGATAAGATTTTTCAATGAGTACATACCTTGATAAATTTTTGAAATAGTTCAAAATGGAACAGTCAAAGAAGGAGTTCTTGCCTGTGTTACAAGGTGTGAAGTTGAGTAAGACTCAAGACCCGACCATTGCAGAAAATAGAAAGAGAATGAAAAGTCATTCCCTATGCCTCAGTCATAGGTTCTATAAAGTATGCTATGCTGTAAACCAGACCTATTGTATACCTTGCTTTGCGTTTGGCAAAGGAATACAATTTTGATCTAATAGTAAATCACTGGACATGGGTCAAGAATATCCTTAGTGAAGACTAAGGAGATGTTTCTCGATTATGGAGGTGATAAAAGAGCCCGTCGTAAAAGTTACAACGATGCAAGCTTTTACACCAATCCAGATGACTGTAAGTCTCAATCTGGATACATATTGAAAGTGGGAGCAATTAGCTAGAGTAGCTCCGTGCAAAGCATTGTAGACATAGAATATTTGCAAAATACATACGACTCTGTAATATGACAGACCCGTTGATTAAACTTCTCTCACGAGCAAAACATGATCATACCTTAGTACTCTTTGGGAGTTAATCACATAGCGATGTGAACTAGATTATTGACTCTAGTAAACCCTTTGGGTGTTGATCACATGACGATGTGAACTATGGGTATTAATCACATACAGATGTGAATATTGGTGTTAAATCACATGATGATGTGAACTAGATTATTGACTCTAGTGCAAGTGGGAGACTGAAGGAAATATGCCCTAGAGGCAATAATAAAGTTATTATTTATTTCCTTATATCATGATAAATGTTTATTATTCATGCTAGAATTGTATTAACCGGAAACATAATACATGTGTGAATACATAGACCAACATAACGTCACTAGTATGCCTCTACTTGACTAGCTCATTAATCAAAGATGGTTATGTTTCCTAACCATAGACATGTGTTGTCATTTGATTAATGGGGTCACATCATTAGGAGAATGATATGATTGACTTGACCCATTCCGTTAGCTTAGCACTTGATCGTTTAGTATGTTGTTGTTGCTTTCTTCATGACTTATACATGTTCCTGTAACTATGAGATTATGCAACTCCCGTTTACCGAGGAACACTTTGGGTGCTACCAAACGTCACAACGTAACTGGGTGATTATAAAGGAGTACTACAGGTGTCTCCAAAGGTACATATTGGGTTGGCGTATTTCGAGATTAGGTTTTGTCACTCCGATTGTCGGAGAGGTATCTCTGGGCCCTCTCGGTAATGCACATCACTATAAGCCTTGCAAGCAATGTAGCTAATGAGTTAGTTACGGAATGATGCATTATGTAACGAGTAAAGAGACTTGCCGGTAACGAGATTGAACTAGTTATTGGATACCGACGATCAAATCTCGGGCAAGTAACATATCGATGACAAAGGGAACAACGTATGTTGTTATGCGGTTTGACCGATAAAGATCTTCGTAGAATATGTAGGAACCAATATGGGCATCCAGGTTCCGCTATTGGTTATTGACCAAGAGTAGTTCTAGGTCATGTCTACATTGTTCTCGAACCCGTAGGGTCCGCACACTTAAGGTTTCGATGACAGTTATATTATGAGTTTATGAGTTTTAATGTACCGAAGGAGTTCGGAGTCCCGTATGAGATCGGGGACATGACGAGGAGTCTCGCAATGGTCGAGACGTAAAGATCGATATATTGGACGACTATATTCGGAGTTCGGAAATGTTCCGAGTGATTCGGGTATTTTTCGGAGTACCGGAGAGTTACGGGAATTCGCCGGGGAGTATATGGGCCTTATTGGGCCATACGGGAATAGAGGAGAGAGGCCAAAAGGAAGGAGGCGCGCAGCCCCCCTCTAGTCCGAATTGGACAAGGGGTGCGGCCCCCCTTTCCTTCCTCCTCTCCCCCTCTTTCCCCCCCTTCTCCTACTCCAACAAGGAAGGAGGGAGTCCTACTCCCGGTGGGAGTAGGACTCCCCTTGGCGCGCCCCCTCCTAGGCCGGCCGCACCTCCCCCCTCCCTCCTTTATATACGGGGGCAGGGGGCACCCCAGGACACATAAGTCGGTCGGATCGTGAAGACGTACGACTACATTAAACGCGTTGTGCTAACGCTTCCGCTTACGGTCTACGAGGGTACGTGGACAACACTCTCCCCTCTCGTTGCTACGCCATCACCATGATCTTGCGTGTGCGTAGGAATTTTTTTTGAAATTACTACATTCCCCAACAATGTCATACTTTGGTTCGGCGGTATTGTGAGATGAAGCGGCCCGGACCGACATTACGCGTACGCTTACACGAGACTGGTTTCACCGCTACGAGTATTCGTTGCTTAAAGGTGACCGGCGGGTATCTGTCTCTCTAACTTTAGCTGAATCGAGTGTGGCTACGCCCGGTCCTTGCGAAGGTTAAAACAACACCAACTTGACAAACTATCGTTGTGGTTTTTGATGCGTAGGTAAGAACGGTTCTTGCTAAGCCCGTAGCAGCCACGTAAAATTTGCAACAACAAAGTAGAGGACGTCTAACTTGTTTTTGCAGGGCATATTGTGATGTGATATGGTCAAGACATGATGCTATATTTTATTGTATGAGATGATCATGTTTTGTAACCGAAGTTATCGACAACTGGCAGGAGCCATATGGTTGTCACTTTATTGTATGAAATGCAAACGCCCTGTAATTGCTTTACTTTATCACTAAGCGGTAGCGATAGTTGTAGAAGCAATAGTTGGCGAGACGACAACGATGCTACGATGAAGATCAAGGTGTCGCGCCGGTGATGATGGTGATCATGACGATGCTTCGGAGATGGAAATCACAAGCACAAGATGATGATTGCCATATCATATCACTTATATTGATTGCATGTGATGTTTATCCTTTATGCATCTTATCTTGCTTTGATTGACGGTAGCCTTTTAAGATGATCTCTCACTAAAATTATCAAGAAGTGTTCTCCCTGAGTATGCACCGTTGCCAAAGTTCGTCATGCCCAGACACCACGTGATGATCGGGTGTGATAAGCTCTACGTCCATCTACAACGGGCGCAAGCCAGTTTTGCACACGCAGAATACTCAGGTTAAACTTGACGAGCCTAGCATATGCAGATATGGCCTCGGAACACGGAGACCGAAAGGTCGAGCATGAATCATATAGTAGATATGATCAACATAAAGATGTTCACCATTGAAAACTACCCCATCTCACGTGATGATCGGTTATGGTTTAGTTGATTTGGATCACGTGATCACTTAGATGACTAGAGAGATGTCTGTCTAAGTGGGAGTTCTTAAGTAATATGATTAATTGAACCTAAATTTATCATGAACTTAGCACCTGATAGTATTTTGCTTGTCTATGTTTGTTTGTAGATAGATGGCTCGTGCCGTTGTTCCGTTGAATTTTAATGCGTTCCTTGAGAAAGCAAAGTTGAAAGATGATGGTAGCAATTACACGGACTGGGTCCGTAACCTGAGGATTATCCTCATTGCTGCACAGAAAAGTTACGTCCTGGAAGCACCGCTGGGTGCCAGGCCTGCTGCTGATGCAACTGACGACGTTAAGAACGTCTGGCAGAGCAAAGCTGATGACTACTCTATAGTTCAGTGTGCCATGCTTTACGGCTTAGAACTGGGTCTTCAACGACGTTTTGAACGTCATGGAGCATATGAGATGTTCCAGGAGTTGAAGTTAATATTTCAAGCAAATGCCCGGATTGAGAGATATGAAGTCTCCAATAAGTTCTACATCTGCAAGATGGAGGAGAATAGTTCTGTTAGTGAGCATATACTCAAAATGTCTGGGTATAATAATCACTTGATTCAACTGGGAGTTAATCTTCCGGATGATAGCGTCATTGACAGAATTCTCCAATCACTGCCACCAAGCTACAAGAGCTTTGTGATGAACTATAATATGCAAGGGATGAACAACACTATTCCCGAGCTCTTCGCAATGCTAAAAGCTGCGGAGGTAGAAATCAAGAAGGAGAATCAAGTGTTGATGGTCAACAAGACCACTAGTTTCAAGAAAAAGGGCAAAGGGAAGAAGAAGGGGAACTTCAAGAAAAACAGCAAGCAAGTTGCTGCTCAAGAGAAGAAACCCAAGTCTGGACCTAAGCCTGAAACCGAGTGCTTCTACTGCAAGCAGACTGGTCACTGGAAGCGGAATTGCCCCAAGTATTTGGCGGATAAGAAGGATGGCAAAGTGAACAAAGGTATATGTGATATACATGTTATTGATGTGTACCTAACTAGAGCTCGTAGTAGCACCTGGGTATTTGATACTGGTTCTGTTGCTAATATTTGCAACTCGAAACAGGGACTATAGAATAAGCGAGCACTGGCCAAGGACGAGGTGACGATGCGCGTGGGAAACGGTTCCAAAGTCGATGTGATCGCAGTCGGCACGCTACCTCTACATCTACCTTCGGGATTAGTTTTAGACCTGAATAATTGTTATTTGGTGCCAGCGTTGAGCATGAACATTATATCTGGATCTTGTTTGATGCGAGACGGTTATTCATTTAAATCAGAGAATAATGGTTGTTCTATTTATATGAGTAATATCTTTTATGGTCATGCACCCTTGAAGAGTGGTCTATTTTTATTAAATCTCGATAGTAGTGATACACATATTCATAGTGTTGAAACCAAAAGATGCAGAGTTAATAATGATAGTGCAACTTATTTGTGGCACTGCCGTTTGGGTCATATCGGTGTAAAACGCATGAAGAAACTCCATACTGATGGACTTTTGGAATCACTTGATTATGAATCACTTGGTACTTGCGAACCGTGCCTTATGGGTAAGATGACTAAAACGCCATTCTCCGGAACTATGGAGCGAGCAACTGATTTGTTGGAAATCATACATACTGATGTTTGTGGCCCAATGAATGTTGAGTCTTGCAGTGGGTATCATTATTTTCTCACCTTCACAGATGATTTGAGCAGATATGGGTATATCTACTTGATGAAACACAAGTTTGAAACATTTGAAAAGTTTAAAGAATTTCAGAGTGAAGTGGAAAATCATCGTAACAAGAAAATAAAGTTTCTATGATTTGATCGTGGAGGAGAATATTTGAGTTATGAGTTTGGCCTACACTTGAAACAATGTGGAATAGTTTCGCAACTCACGCCACCTGGAACACCACAACGAAATGGTGTGTCCGAATGTCGTAATCGTACTTTACTGGATATGGTGCGATCTATGATGTCTCTTACTGATTTACCGCTATCATTTTGGGGTTATGCTTTAGAGACGGCCGCATTCACGTTAAATAGGGCACCATCAAAATCCGCTGAGACGACGCCTTATGAACTGTGGTTTGGCAAGAAACCAAAGTTGTCGTTTCTTGAAGTTTAGGGCTGCGATGCTTATGTGAAGAAACTTCAACCAGATAAGCTCAAACCTAAATCGAAGAAATGTGTCTTCATAGGATACCCAAAAGAGACTATTGGGTACACCTTCTATCACAGATCCAAAGGCAAGACATTCGTTGCTAAGAATGGATCCTTTCTAGAGAAGGAGTTTCTTTCGAAAGAAGTGAGTGGGAGGAAAGTAGAACTTGATGAGATAACTGTATCTACTCCATTATTGGAAAGTAGTTCATCACGAGAACCGGTTCCTGTGACAACTACACCAATTAGTGAGGAAGCTAATGATAATGATCATGAAACTTCAGATCAAGTTTCTACTGAACTTCGTAGGTCTACCAGAGTAAGATCCGCGCCAGAGTGGTACGATAATCCTATTCTGGAAGTCATGTTACTTGACCATGATGAACCTATGAACTATGAGGAAGCGATGATGAGCCCGGATTCCGCAAAATGGCTAGAAGCCATGAAATCTGAGATGGGATCCATGTATGAAAACAAAGTATGGACTTTGGTTGACTTACCCGATGATCGGCAAGCCATTGAGAATAAATGGATGTTTAAGAAGAAGACTGACGCTGATGGTAATATAACTGTCTATAAAGCTCGACTTGTTGCAAAAGGTTTTTGACAAGTTCAAGGGGTTGACTACGATGAGACTTTCTCACCCGTAGCGATGCTTAAGTCCGTCCGAATCATGTTAGCTATTGCTGCATTTCATAATTATGAAATTTGGCAAATGGATGTCAAGACTGCATTCTTGAATGGATTTCTAGAAGAAGAGTTGTATATGATGCAGCCGGAAGGTTTTATTAATCCAAAAGGTGCTGACAAAGTGTGCAAGCTCCAGCGTTCCATTTATGGACTGGTGCAAGCATCTCGGAGTTGGAATAAACGCTTTGATAGTGTGATCAAAGCATATGGTTTTATACAGACTTTTGGAGAAGTCTGTATTTACAAGAAAGTGAGTGGGAGCTCTGTAGCATTTCTAATTTTATATGTAGATGACATATTATTAATTGGAAATGATATAGAATTTCTGAATAGCATAAAAGGATACTTGAATAAAAGTTTTTCAATGAAAGACCTCGGTGAAGCTGCTTACATATTGGGCATCAAGATCTATAGAGATAGATCAAGACGCTTAATAGGACTTTCACAAAGCACATACCTTGACAAAATTTTGAAAAAGTTCAAAATGGATCAGGCAAAGAAAGGATTCTTGCCTGTGCTACAAGGTGTGAAGTTGAGTCAAACTCAATGCCCGACCACAACAAAAGATAAAGAGAAAATGAAAAATGTTCCCTATGCTTCAGCCATAGGCTCTATCATGTATGCAATGCTGTGTACCAGACCTGACGTATGCTTAGCAATAAGCTTGGCAAGAAGGTACCAAAGTAATCCAGGAGTGGATCACTGGACAGCGGTCAAGAACATCCTGAAATACCTGAAAAGGACTAAGGAAATGTTTCTCGTATATGGAGGTGACAAAGAGCTAGTCGTAAACGGTTACGTCGATGCAAGCTTTGACACTGATCCGGACGATTCTAAATCGCAAACCGGATACGTGTTTTTATTAAATGGTGGAGCTGTAAGTTGGTGCAGTTCTAAACAAAAGCGTCGTAGCAGGATCTACATGTGAAGCGGAGTACATAGCTGCTTCGGAAGCAGCAAATGAAGGAGTCTGGATGAAGGAGTTCATTTCCGATCTAGGTGTCATACCTAGTGCATCGGGACCAATGAAGATCTTCTGTGACAATACTGGTGCAATTGCCTTGGCAAAGGAATCTAGATTTCACAAGAGGACCAAGCACATCAAGAGACGCTTCAATTCCATTCGGGACCAAGTCCAAGTGGGAGACATAGAGATTTGCAAAATACATACGGATCTGAATGTTGCAGACCCGTTGACTAAGCCTCTCTCACGAGCAAAACATGATCAATACCAAGACTCCATGGGTGTTAGAATCATTACTATGTAATCTAGATTATTGACTCTAGTGCAAGTGGGAGACTGAAGGAAATATGCCCTAGAGGCAATAATAAAGTTATTATTTATTTACTCATATCATGATAAATGTTTATTATTCATGCTAGAATTGTATTAACCAGAAACATGATACATGTGTGAATACATAGACAAACATATAGTCACTAGTATGCCTCTACTTGACTAGCTCATTAATCAAAGATGGTTATGTTTCCTAACCATAGACATGTGTTGTCATTTGATTAATGGGATCACATCATTAGAAGAATGATGTGATTGACATGACCCATTCCGTTAGCCTAGCACTTGATCGTTTAGTATGTTGCTATTGCTTTCTTCATGACTTATACAAAGTTCCTACAACTATGAGATTGTGCAACTCACATTTACCGGAAGAACACTTTGTGTGCTATCAAACGTCACAACGTAACTGGGTGATTATAAAGGTGCTCTACAGGTGTTTCCAAAGGTACATGTTGAGTTGGCATAATTCGAGATTAGGTTTTGTCACTCCGATTGTCGGAGAGGTATCTCTGGGCCCTCTCGGTAATACTCATCACTTAAGCCTTGCAAGCATTATAACTAATGAGTTAGTAATAAGATGATGTGTTACAGAACGAGTAAAGAGACTTGCCAGTAACGAGATTGAACTAGGTATTGGATACCGACGATCAAATCTCGGGCAAGTAACATACCGATGACAAAGGGAACAACGTATGTTGTTATGCGGTTTGACCGATAAAGATCTTCGTAAAATATGTAGGAACCAATATGGGCATCCAGGTTCCGCTATTGGTTATTGACCGAGAATGGTTCTAGGTCATGTCTACATAGTTCTCGAACCCGTAGGGTCCGCACGCTTAACGTTACGATGACAGTTTTATTATGAGTTTATAACTTTTGATGTACCGAAGTTTGTTCGGAGTCCCGGATGTGATCACGGACATGACGAGGAGTCTCGAAATGGTCGAGACATAAAGATTGATATATTGGAAGCCTATATTTGGACATCGGAAAGGTTCCGGGTGAAATCGGGATTTTACCGGAACACCGGGGGGTTACCAGAACCCTCCCGGAGGTTAATGGGCCTTAGTGGGCCATGAGGGATAAGAGGAGGGCCGGCCAGGGCAGGCCGCGCGCCCCCTCCCCCCCTAGTCCGAATAGGACAAGGAAGGGGGGGGGGCGGCGCCCCCCTTTCCTCTTTCCCCTCCCTCCTTTCCTTCTCCACCAAGGCAAGAGGAGGGAGTCCTACTCCCGATGGGAGTAGGACTCCTCCAGGCGCACCCCAAAGGGGCCGGCCGCACCTCCCCCTCCCTCCTTTATATACGGGGGCAAGGGGGCACCCCATGACACACAAGTTGATCTACGGATCGTTCCTTAGCCGTGTGCGGTGCCCCCCTCCACCATATTCCACCTCGGTCATATCGTCACGAAGCTTAGGCGAAGCCCTGCGCCGGTAGAACATCATCATCGTCATCACGCCGTCGTGCTGACGGAACTCATCCCCGAAGCTTTGCTGGATCGGAGCCCGGGGATCGTCATCGAGCTGAACGTGTGCTGAACTCGGAGGTGCCGTACGTTCGGTGCTTGGATCGGTCGGATCGTGAAGACGTACGACTACATCAACCGCGTTGTGCTAACGCTTCCGCTTACGGTCTACGAGGGTACGTGTGGACAACACTCTCCCCTCTCGTTGCTATGCCATCACCATGATCTTGCGTGTGCGTAGGAATTTTTTTGAAATTACTACGTTCCCCAACAGGAACTCCCTTGGGGTGTGGCGGAAGACAGTGGAGATGGATCTCATGGTCATGTTGGATGTGAGTATGCCAGCGAAAACTTAATTTGGCCTCAGTCGGAACCGTTGACGGTGGTGCCCCTAGGCGTCGTTACCTCGCCGGAGGTGTTGTGCGGGCGATTCTCGTTCCTTCTGTGCTCCGGGGGAAACCCTAGACTTTGGCTTTCCAGATTGGATGATGGCGATGTTCTTGCGTCGTCACCCAACTACTGCAGGAACGCCAAGCAGTGGCGGGCGTAAAAAAAAACTAGTAGTGACAGGCAAGGCTCGCAGGGGCACTCGCCACTGACCTGCCGCCACTATTAAAATGGCATCAGTGGAAGGCATGCGCCCGCCAGTAAGTGCCTCTGCAGTGGCGGGCAACACACATGTGTCCATTACTAGTGATAGTTGTGGCAGTGGCGGGCAGATTGAAGCGCCCGCCACGGAAAGCTTAGGCATGCAAATTAAAAAAAAATTTGCAACTACGGCAACATTTCTGCTGCTATGGCTGCATTTTGCATAAAACCAATCTAAGAATTTCAATACGCTGCACCTTGGAGATTAGAAGCAAATAGAGCACATATGTAAGCTTCGAAAGGCAAGTTCACTAGGTAATTAGTACTCTTCTAACAACTACTAACACTTAAATTTGTTCCAATTGATAAACCAACATTAAAGTATGACAGGTATCTTAACTAACTAACTAAGTGCTCATCAGATTGAAGATATTTGACTTGGACCTTATTTCTAAATAAGGTATACAACAACCACCATCTGAAAGTTGTTGTTGTTGTTGTTGTTGTTGTTGTTGTTGTTGTTGTTGTTGTTGTTGTTGTTTAACGTTGAAAGTGCAATCATGCCCTAAATATTATTTTGATGTTGATGACAATATACTCATAGAGGACTAACAAAGTTTGTCAAATATATCTCAGGTTTTAGTCCCCTCAGAATCAATTATGTGTGTGGATTATGACTTCGGAAATATTTAACCTCATCAAGAACGAAGAAACAAGACTATGTTTATGTTTATTCTTGAGTATAGGATCCCGCACTATTAAGAGGGGAACATGGGTTATTGCTAAAGTCTTGCTCAAACAACTTCTTCAAAGTCAGTGTCTGATCTTCATCTCTGTCGGACGACCGGTACTCACCGGACGTCCGACCGCTTCCATACAGAGCCAAAACATTGGTCGTCCGGTGTGCAGCAGACATCGGGCAAATCTGATCCAGAACCAAAACATCGGTTGTCCAGTCCCTGTCGGACGTCCGTTGTCTGCAGAGCCCTTGGTCGTCTGATATTCCTCGGTCGTCCGGTATTTTCTCCACCGGATCCTCCGGTCGTCCGGTACCCACTAGACCGTTACAAAACATCGGACGTCCGGTGTCTGTCATGCCCTCGGTCGTCCGTTGTGCATCGGATGTCCGACGCATCTGCGCTGTTTTAGCCCCCAACGACCACTTATGAATAGACATTGCTTAACTTGCTGCTAGAATACTTGAATGTCAGCGAGATTATTATTTTACTTGGTACGTGCTCCGTCTGATGAATATACACTTGGCTGGCAGCAACACATACCTGTGGGGGAGATCCTCAAAAACGGCCATAACTGATATATTTTGGGCAGCTTGAGAAATATGGTGTTGCTGCTGGCAGGTTCCCACCGGTTGATGAAGCCTATGGTCGACTATCTGCGGTTGTTAAGAGATAACCGATGTAATTGACCTTGTTAAACTCAGTGTCATCAAAGTCGTTGTAGTATAGTGGTAAGTATTCCCGCCTGTCACGTCTTTTTTTTTTCTCGTTTCTTTGCACTTGGTATATTTTTCGTTTCGCCAAGTATTCAGGAATCCGTCAGGACTCACACAGATGCATAGCAAATACAGCTGACGACAAAATACCGACCAGCATCTTCGCCCAAAACCATGGTAGTTAGCATCCAAAATCCTATCAAATTCTATCTATACATGTTCCCTGACTGAACATAAGCACCATGCCATTCAGTTATAACATGTCGCCGACCATTTTTGTGCTTTCTTGCGGTAACTGAATCCATGTTCCGGTGCTTTACAGCTTTTCGATATATTACCTCAAGCAGGACAATATTGTAAGTTGCCCTGGACATCAGGAGAGGAAGCACGACAGAACCTCTCCTGATGGCCATTGGGCATGTGGCGTCTTTGAGTGGCGAGGTTGATGAGACAGGTGTGTTGGCGCCTAACTCCCAGGCTCTATCATGTGAGCAATTGGTGATGCCTGAGTCCATCGTTTAAGTGGTACCTGTGACTGATGATGTTGAGGTGGTTGGTATGTTGGCGCCTAATCCTTCGGAGCGCAACCAGCCGCTCATCTTTGTGGAGCATGGAGGTTCCGATGTTGTAGTCACCCACTCGCACGTGACCGTTGGGCAGGTTTCTGTGCGTGACAAGGTCAATGCCATTCTCTTCGATTTAGAGTTTCACAGCTTGCTCAAACTCGTTTGGAGAGGGTGAGCCCTGGATCTGGCAAGGCGATTGTGGAGGAGGCTCTCAGGAGCAAAGGAAAGTAGAGTGAGGCCACAGGAAAGGCGTCCGTAGCTGCTTGATGGATGGTTATCAGTCTCTTGGGTCGTCCTTATGGTCTGGCTTGTATTCGTGGATTTGGTGGTGCCTGTGGTCTTCGGCCGACTTACCCTCGTTGTCTTTGCGATGTAGCAGTGTGGGGTTGGTGGACGTTAGGTGTTGGGTTTGGTTGTCAGGCGATCTTGTGCTTAGAGGGTTGCATGCTCTTTGAGTAGTTCACATGTGGTTGGTCTGTATTGGTTTTCGCCCGGTTTTTCATTAATTAACTGGGCAATTCTTTTATGCTTAATTAATCGATGAGGCAAATCTTTTGCCTCCGTTTCGGAAAAAAAAGTTACCAAGATAATTTGACCAACGGAATTAGTTAGTACCAAGATAATTTAACATATCTGTCAGTTATAACATTGTACCAAGATAATGTTCTTACTGTTCTGCATCTTGGGAGGAAGGACCAGGGCATAGTCAGTTCATCTGCTCAATTTACACCACCAAAATTTCATTTCAAACTGTTGACGGAGGGATGATAACTCATCCTCGTATAATAACTAGTGTTAGAAATTTCTTTTACACGTTGATACCAGCTTGGATTTTGTGGCAGCCACACAGAAGTCTGAAATTGTGGGAGAAGTTATCACTGGATAATTCAGGAAAGAACTAAATCACAGTAATGACTAATGAATGACCTCCTAGTACCAGCGAGTACTGAAATGTGCAGCAATAAAGCAGAGCCAGAATTCACCAATATACCTACTAGTTACCGGTGCTGGCTGCAGTGCGGCTGATCACAAGTAAAATCAAGGAACAAGATGAGCAAGAGCCATTGTCAGAAACAGAGGCGTGGATTGTGGAGAACTACAGCAACAAGATCAGAATCACATTTGACTTCATAGATCTGTTTCTTTTTCAGTGAATTCCAATTTGGACAACCGATTTCTCATGAGTTGACAAATTTGCACCACTTTATAGAACCTGACCTTGTTCAGGCTAGCCAGGTCCAGCCATCAACTCCGGCTGACTACCTGACTAGGAAATGCCAGGAACAGCAAAGTGTTTCCATGTTCGAACGAGGTATTTGCCACACCATTGCACCAAGTGAGTGTCCTTTCATATTTGCAACAAAACTGAAATGTGGCGTAAATTGGAATTGTAGGCCCAAATGTATGTAACCTTGTGAAAAATAGGTGCTCTAAATTGGAATTATCTCCTCTCATTTAGCTTTAAGGTTCCATATAAAACATCGCCCCAAAATCTAAATTCTTTAAATAGCAATAACAATAAAAATAATAATGCTCATCTAGTCTCATATATTACCTCAAGCAAGATAATTTGACCAAGGGAATTAGTAGAGGTTCTTCCTGTCACGTACTCTTTCCGTCCTATAATATAAGAACGTTTTTCAAGCTAACATAGATTGAAAAACGTTCTTATATTATGGGACGGAGGGAGTATAAGATAGTAAGATACTAAGATAATGTTCTTGCTGTTCTACATCTTGGGAGAAAGGATCAGGGCATAATCAGTTTTGACATATTCCTCTGCTCAATTTACACCAGCAAAATTCACTTGAAACTGTTGATGGAGGGGAGAGTGAACAACTAAGTAGGTAAAAGAAGTAATCCACATGGAATGGATGATAAATCATTCTCCTATAGTAACTAGTGTAAGAAATTTCTGGTATACATCGATACCACCAGCTTGAAGTTTGTGGCCTGGTGCACAAAAGTCCGAAAGTTTCAATAACCTAGATTAGTGGTTGACAATCACATAAGCAGTGTCTAATACTGAATCTAAGATTGGTGAACTTGTACGGATCATAATGATTACTGGTGAACTTGTATGGTAGGAGTATTGCTTAACCATCTTAACTATGCACATCAACTGATCAAAAGAAAATGAATTATGTCGACTAGCACAAATAGAATTCATAACTTCCGTTGCTTAAATATATGTAACCATCTTGACAGGCAAATGGGGGAGCAATGCACCCAGTTTACAAATACATATGAGCATGGTTGTGGGGAACATGCATATAGTTGCAGGAAATAAATACTCCCTTCGTTCCTAAATACAAGTCTTTTAAGAGATCCTTATATGGACTACATACGGAGCAAAATGAGTGAATTTACACTCTAAAATACGTCTATATACATTCATATGTAGGCCATATATAGAAATCTCTAAAAAGACTTATATTTAGGAACAGAGGGAGTAGAAGGAAAAAGTGAAAAGGCAGATAGTCCCAAGCATACATAACTTGTTCTCATATTCGCAGATTCGCCACAGGAGAGAATAACAAATGACCACAGCATAACTAGTACATGAAAGCAAATAGATCGAAGTGACAACTGACTAGGTATAACCAGAATAGTTGAAATAACATTGCTCAAAGCCACAATGGCATGGACCAGAACATCAAAATACAAAATACCAAGCTCCATAGAAGATCTGACCCATATTTAGCATGTGAACTCTGTAATCATGGAGCTGCTTTGGGTAACCATTCCTTGTAAATGGGAATATAAGGATCACACCGGAGAGTGAAGTAACTCTCAAAACTGAAGATAACATGAAATTTCCTCTTTTCCATATCATATGACACAAGCTGTTCATCCCGTCCATTAATTTGGAAAATCAGATTGCCTTCTGAATCAACAGCGACAAAAGTACACACATCATCGCCTACTGTCTCCGACATGTCAGCTGTATGCTTCAGTGTCCACTGCCCAGTAGCATAATCCTCAAGCACCCAGACCGTGAGCTGACAATCATCATCAGAATAATTCATATGCAAAGCATACAAGCGCTCCTGAGAGTGCCCGATGAAGCCAATATCCGACGTGTCCTCAACACTGAGCGGCATTCGAATCTTGTGCCATGCCTTCCCCACTGTGTCCACTGTGATCACTGAATTATCTCGGGTAGTCAAATGCAGGGTGCCGCCGAAGAAGGTGGAAGGTGAACCATTGTAATAATCCACAGTAACGCTGCCCTCGCCCCAATCGCTCTGCCGAAACGTCCATGTTCGGGTCTCTGATGAGAGGATCTGCACTCCGGCGTCGTGATCATCCTCCACATCCTGCAAGAGCACAAACACGGTGAAGCGGGAGGGAACAGCCGGGTCGAAGCCCAGAAGGATGACGTTCCTCGGGTGCAGCTCCTCGATGGCAGGCAACACGGTCCACTCCTCGGTAGCCGGGTTGCACACAACATACTTTGCCACATCTTCGACAGCGTCGGCCTCGGCCTCGGAATCGGAGGCGATGTCGGGGTCGGCGTAGGGGTCGTAGATGGCGTCGTGTATGGATGATTCCGTCCAGCACTGGCAGAGGAGGAGGCCGCCGCAGCAGTCCACGGCCCGGACGCCTCCATCCCACACGGCGCGCAGGAAGGGGAGACCGGGGTCGACGAGGGGCCGGCCTCGCCCGGAGATGTTGAGGAAGCGCAGCTCGTGGCTGTCGTCGTCGCGGGTGTAGCAGAAGAAGCCGGACAGGGCCTGCGGCGACCTCTTGCGGAGGCCGGGGTCCGAGCAGAGGGCGCGCCATGCTTTGGACACGCACCTGAAGCGGCAGAGCGATCTGTAGGGCACCCGCGCGAGGACCTCGACGAGGAGGTCCTCGGGGAGGCTCGCTGCCTCGACCGCCGGCTGTTCCTTCTTCCTGGACCTCTTTGCCATCCCGGACGGCGGCGGCGGCGGCGGCGGACGGGGGACGGAGGCGATCTGAAACCTTGTGCGGAAGTTGGGACGTACGGTGGTTCGTAGCGGGACGTAGCGGGCTTCCCCACCGCAATCCGCTTATTGTGTGCTCCACCCCTTGTGGGCTTCTGGGCTTTTAGGCTCTGTAACAATGAGACCTTAGACCCCTCAAAAAACAAAACAATGAGGCCTTTGGGCTTAGGCTCTGTACGGTGGGACTCCTGTGCCCAACTTCTGAAAAAAAAAATCCTTCAAAAAAATTCCAATTTTTTATTAAATGTATTTCTTAACAATTCTTGAAACTATCTTTTCGGAAAAGCGCGTGTGTGCTTCCTCATTTGAATGAGGTAGCTTGGAGAAAGTGCATTTGGAGCGAACACTTTAGGATTCGTGTGCGGGATCCGACATGAATGAGTGCGTTCGCTCACAATCCGTGAAAAATTGATGCCAGATTTTTAATGGTTAGGTAATCTTCTTCTTGTTTTTACAAGGTGATGCATTGATCGTGTGAAAGTTGTCATTAACAAAAAAATGTCAACTATCTACCAAGAACATTGGATGGCTAGGAAATGGGTCGGATTAGAGGTGGTATGGCACCTTGACCACTTTAAGATCGTCTTGCATAAAACCCTGTATGCTTCACAATCAGATCCAAGGTTCATCAGAGCATCTCCAACAAGCGCCTAACGCGTGGCGCGCAAAAATCTAGTTTGCGGCGGCGCGCGCAATGCCAGGTTTGACGCGGGGCACAGTGCTAGCTCCGGCAGCCGCGCCAAAATGCAGAGCGCGCGCAGCTCCAGCGATGCGCCAAAATGCAGCGTGCGCGAGCAGTCGCGCATCCACATTTATTGCATTTTCACACAAAACAAAGACATGGCATATTTTTTAAATCATCACAAACATCATTCACAACCAAGTTTAGATGAATAGTTCAATTTATTACAACTTATCAAACAAGTAGTACTTTAAGAAATACAACAAATAGTTCAACAATACAACATCAAACGCATAAATCATGATGATCTTCGGCGGCCATTCCAAGCCCACCACTCCTCAATGAGATCCTTCTTGAGTTCATTATGCGCTGTCGGATGTCGAATGGCATGATAGGAGGCAACAAAACGGGACACCCTTTCAGCCCTTCGTCACACTCGCACGGGATGTCCCAAGAGCTCATACTGAGAGTAGTCTACATCTTGGCCACGCTCATTCTCGATGATCATGTTGTGCATGATCACACAAGCATGCATTATGTATCAAAGCATCTTCTGATCCCAAAATCTAGCCGGTCCTCTCACAATAGCAAATTGGGCCTGCAAAATCCCAAAAGCTCTCTCCACATCTTTTCTAGCCGCTGCGTGAGCATTTTGGAAATCAAGATATTTCTTACCTTCCGGTTTTTCAACGGCTTGACAAATGTTTGCCACTTTGGGTAGATGTCATCCGCAAGATAGTAGTCATGGTTGTATGTATGACCATTAGCTACAAACTGCACCGGTGGCAGTTCACCATTTGCAATCTTACTCATCAGTGATGACCGGTTGACAATGTTGATGTCATTCAAAGATCCAGGCATTCCAAAAAAAGCATGCCAAATCCAAGTCTCGTGATCGGCCACCGCTTCAAGGATTATAGTGGAACCCTTTTTTGTCCGTGGAATTGTCCATGCCATGCCTTTGGACAATTCTTCCAACTCAAATGCATGCAATCTATTGAGCCTAGCATACCTGGGACCCCCGCGAGCTTTGTTCATCTCCAATAGCCTTGCGACATCTTCAGCATTCGGAGTTCTCAAGTACTCAGGGCCAAACACTTGCACAAATTCCGGCTGCGAAGCGCCTGACACACATGATGGCTTGGCTCTCACCCATGGCTAAGTGGTCATCAACTAGATCAGCCGGAATACTGTATGCCAACATACGCAAAGCGGCTGTCACCTTCTGAAAGGTGCTATGCCCGAGCTCTCCGGCGGCATTCCTCCTCTGCTGAAAAACCCGGTCATGGCTAGCTAGTTTCTCTACAATGCGCCTGAACAACTCGATGCTCATCCTAAACCGGGAACGAAAGTAGGACTCGGGGTATGTGGGATTATCCACAAAATAGTGCCTCATCAATCTGTTGTGGGCATCAATCCTATCCCTCCAAATTTTCTGCCGACCCATAACCGAACCACCGTGCTTCGGTTTTTATTGATGTGAATAGCTAGGATCATTGCAGGACCCTCCTCCTCTTCCATATCAAATTCTTCTTCAGAAGAGTTATAGCCCGAACTCATCTAAAATGTTCAAAACTAGGCTATAAACAACATGCACCAAATTTCATGCAAAAAAGTGGAAGTTGGAAGCAATACATACCTTGCGGGCGTTTTTGTCGAATACCTTGCGGGCGCCAAAGCGGCGGTGGGTGGCCGGGCATTGTTCGTCAGAGGCTGCCGCGCGCGACGGCGGCGCTGACCGGAGAGAGAGAGAAAGAGAGGGAGGAAGCCGCGGCCGTGCGGGAAGAGACTGGGGAAGCGCCGGAACGGTCGCCGGAAAACATGGGGTGGCGCAGGGCGGCGCGGCTGGATGGGTTGGTGGAGTGAGAGCGAGGACTCGAGAGTCCAACGCACGGGAGCGGGCGCAGCAAATAAACGGTGCGCGATGATGTTTCCGCCCACGCGCTGAATTACGTATGCCACACGCGCGATTTTTGCGCGTCCACTGGAGCGCCGGAAACAGTAGCGCGCGCTAAAATCACTATTTTTCCGACACGACGCATTGATAGCGCGCCTGTTGGAAATGCTCTCGTACCCATAGTTTTTCTGCCCTCCCTCTCCCGCGCCCTTGGCGGCTGGTCAGATTCCTCCAGCATTGAATAGCCAGAGTTTGACGTCCCCACGCAGCCCCATCCAGCTAGTCACATGATCAAAATATAACTATTAATGTACTAAAACCATTAATTATTTAAAATATATTTTACGTATTAGATTACGGCTCTAGTCTATTTTTTGGGGTACTTTGTTTCTGAGACAGTCTCCTTACACTCTGAAGTAGTACTATATAAATGAGCTCAAAACGAATAGTGATACCGTTCTGCTTGCCATGCCCTCTTATCATCAACAAAAGATAGTGAGTTTATTTCGTAAGTATCGACTATGCAGTTTAAAAACTACTTTATCTGCACGAGCTACTTCTAAGTCGCGTGAATTTTAGAATGGTGCAAGTAAATACTTTGATAGAAGGAAGGAGGCAGATGTGGAGCTCTGAGGCCGAGTTGGCGACCTCATGGTTCTCCCGTCATCTCAGGCGAAGGCAAGTCAAAAGCTTAACAAGTGCGGATGAGGCTTTTAGTATTTGATTCCCTCTAGACATTGCCCGAGGATAGCCCAGCTAGAGGCAGCGAGGCTTCCTGTTGTAGCTAATAAAGGAGGGGAAGGGAGACGAGCCACTACAAGAGGAGCGGCTGGCGATCAGAGGAAGCAGAGAAGAACAGCGAACCAGCTGTCCGGAAAATTGACTTAAACGTAGGAAAATCCAACGGGTTGCAACTGCAAGTTTTTAACTGAGGTCACAACCGCAAGTTTCCGAACAAGGTCGCTGCTGCAAGTTTTCAAGGGGGGTCACAACTACAAGCTCTCAAATGGGTACATGGCTGCAAGTTTTCGGGAGGATGGGTCAACTCCAATTTTTTGAATTGGGTCACAAATGCAAGTTTACAAATGGGGCTGCAAATGAAAGCTTTAAGAAGGGTTGCAATTGCCAATTTTCAAACAGGTTCGCAACTGCTAGTAACTTGGCTGTCTTTTTTTTATCTTTCTATTTTGTTTCGTAGACACCAACGCCCGCACACAACCATATTTTGGTTGGATTTTGAAATATACTAGTACAAATGCCCGTGCGTTGCATCGGGCGTAGAACGGTAGAATCTTGCAAAAATCTGCCCCATGTGTCCTTACGCACAATTTCTTATATTCAAATTTGATAAACGTCGATATTAATGTTACATTAATTAGAGGCTGTTAAGTTTGTTTCTTTGGTTCTGCCTATACGAACATAGCAAAGGATACCACTTCAGATATCTACAACAAAATAATTCATTAAAATAATCTGCTCTATTTACAATCAGTATTCTGGTCTTAATTAGCTTGCAAGTAAAATGAAGACCAACCAAATAATTCATTAATCGGATGATATGTAGGAAACTAAGGAAAGCAAAGGGAAAAAAACACTGGCTATCATCTTCTGACTTGTCTTGCTTGTGAAGATCAGACATGTTCTCAGCTAGCATTCTAATATACATCTACAGAATCACGAAGTAAAAGTAGAGAAAAAGATTACACAGAATCTGGCAACCTTATTCAGATAAAGACATGCAACAACAATAAAAAAGGCAATAAAAGATTTTAGTGAACATCTCTAATAACCTGATAAACTGCAGAATGGCACATACCATTCCAAATTCTAATGCTTACATATCAGTCTAGGAAAGAGATAACTATATCATGCAAAAGAAGTGCGTAAAAATGAAACAAATTTAATATCCACATAGTTGCAAATTGTCATTACAACATTGTTAATTGTGTACTTCTATTAATTCAGCGGATAATGGAGACAATCAACAGTGCCAAACTATAACAGGTTTGCTCTAATAACTGCATTACATCAATCGTCTAGCACATTCAGATTGCAGAGAGAGAACAAGCAAATCAAGTAAAAAAAATAGAAGAGCAGCTGTGGGAGAACTTACAACTATTCTTGCCTCCAGATTTCTTTTCTAGGCTGTTCACATGTGTTCCCTTGATTGCATGGAAGCATGATGGAACATTCAGATATCAAGTTATGGGAAAGCATGAAGAAGGCATGAAGCAATGAGAGGCCTTGTAGGCATGGAGACATGATGGAACATTCAGATATCCCATTGTTTCATAAGCATCCAAAATGGACAGTAAGCTCTTACTGTCAGGCTCGTGTCCTTGTAGGCATGCTGCTTTAACAACATAGCACCATGAAAAATGCAACCCGCCTTGATGAGTACACTATATACCAGTTGCCGATCCATTTGACAAACAACTACCATGTCTTGCACAACTCTTTCAATCTCCTCATGTTCATTTCCTTTTGCAAGTGCAGCAAGCATAACCTGATACAAGGTGTCATCTGGCATATGACCATCCTTCATCATTGTCCGATACAGAGCCATCAGTTTTTGTCTCACCAAACCTTGCAATAATGTCCAGCACAACCAAATAGGCTAAGCGATCAGGTTTGACACCTGACACAACCATACAATCAAATGTCTGCTCCGCCGCTCGTCCCGCTTCCCACCTTTGGCATATGCACATATCAAAGCACTGAAGGTTACCAGGGTTGGCTTTAATCCTGCACCCACCATCTCCTCCAGCACCTTCCCTGCATCAGAAATCATATACACCTTCCCCTGAGAATCAATCAAGATAGTGTAGGTCACAACATCTGGAGTGCGGCCTATGGCTCTCATCTCATCATACAGACCAAGTGCCAAGTCAAGCTTGCCCATCTTCCCATACATATGGATCATGGTATTGTAAGTAATTCCATCATTCCTCAACCCAGCATTGACATATTCCTCACACACCCGCTCCACTGCGTCGACATCTCCTTCCTTCGCAAAAGCATGAGAATTATAGGTAACTGTATCCGGCTTAAAACCCTCGTGTAGCAGCTCCATGAACATCTTCTCAGCCTCCAATGCCATCCCACACCGGCCATGAACTAACACCATGGCATTGTACGTCCACAAGTCTGGCCGACACTCTAAATCAATCATCTCTTGGAACACCGTACCGCCACTGCATCGTCCAGAATGGAACCTTGCGAGCAAGCATTGATCAGGGTGTTGTAAGTGATAACGTCCGGCCTGAGCCAAGCTTGCCGGACTTCACGCCGGGGGGTAAACACCCAAACTTTTGCGCTGTTATTGATCAGAGCGTTGAAGCTGGCCAGGTCGGGCTCGATCCCCTGGCCGTGCATTGCATCAAGCAGCTGCTAAACATCGTCGAAGCGGGCGGAGCGGCCGTACATGTCCATCATGGCGTTAAACACCTGCACGGTGGTGCCCTCCCTAGCGAACTGGAGGAAGACCTCCTCTGCGAGCCCGTCCTGGCGAGCGCGGCCGAGGACCCCGAGAACGAGGCGACGACATGGGGGCCCGGGGCCCGTTGCCGCTCGCAACAAGTCACTCGAAGGCGTCGAGTTCTCACACATTTTTTGAATTCATAAACATTCTATGATTTCTCGAATATTTTTCTCAAAGCTTGCAACCTTTTGTAATTTGAAAATCTCGAATTAATTTAAAGAAGGAAAAACAAAAACAGAAATGAGAAAAGAAAAAACGAAATGAAAACAGAATAGGGGCGTCACGCCCCACGGGCCGGCCCATGAACGCGTATGTGGGAGGGAGGAGGTGCTTGACAAAAAGGTAGAGGAAATAGGACGACCCTGGGGATCGAACCCGGGTCTGCGCGGTGGAGAAGATATGCTTCAACCACTAAGCTGGTAGAGCGTCTGTGACATGCGCGGGGTATTTATTTTATAAACTCCTGTGCGCGACGATGACTTTCAAAAAATCGAATCGTTTTCTTGACTTATGAGTGGCACAGCGGGTAATTTATAGCAACTTTAAGGGTATTTTTTTTGACGGACGACCAGAAGCACTATTTGCTTTATTAGTATAGGGATAGGGATAGGGATAGGGATAGGGAAAGATATATATATCAAGTGTAACCAGTCCCTTGTTGATACGTGCTCCGAGAATCATATAATCTCCTGAGGCGATCTGTTGGCGATCTAGGGTTTGACTGCCGCCGCCACCGGCGGCGGCCGCCAGCCCGATGTCTGCCCTTGCGTGAAGCTGGAAGAATACTCGGCGCGTTCCCTCGTGTGCCGCTTGCCTGCCCCTGCCTGTCGTCTGACCTCGCGGGGCTATGGGTTCCTAGTGTTGGCGAACCTACATGCTGCCCTCATAAGAGAAGAGGAACAGCTGATTTAGCCTGGTTATTTGTTCTTGTGATCTGCTACATGGCTGCTTTCAAGGATCAGTCACTTGGTTAGCCTTGTGAAGCTGATTGTTTGTCCCGGCGCGCGTCTGCGAAGCCGGTATTCTGTCCCGACGCAACTCCGCTGACTTGCAAGGCGTTGTGATCGGTTTTCTGTCCCTCCGTATAATTCAGATTACGGCAGGTTTTGTTTGTTTGCTAAGTCAAATAGTTACAGAAACACTGGTCTCTCTCTCCACTACGAGGCTGTGGCCGCTCAGGTCGTTGTGGTGGATTAGTTTGTCTGCTCAGCCGGCTCTGATCGGAGGAGTATGCCGTGCATGGATTGTTGAGATTGTCAGGGCTGTGTGGTGATTTAGCGCTACTTAAGTTGGATGCGGTGAACTCTCTTGCTGCTGGCGCAATTTGACCTGGTGGAGCTGGTACCCTCTCATGGTTTTGGTTCTGTTTGATGAAGAAGTAAGGAATTGATCGTCAGGTTTTCTGTCGGAGTCAACAGAAGAATCAACGGAGTCCTCATCTTCCGAGGGTCACAGATCACAATGAAAGTTATAAGTTGGAACTGTCGGGGTTTGCTCGGGGCCCCGACAGTGAGGTCGCTTCTGGACATCCAGAGGCGGAATGACCCAGATGCGTTTTTTCTGTCTGAAACGCATTTGGATGAGGATAAGGCAGAAGAACTAATGAAAAAGTTGAAGATGAACCATAGGATTGTGGTTCCCTGTCTTGATGGCAGGAGTGGAGGTTTACTATTAGTCTGGAAGAAGGAGGTGAGGATCTACTCCCGGACTAATACCTTTAATTGCATCGATGTGTCAGTTGAAGAGATGGATGGTAAAATGTGGAGACTGACGGGTGTGTATGGTGAGCCTAGTTGGGATAATAAAGATAGGACATACCGGTTGATCCGAGACCTTCATGCTCAATCCAACCTCCCGTGGGTTGCTATTGGTGATTTCAATGAGATATTGCTATCGTCAGAGAAAGAAGGAGGAGCCCCACGGCAGCAGGCCCGACTTCAAGCCTTCCAAGATGCCCTGTCGGACTGCTTGTTGGAGGACATTGGCTATCATGGTGATAAGTTTACCTTTTTCAGAGGAGGATTGCGTGAAAGGCTAGACCGTGTTGTTTCGAATTCGGGATGGATGGACATGCACCCGTTATGTGGCCTGATAAATCTGGACATGGGCAAGTCGGACCACCGTCCGATATGTTTAGATACAGAGTACCTTGTGGGAGTCGCAGCACAGCGGCGTCGTTCGGGGAGAAAATTCGAAGCAAGGTGGTTAGAGGAGGAAGCTGTGGAAGAAGTGGTGAGAACGGCGTGGCAGAAGGCCGTCGTGAGGGGGCTCTGTCCCTCAGCCAGCGACAAGTTGGCAGCAGTGCATAAGGATCTCCATCAATGGGATTGAAAAGTCTTGAAGGGTCCTCGAGCCCGACTGAAAGCAGCCCAGCAGGAACTAGAGACACTAATGCGAGCGCCTTTTGATGCCGGTGCAAGAGCAAAACAACAAGAGTTGACGTTGAAGATTGAAAACCTTCTCGAGCAGGAGGAAATCTACTGGGCTCAGAGAGGACATGCAAACTGGCTGCGCCGCGGCGACCGTAATACCAAGTTTTATCACCAGTACGCTTCGGCTCGTAGGCGACGTAATTTAATTAAGAGATTGAAAGATAATAATAATGCATGGGTTGAGGGGAATGATAATCTCAAGCCCCTGATTTTTGATTATTTCCAGGGTCTTTTCGGTTCAGACGCAGGTTTGATCGATGAAACTTTGCTGGATACAGTCAAACCTGTGGTCACGGAGCCAATGAATGATCTTCTAACTGCTCCGTATACGCGAGACGAAGTAAAGAAAGCCCTATTTCAAATAGGTGATATGAAGGCCCCCGGCCCTGATGGTCTTCATGCTATATTCTTTAAACGTTTTTGGCATATCATTGGAGAGGAGCTTACAAATGAAGTGCTTGAAGCGATAAACAACAGAAAGATCCCAGATGGGTGGAATGCCACTAATGTGGTGTTAATACCGAAGGTGGACAGTCCAGAGGTTATTACACAGTTTAGGCCCATCAGTCTATGTAATGTGGTCTACAAGATAATTTCAAAGATGCTGGCTAATAGACTGAAAAAAATCCTACCCGAGGTAATTTCCCCTACTCAGAGTGCTTTTGTACTAGGTAGGTTAATTACTGATAATGTGTTGATCGCTTATGAATGCTTTCATTCCATAAAGAAGCGAACACATGGCTCAAATGGTATTTGTGCGGTTAAGCTCGACATGTTGAAAGCATATGACAGAGTAGAATGGGAATTCATGCGGCAGATGATGATGAGGATGGGGTTTCATGCACAATGGATCGAGCTTATTATGGAGTGCGTCTCTTCTGTCAAATATCATATCAGATTTAATGATACAGAGACAGACGAATTTACACCAAATAGGGGCCTAAGGCAGGGTGATCCCCTATCTCCTTATCTCTTTTTGATCTGTTCTGAAGGATTATCAAGCATGTTATCTCATGAAGAAGAAGTTGGTGGTATTGAAGGAATAAAGGTGTCAAGGAATGCCCCCTCAATATCTCACCTTTTGTTTGCGGATGATTCTTTGATCCTCATGAGAGCTACGGTACAGAATGCAAGTACATTGAAGAGGGTCCTAGATACATATTGTGAGAGTTCAGGGCAGCGTGTAAGTACTCCAAAATCTAGTATCTTCTTCAGTCCTAATACTAGAGTAAATGAAAGGGAGAATGTATGTGGAATGTTGAATATACTAACAGAAGCTTTGTCTGACAAGTATTTGGGGCTACCAACTATTGTCGGTGTTGATCGTAGTGACTGTTTTCAACATCTTGTTGATAGAGTTTGTCAGAGATTGAAGGGATGGAAGGAAAAATTTGTATCAGTCCAAGGTAAAGAAATCCTTTTAAAGGCAGTAGCTCAGGCAATTCCATCTTATGCTATGTCTGTTTTTAAGTTACCAAAAGGGATATGCAAGTCAATCACTGATGAAATATCGAGCTTCTGGTGGGGTGATGGAGAGGAGAAAAGGAAAATGCATTGGTTTGCATGGTGGAAGATGTGTGTTCCGAAGAAGAAGGGAGGTATGGGATTTAGAGACCTTCATAGCTTTAACCTTGCTATGTTAGCAAAGCAGTGTTGGCGACTGATCCAGAATCCTGACTCTTTGTGTGCACGTGTTCTAAGTGCAAAATACTATCCTGATGGTAATATTCTGAGAGCTGGCTCAAAGAAAGGCTCCTCTTTTACATGGCAAAGTTTGGTTGCTGGGATACAAACTTTCAAGAGGGGATGTATTTGGCGAGTGGGCACTGGTTCACAGATTAACATTTGGGATGATCCATGGCTCCCATCAAGTCCAACAAGGAAGATTATCACCCCTAGAGGTGGAATCATGTTGTCAAAAGTGCAAGAGATAATTGACCCTCATACGGGTCTGTGGGATGAGGCACTAATTCAGAGCGTGTTCTCACCAGTTGATGTACGTAGAATACTACAAATCCCACTACATGTTGAAGCACTAGAAGATTTTGTGGCATGGCACTATACAAAGTCTGGAACCTTTTCAGTATGCTCAGCATATCATTTAGAATTTGACCACCAGTTTGGTCGCCACTATGCAAATTCAAACAGTCCGGGGAGTGCTCAACTTAGTGGGGTTTGGAAGGAACTATGGCATCTTCGTTTACCGGGAAAGATCAAGCATTTTGGTTGGAAAGTACTTAAGGGAGTACTTCCATGTTACGGTGTACTTGCGGGCAGACACATACCCTTGATCCTGCAATGCCCGATATGCAAAGTTGGTTTGGAAGACATTCAACATTGTCTGTTCACATGTGATAGAGCAACGCAAGTGTGGTCATCACTAGGGTTAACTGAGGAGATCGACAGAGCAGTTGTGCAGGACCGATCCGGGTCTATCACTTTGGACATTCTGATCCGCCTGCATATGACTACACATGATATTCCCACTGCCGAGCTCATCCTGGTGGCCATGTGGTTTATATGGTGGCAAAGGAGGCAAGTTGTGATGGGGGAGACTGTCCCAACTCCAGAGCAATCAGCAATCTCAATTCGGGTACTTGCTACCAATTTTGTCCGTGTAAATACACCAAACCAGCCCATCCGCAAGAATGATCAAGTGTGGAAGAAGCCAAGTAGGGGAGTTATAAAGGTGAATGTTGATGCATCATTTCATGAGGAGAACCTTAGTGGAGCTTGTGGAGTTGTAGCCCGTGACGATCAGGGCAAATTTCTGGGAGCGGCAACATTAGCATTACCTCATGTCTCAAGCGCGGGATCAGCTGAGCTAATGGCCATCCGTTCTGGACTATACTTGGCAGCGAATCTGGGATGCACAAATCTCATCATTGAGTCGGATTGTATGAACGCTTTGGAAGCTATATCTGACCCGGATGCTTATATGGGAGTGGATGCTCCTGTGGTGGCAGAGTGCTCCCTCTTGGCAATGGAGTTTGCATGTATTAGCTATGAGTTCTGTAGCAGAGAGGCAAATATGATAGCGGATGGATTAGCAAAACATTGTTTTAGCAATAGTACTTCTGAGGTTTGGGAGACTTTCGTCCCTGATTTTATTCTTCAAAACTATGTAAATGACCTTGCTATTATTTGAGGAATAAAGTTATTACGATCAAAAAAAAAAGTGTAACCAGTCCCTTCGCATGCAATTGCATTGCGCGCACAACTGCATGTGGAACAACCGGTGGGCAATTGCACATGACGCACCCCGCGCGCAACAGTAAGCATGCTAACAACGTGTGCAACTAGAGTTTACCTTTTTTTACTTTTTTTTTATTTTATTTCATAATTTTTTACACCATGTGTATGAAGACATCAATTCTTATTGTTGCAAATGAATAAAATTGGGAAAAGCTTTAAAAACCTAAATTGAAAAAAGCTACACTCCTTTTAAAGACATGAGTATGCAAACAGTTCATATTTTTTCAGAGCTATTTACGTGTTTATGGATCCATCCATCATTAGACTCGGCCGGTGGTGGTAGAATAAGAAAATTTATACAATCAAGTGTGGACGAAAGTACTCTTTTGGTCCCCAGCTCAGATGAGCTCGGATTGAACAGTAAAATCTGAAAAAAGAATTCAAAACAAATTTGAAAAATCTGATTTCTTTTTTTGTGGCGGACATTGACAATGTTTTCGAGTGCTTGTAAAATTTCAACGTGAAATAACATTTGTGGAAGTCGTGGCAACAAAAATCTTCACTACAAAATGCTTTTGGAAATGATATTTTTGGAGCATCAGTTTTTTCTAATTCTTTATGATTTTACTAGTCAGCCGAACTTATTTGAGCTCAAGCTAAGAAACTCCATGTCTGTGTGGATCTAGTTTTACAAGGAAGCTTTTTTTTCTTGCCGTTCCTACCATATGAGCCCACAAGCTATGCTCTGTTTTCCCTTTCATTTATGTGCACAGGCCCAAAAGTTTAGACAAAAGGCACAAAGAACCAGCCCACTTGCCCGGGGGAAGAAACAAAACAAGCTGGGCATGGCGGGAGCTCCGGTTGAGCATTTTGGGCGCCCACGTGCCCCGGTCGTGGGCCGACCCAAGAAGAAGGCTAGTGCTCGCCTGGTTTCCTCGTAGCTCCATCGCGTTCACAAGTTGTCGTTGACTAACTGGTCAAACATTGGCTTTTAGAAAAAAAGAAAAAAAATTGTGAAATGTCCACGGATTTGAAAAAAGTTCACAAACTTCAAAAAGGTTCAAAAATTTTATAAAAAGGTTCATCGAGTTTGACAAAAAGTTCATCGAAATTTTTAAAAAGTTCATCAATTTACGAAAAAATCAACGAATTTGGAAAAAATTTCATTGGATACAAAAAAGTTCATCAAATTTGAGAATAAAGTTCATCAAATTTGAAAAATAGTTCATGATTTTTAAAAAAAGTTCACCAAAATTAAATAAAAACCATTGATTTTGTAAGCAGTTCATCAAATCTGAAAAATTCTTCAATTTTTGAAAATAAATCATCAATTTGAAAAAATTTCACGTATTTAAGGAAAGAAAAAAGAAACAGGAAAATAAAAAAACAAAACGTTAAAAACATAGGGGGCATTTCCTGTACGTATAAATATAAGAAAGGAAGATGATATTCGTAGACCAATTGGCCTAGTGATTAGTGTAGTTCCCTCGCTACAAAGAGATCTTGAGTTCGAACCTTGTCTCTCACACGCACCTAAAAAACCCGTAAATAGGCATGCCCAAAGCCAACGAAAAGAGGTTGCAACAACGAAAGATGATTTCCCCAAAAAAGAACAACAAAAGGCCACGTCTTGTGAACGAGACCGAACTATATCTCACACAGTTTTTCAACCATTTGAGCCAGACCACAACCAGACTATGGTTTTAACATCAACTCTCCTAATCTTGGCAAGCTCATGACTAACTCTATTTGTTAAGCACCTAACCGCTCTCACTAGTCACTACCACTCACTATCAGAATCAAGTTACTCTTATCTCATGCACTAGGCAAGCATCCGGGGACCTACTAATATCTTTTTGGTCAAGCATCATCACCGCTTCAGTGATGTCCATTTCCAAAATAAACGGTAAAGATCTCCATTCTAGTGCGAGTGCAACTCCCTCGCGACAAGTTTATTGTTCCGCCTCCAGCGTGTTATTGCATGTGAACAAGTGACGACATGAGGAGAAATAAAATTGACCGGCCGTATCACGAAGCACCATCCTATCGAAGCAACATTGCGATGTAGGCGAGATGGGCATGGTTGCAACACACGGACACGTCTAGACCATGGGAAGAGTTTGAGATCGCGGTGCTTGAGGAGTCCTTGCAACTATACAGGGTTGCGGCCCGATCGTTAGTTGGAGATGGAATAAGCACCTTGTTCTGGGAAGCCCGTTGGTTGCATGGGCTCCAGGTACAAGAGGTAGCGCCTAGCATCTATGCGCATGTTGGGCAACGTTCGAGAGCAACAAGAACGGTTTTAACGGCACTTGGGCAATTGATATTGGCCCAGAGATGACGACTCAGGACCTTCGGGAGTACTTTGGTCTCTGGACACAAATAGCAATGGTTCAGCTGCATGCGGACACTCCTAATTCCATCACATGGACATGGGAGATGAACAGTTGTTTCTCGACTCGATCAGCCCCTACATCAAAAGTGTGGGGAAGAGAGGTAATTCCTACGGCCGAGTTCACATTGAAATCAAGAGCACCATTGAGGCGCCGCTTCTTTGCATGGCTAGCTCTGAAAAACAGATGTTGGACTTCGGGTCGGCTAGCGAGACATGGACTTGATCATCAAGAGGCTTGTCCTTTGTGTGACCAAGATGAGGAAAGCATAGACCATATTATACTACAGTGTGTTCTGGCAAGAGAGGTATGGACACGAGTTTGCAATGCACTGAACAAGCCAATGTGGATCCAAACACTAGTAGAAAAAGGACTTATAGTCCTGGTTCGTAAGGGCCATTTGTCCCGGTTTTTGAAACGGGACTAAAGTGTCGGTACTAATGCCCTAAACCTTTAGTCCCGGTTCTTGCATAAACCGGGACAGATGGGCCTCCACGTGGCCAGTGCGGCGAGCCCAGGCACGCGTCAGCATTTCAGGTGCTGGGGTTTTTGATTTTTTGAGGGGGGGGGGGGGGGGGGGGGGGGGTTAGGGGGTTTTGGGGGGTTAATTTAGGTGTTTCATATATTGTGTTAGCTAGCTAATTAATAGAGAGAAGTGTCCTCTCTTATCTCCGTGCTTGGTCGATGCTACGTACTATACGTATAGAGAGGACTAGACACGCTAGCTAGTAAGCAAATGAAGGAAATAGAAGATCGTCATGAACATATGCATAGAGAGAAGTGATATCGACCACCTCTCCTTCTCTGAGAGATTGGTCGAACAACAAGTTTTTGGATATCTATCCGACGCTACGTACTGGCTACATATATACAATATAATTATCTCTTACAATATAATCTCCTAATTCCAAATGAACTCAGGGTCCACATGGTATTCTTCGTCTTTAGCGGTCACGTGGTCAAGAAAAAAGAACGCCGCCAATTCCTCTTGAATTCCTCGCATACGATCTGGTGGTAGGAGTTCATCCCACATCCGAAATATCTAATTTGAAGAAGGGGGTCAATACATATATATGAATAAATGAAACTAAATACAAATGATGGTAATAAAATAAAATTATGAATATTATTATTTACGCACTTCATATTGTTTGTCAGAGTAGCCCCGCTCACAGGTCGTGTGGCGGATGGACTCGCAAATGTAGTATCCACAGTAATTATTCCCTTGTTCCTGCCACAACCACTTTACAAGAAATTAGAGGTCAATCAAACAGATAATTAATTAGAAAGCATGCTAAATGGTATTGATGAAACTAGCGCTTGAATCACTAGAAGATGCGTGGAACATGCTACTATAGTACTTACTTTCGGGTGTCTAAATTACAGCTTCTTTGGCATTCCCGGAGTTTTTGAGGTGAATTTTTTCCAAACCCTGCCAGACAAAGAAAACAATTACTTGATATCAGGAAATGAACAAAAAGTTGCCGATATGGTGCGATAATGATCGATTTAACTTACTTCTCTAGAATTTCAGTCATGTCCGCATACTCCTTGGGATCTTTTCGTCTCGAGTCTAAGACGGTTATTAGTCCCTGCTCAAGTTTAATCTCTAGGAGTATATAGTGGAAGCTGCGCACGCATGCATAACTCATCAATTACATTACTATAACCTCGACTAATAAGGGAAACTGAATATGCACAAGACAGTAACACTCACTTAAATTCGTAAGGGAAGAGTATTATAGCTTTGTTTTGATTTAATACAAACGATTGTAGCAGCTTGGCCTCGGTATCTCTGGCCTGAGATTTAACCATATATGCATATATGAGATTTGTGTTAATGAACCCAATATCACCGATTTGTCGTTTCTTCAATTCGGCGATCTTCAATCTGCATAATGATACGTCCATTTTGCATCAGGCTTTTATATCAATATTTATTGCATTATGGGCTGTTATTACACATTATATCTCAATACTTATGGCTATTCTCTCTTATTTTACAAGGTTTACCATGAAGAGGGGGAATGCCGGCAGCTGGAATTCTGGCTGGAAAAGGAGCAAACGTTGGAAACCTATTCTGCACAGCTCCAAAAGTCCTGAAACTCCACGAAACAACTTTTTAGATTTAATAAGAATTTCTGAGCGAAAGAAATAGACCAGGGGGCCCACACCCTGTCCAGGAGACAGCCCCCCTATAGGGCGCGCCCCCTATCTCCTAGGCCCCCTGGTGGGCCTCCGGCGTTCATCTTCTGCTATATCATCACTTTTACCCTGGAAAAAATCATGGGCAAGCTTACGAGATGAAACTCCGCCGCCACGAGGCGGAACCTTGGTAGAATCAATCTAGGGCTCTAGCGGAGCTGTTCTGCCGGGGACACTTCCCTCCGGGAGGGGGAAATCATCACCAACGTCAGCACCAATGATCCTCTCATCGGGAGGGGGTCAATCTCCATCAACATTTTCACCAGCACCATCTCCTTTCAAAACCTAGTTCATCTCTTGTATCCAACACTACTAGGGAAAAGCCTATACACAGAATCTTACCAGCAGCGCTCCTCAAAATACGACGCTACTGCTATTTAGCAGCAGCGCGTGATAGAAAAACGCGCCGCTGAAAGGAAAATAGCAGTAGCGCGTCCACACCAAACCGCGCTATTCCTCTAATTGCCATGACCTTGCCACCCAACTAGTTATAGCAGTAGCGCCCTATAATGAACCGCGCTACTGCTATAGAAGTTAGCAGCAGCGCGCTTCTAAGAAAATCGCTACTGCTAAGATCAGCCCACAAGTTTAGTCCCATCTCGCTCCGTGAACAGGGTGTTTACCACCTTAAATATGTTACTTCTGAAACTATCACAACCAGTTGGTCTTCACTGAACTCTATGTGTAGAATTTGTGGCCGCAATATGAGTCCTCTCCGGTTCCTACCGGAGAGGACTCATATTGACAATTCAGATTGTACACAAAAAGATCATTAATGGCCAATGTATTTTTGCATTGACGTATTTTTGTATACTTACACTTAGAAGTAGCGCTTTATCTGCAAAGCGCTACTGGTAGTCCAACTTAGCAGTAGCGCGTAACAATGCAGAGCGCTACTGCTATTCAGATTAGCTGTAGCGCGTTTTGGCAAATGCGCTACAACTATCCCTACCTTATCCCCACGCGCGTGACTGACTCTCTCTCTCACTCACACTCTCACTCTCGCCCGCGCGCCGATAACCGTCATCATGCGTCGCCGCCACCGCCTTCGTCCGTCCGCCGCCGAGGTACTCCCCTCCTTCCGTCCCTCCTCCATCCTCCTCGCACATCCTCCCTCCGCCTGCAGCCGCCCCTCCCTCCTCCGCCGCCGCCCTCCTCCCTCCGCCTGCGGCCGCCCCTCCTCCCTCCTCCGCCGGTAGCCCTCCTCCCACCGCCCTCGACCTCACCGCCGCCACCCGAGCCCACCCAGCACCGCCGCCTCCTGATCCCGATCCCGCCCTCGCCGCCACTACCTCTTCGCCGCCCCCACCCCCTTTCTCTCTGCTTAGTTAGTACTAGATGTTGTTTAGTAGTAGTAGATGTTAATTTAGGGTTCATAGATAATGATTTTTAGTAGTAGTAGATGTTAATTACTAGTAGTGATGGTACTAGTTAACTAGGGCAGTATGATTAATAGTAGTTGTAGTTGAACTACTTTAGTTGTAGTTGAACTAGTTTAGTAAGTAAATTAATAAACTAGTTGAACTAGTTGAATTAATAGAACTAATGTATTTTTAGTAAGATAATTAATATAACTAGTTGAACTACTTTATTTTTAGAAAGAACTAGTTTTTTTCTATTTATAGTAAGTTTATATTTAGTAAGAACTAGTTGAATTAATAAAACTAGTTGAACATGTCATATTTGTTGTTATTTTTTAGTTTAAGCAATTATTCGGGATGTATTAGTGATAACTTATACGGTTTTTGCTTTTGCAGAAATCAAGGAGCCCCTCCATCATCCCCGCTGTCGTCTCCATCACCGACCCCCTCCGACATCGAGGTGAGACCAGCCAAATATCCATGTATATCTTGTGTTGCTCAAATAGGATATGTGGTTGCCCAAGTGGCCGTTCATGTTCAGTTTACACCTCCGAGTGGCCTATGTTTTGCCGGAGTGTTGATTAATTTCCGTTCCGGCAAATTTCAGGCGCTCGATATGTCCTTTTTTAGCAAAGGTCATGCCGGATTTTTCCGTGAATTCTGGCATGACTTGTGCTAGAATATGTAGGAAATATCGAGTGGCCTGGATTTTCTCGAAAAATAATGATCTAATTTAGGTTTTTTAGTACATATATTTAATTGTACAAGTTTAATCTTATGAACGTAGGAAATGTCGTACTCGGACGACGACAGTCTCCCGGGGGAGTGCAGCTGGTGCCACGATGATCGAGGTATGTGCGACAGGTTCGTTGAGCTGGATGAAGATCGGCGCTTCAGCATTAAGCTCGAGGAGACCTTCGGTGTTGAAACGGTACGCAACAACGACAAGTGTTTTTTTCGTAATTAAGCATGACTTCAACTATTTCAACGTCTAATTTTCATCTTTTACAATTCGACTAGCTTATCCCATGCCATGCAAGACGTTGTGTCTTGGAGAGGATGGGTTTTGAAGACCATGAAAATTTTGAAACAAAGAAAATACACCTAAGGACCCATCATGATATGGATTTTGAAGTAAATCTGTGCAATGCTCAGAGCGTAACCCATTTTGGTTGCCAAAATTGGGAAGCACTTTGCAAAATGTATGGTTTTTATGAGGGTATGATTGTCACCATGGATCTTGGTGATCCTGACATCGAGCAAGACAATATGGACATTTGGGTCCTTGTTGATACGCTTCCGATTGTACCGCTATGTGAGTTTCTCAAACATAGTTATTAACTAATTTATATTGTTTATTTCAAAATAGTTGACAACTTATTTCCATTGACAGCTTATTTTGATTCTTCAAAGACTGTGCGGAAGATGGTAGACAAAACCCACTACACCGATGGCTCCGAATTAACTTATAAGGAGAAAAATCATCTGATCGCATTTTGTACTCTTCTTGAGGATTACAATAACTATTATCGAACTCCTCCAAATTATGGTGAATACGTGCCACTAGTGCACGTGTTGAACCACGGTAACTTCTCTGGAGATACCCTGGTAAGATTTTTTACTATTACGACATCCGTGCATCTTTTGCATACTTCTAAAACTAGTACATCATTGCTAACTACGAAGTTATTACTATGTTTTTCAACAGAAACTCCCGATGGATTGTGTGCCTCATCTGATGTATCTGAATGGTTGCCTTACAGTTCTGAACATACTGCCAGGTAAATCTAGGGAGCTCACCTGTGCATATCGGATTTCTAAAACCGGTGACACATGTTCATCAAAGAATGGAAGAAATGTATGGACATTCGCAAGGAGGTTCTTGGAAGTAACATTCAGCGAAAGGCAAGAATTGGAGACAGGCTAATCTCCATTCTCCATAATGGAGAGTCAGGGGCTATCTTGTTTTTTGCTATTTTACCTTAGAAAATGTAGTAGGTCTTAATCGAATGTAGTAGGTCCTATGATGTACAATATGTTTATTATGTGGTAATGTGTTAGAGTTGATAATGAGGAGTACTTGTGATTACGACTAGTGACCAATTTGCTATGTGATGTCATTGATGAAAACGATGATCTTGAGGAGGTGTTATATGACAATGATGTATTATGATGATAAGTTGTTAATGATATGATGATGATGATGATATTATTATATCATTGGGTGAAAGAACCGCGGATTAGTTTCAAGTGGATGGACATCCACTTGAAACTAGTCCACGGTTCTTTCACCCCGTGATGTAATAACTCATTATGATGTAAAAACAATCTCTAAATTCCTGTTGTATGAAAACTTGTGTAAAGGTGTATGAATACAACATGAAATAAAAAAGAAATAAAATACTAAATAATAGTAGTAGCGCGGGAAAGGAGAAGCGCTACTACTAATTACGAGTAGCACTATTCTGGAGAAGCGCTACTACTAAGTCAATTTAGCAGTAGCGTGGGTCTAGGCGCGCTATTGCTAAGCTTTAGCTGTAGCGCCTTATCAGTAGTGCTCCTGCCCGCGCTACTGATAGGCCTAAAACCCGCGCTGCTGCTAGGCTTTTCCCTAGTAGTTCAATCTTGTATCAAAACCACAAATTGGTACCTGTGGGTTGCTACTAGTGTTGATTACTCCTTGTAGTTGATGCTAATTGGTTTACTTGGTGGAAGATCATATATTCAGATCCTTTATGCATATTATTACTCCTCTGATTATGAACATGAATATGCTTTGTGAGTAGACATGGGTGAAGTCTTGCTACTAGTAGTCATGTGAATTTGGTATTCGTTCGATATTTTGATGAGATGTATGTTGTCTTTTCCTCTAGTGGTGTTATGTGAACGTCGACTACATGACACTTCACCATTATTTGGGCCTAGAGGAAGGCATGGGGAAGTAATAAGTAGATGATGGGTTGCTAGAGTGACAGAAGCTTAAACCCTAGTTTATGCGTTGGTTCGTTAGGGGCTGATATGGATCCATATGTTTAATGTTGTGGTTAGGTTTACCTTAATACTTCTTTTGTAGTTGCAGATGCTTGCAATAGGGGTTAAACATAAGTGGGATGCTTGTCCAAGTTAGGGCAGTACCCAAGTACCGGTCCACCCACATATCAAATTATCAAAGTACCGAACGCGAATCATATGAACTTGATGAAAACTAGCTTGACGATAATTCCCAATGTGTCCTCGGGAGCTCCTTTATCATTATTAAAAATTGTCCAGGCTTATCCTTTGCTACATAAAGGATTGGGCCACCTTGCTGCACTTTATTTACTTTATTTACTTGTTGCTCGTTACTATTTATTTTATCACAAAACTATCTATTACCTACAATTTCAGTGCTTGCAGAGAAAACCTTACTGAAAACCGCTTATCATTTCCTTCTGCTCCTCGTTGGGTTCGACACTCTTACTTATCGAAAGGACTACGATAGATCCCCTACACTTGTGGGTCATCAAGACTCTTTTCTGGCGCCGTTGCCGGGGAGTGTAGCGCTTTTGGTGAGTGGAACTTGGTAAGGAAACATTTATATAGTGTGCTGAAATTTTCTGTTACTTGTTACTATGGAAACTAATCCTTTGAGGGGCTTGTTTGGGATATCTTCACCCCAACCAGAAGAGCAAAGAGTTGCTCCTCAACCTACTGAAATTTATGAAAATATTTACTTTGAGATTCCTTCGGGTATGATAGAAAAACTGCTAGCTAATCCATTTGCAGGAGACGGAACATTGCATCCCGATTTTCACCTTATCTTTGTGGATGAAGTTTGTGGATTATTTAAGCTTGCAGGTATTCCCGATGATGTTGTCAAAAGGAAGGTCTTCCCTTTATCTTTGAAGCGAGATGCATTGACATGGTATAGGCTATGTGATGATACGAGATCGTGGAGTTATAAGCGATTGAAGTTGGAATTTCACCAGAAGTTCTATCCTATGCATCTTGTTCATCGTGATCATAATTACATATATAATATCTGGCCTCGCGAAGGAGAAAGCATCGCTCAAGCTTGGGGGAGGCTTAAGTCAATGTTATATTCATGCCCCAATCATGAGCTCTCTCGGGAAATGATTATTCAGAATTTTTATGCTCGGCTTTCTCTTGATAATCGCAACCTGCTCGATACTTCCTATGCTGGTTCTTATATGCTGAAGACTATTGATTTCAAATGGGACTTATTGGAAAGAATTAAACGCAACTCTGAAGATTGGGGTTCTAACGATGGTAAGGAGTCAGGTATGACACCTAAGGTTGATTGTGTTAAATCTTTTATGGATACCGATGCTTTCCGTGGATTTAGCTCTAAGTATGGACTTGACTCCGAGATAGTAGCTACTTTCTGTGAATCTTTTGCTACTCATGTTGATCTCCCTAAAGAGAAGTGGTTTAAATATAATCCTCCTGTTGTAGTGAAGGTAGTTGCACCTATTACAGTCGAAGAAAAGACTATTACCTATAGTGATCCTATTGTTCCTACTGCTTATGTTGAAAAACCTCCTTTTCCTGTTAGGATAAAAGATCATGCTAAAGCTTCGACTGTTGTTCATAAGAGTAATACTAGGACTTATACACCTCCTAAGCAAATTAATGTTGAACCTAGTATTGCTATGGTTAAAGATCTCTTGGATGAGGACTTAGATGGGCATGTTATTTCTTTCTTGGGTGAGACTGCTAATATTGCTAGACCTGATACTAAGACACGTAGACCTGTCGTAGGCATGCCTATTATTTCTGTTAAAATAGGAGATCATTATTATCATGGCTTATGTGATATGGGTGCTAGTGCTAGTGCGATACCTTATGATCTATATAAAGAAATTATGCACGACATTGCACCTGTTGAATTAGAAGACATTGATGTTACTATTAAGCTTGCTAATAGGGATACCATTAAACCTATTGGGATTTTTTGAGATGTCGAAAGTTTTGTGTGGGAAGGTTAAATACCCTGCTGATTTTCTTGTTCTTTGTTCCCCACAAGATGGTTTTTGTCCCATTATTTTTGGTAGACCCTTCTTGAATACTGCTAGTGCTAAGATTAATTGTGAAAAGAAAATTGTCACTGTTGGCATAGATGGTATGTCTCAAGAGTTTAATTTTGCTAAATTTAGTAGACAACCTCGTGAAAGGGAACCACCTAGTAAGGATGAGATTATTGGTCTTGCTTCCATTGCTGTTCCTCCAACTAATCCGTTAGAACAATATTTGCTAGACCATGGAAACGATATGTTTATGAAGGAAAGGGAAGAAATAGATGAAGTGTTCCTTAAACAGGAACCTATGCTGAAACATAACCTTCCCATTGAAATTCTTGGGGATCCCCCTCCACCCAAGGGTGATCCCGTGTTTGAACTCAAACCATTACCTGATAATCTTAAGTATGCTTATCTTGATGAAAAAGAAATATATCCTGTTATTATTAGTGCTAACCTTTCAAAGAAAGAAGAAGAAAGATTATTGAAAACTCTGAAGAAGCACCGAGAAGGGCATTAGTCCCATATTATGTCAACACAAAATTTCAGTGGAGAAAGATGCCAAACCAATTAGAGATCCTCAAAGGCGATTAAATCCCAAGATGAAGGACGTGGTAAGAAAGGAGTTACTAAAGCTCCTTGAGGCAGGTATTATTTATCCCGTTGCTGATTGTGAATGGGTAAGCCCTGTCCATTGTGTCTCTAAAAAGGGAGGTATTACCGTTGTTCCTAATGATAAAGATGAATTGATCCCGCAAAGAATTATTACAGGCCATAGGATAGTAATTGATTTCCGTAAGTTAAATAAAGCTACTAAGAAAGATCATTACCCTTTACCTTTTATTGATCAAATGCTAGAAAGACTATCCAAACACACACATTTTTGCTTTCTAGATGGTTATTCTGGTTTCTCTCAGATACCTGTGTCAGCGAAGGATCAATCTAAAACTACTTTTACTTGCCCTTTTGGTACTTTTGCTTATAGACGTATGCCTTTTGGTTTACGTAATGCACCTGCGACCTTTCAAAGATGCATGATGGCTATATTTTATGATTTTTGTGAAAAGATCTGTGAGGCATTCATGGATGACTTCTCCGTCTATGGATCCTCTTTTGATGATTGCTTGAGCAACCTTGATCGAGTTTTGCAGAGATGCGAAGACACTAGTCTCGTCCTGAATTGGGAAAAGTGTCACTTTATGGTTAATGAATGCATTATCTTGGGGCACAAGATCTCCGAGAGAGGTATTGAAGTTGATAAAGCCAAAGTTGATGCTATTGAAAAGATGCCATGTCCCAAGGATATAAAAGGTATAAGAAGTTTCCTTGGTCACGCCGGTTTTTATAGGAGGTTCATTAAGGACTTTTCTAAAATCTCTAGGCCTCTGACTAATTTATTGCAAAAAGATATTCCTTTTGTCTTTGATGATGATTGTGTAGAAGCGTTTGAAGTACTTAAGAAAGCTTTGATCACTGCACCTATTGTTCAGCCACCTGATTGGAATTTACCTTTTGAAATTATGTGCGATGCTAGTGATAATGCTGTAGGTGCTGTTCTAGGGAAAAGAGTTGATAAGAAATTGAATGTTATCCAGTATGCTAGTAAGACTCTTGATACTGCCCAGAGAAATTATGCTACTATTGAAAAAGAGTTCTTAGTAGTTGTGTTTGCATGTGATAAGTTTAGACCTTATATTGTTGATTCCAAAGTTACTATTCACACTGATCATGCTGCTATTAAATATCTTATGGAAAAGAAAGATGCTAAGCCTAGACTCATTAGATGGGTTCTCTTGCTCCAAGAATTTGACTTGCATATTATTGATAGAAAGGGAGCTGAGAACCCCGTTGCAGATAACTTGTCTAGGTTAGAGAATGTTCTTGATGACCCACTACCTATTAATGATAGCTTTCCCGATGAACAATTAGCGGTCGTCAATGCTTCTCGTTTGCTCCTTGGTATGCTGATTATGCTAATTACATTGTTGCTAAATATTTACTGCCTAGTTTCACATACCAGCAAAAGAAAAAGTTCTTTTATGATTTAAGACATTACTTCTGGGATGATCCACACCTTTATAAAGAAGGAGTAGATGGTGTTATTAGACGTTGTGTGCCTGAGCATGAACAGGAACAGATTCTACGTAAATGTCGCTCTGAATCTTATGGAGGACACCACGCTGGAGATAGAACTGCACACAAGGTACTACAATCTGGTTTTTATTGGCCTACTCTCTTCAAAGATGCTCGTAAGTTTGTCTTATCCTGTGATGAATGTCAAAGAATAGGTAACATTAGTAGACATCAAGAAATACCTATGAATTATTCTCTTGTTATTGAACCGTTTGATGTTTGGGGCTTTGATTATATGGGACCTTTTCCTGCCTCTAATGTTTATACACATATTTTAGTTGCTGTTGATTACATTACTAAGTGGGTAGAAGCTATTCCAACTAGTAGTGCTGTGTTGGGGAACGTTGCAGAAAATTAAAATTTTTCCTACGGTTTCACCAAGATCCATCTATGAGTTCATCTAAGCAACGAGTCAAGGGAGAGAGTTTGCATCTACATACCACTTGTAGATCGCGTGCGGAAGCTTGCAAGGTGATGATGTAGTCGTACTCGACGTGATTCGAATCACCGATGACCAAGTGCTGAACGGACAGCACCTCCGCGTTCAACACACGTACGGGATGGGAGACGTCTCCTCCTTCTTGATCCAGCAAGGGGGAGGAGAGGTTGAGGAAGACAGCTCCACCGGCAGCACGACGGCGTGGTGATGGTGGAGAGGCAGTACTCCGACAGGGCTTCGCCAAGCGCACAACGGAGGAGGAGAGGTGTTGGGGAGGGGAGGGCTGCGCCTTGGAGGGTGGTACGGCTGCCCTCCCCTCACCCCTCTATTTATAGGGGGAAGGGAGAAGGGGGCCGGCCCCCTAGAACCCATCTAGGGGGGGTGCGGCGGCCTAGGGGAGAGGGGAGAGGGTGGCTTGCCCCCCAAGCCAAGGGGGGCGCCCCCTCTAGGGTTCCCCCTCAACCCTAGGCGCATGGGCCCAAGGGAGGGGGTGCGGCCAGCCCACCAGGGGCTGGCTCCCTGCCCCACGCAGCCCATGTGGCCCCCCGGGAGGGGTGGCCCCTCCCGGTGGACCCCCGGAACCCTTCCGGTGGCCCCGGTACAATACCGGTATGACCCCGAAACTTCCCGGTGTCCGTTTGACAACTTCCCATATATAAATCTTTACCTCCGGACCCTTCCGGATCTCCTCGTGACGTCCAGGATCCCATCCGGGACTCCGAACAACATTCGGTAGTCACATACTAGTCTTCCTAATAACCCTAGCGTCACCGAACCTTAAGTGTGTAGACCCTACGGGTTCGGGAGACATGCAGACATGACCGAGACGCTCTCAGTCAATAACCAACAGCGGGATCTGGATACCCATGATGGCTCCCACATGCTCCTCGATGTTGTCATCGGATGAACCACGATGTCGAGGATTCGATCAAACCCTGTATGCAATTCCCTTTGTCAATCGGTACGTTACTTGCCCGAGACTCGATCGTCGGTATCCCAATACCTTGTTCAGTCTCGTTACCGGCAAGTCACTTTACTCGTACCGTAATGCATGATCCCGTGTCCAACACCTTGGTCACATTGAGCTCATATGATGATGCATTACCGAGTGGGCCCAGAGATACCTCTCCGTCATACGGAGTGACAAATCCCAGTCTCGATCCGTGTCAACCCAACAGCTACTTTCGGAGATACCTGTAATGCACCTTTATAGTCACCCAGTTACGTTGTGACGTTTGATACACCCAAGGCACTCTTACGGTATCCGGGAGTTACACGATCTCATGGTCGAAGGAAGAGATACTTGACATTGGCAAAGCTCTAGCAAAACGAACTACACGATCTTTTATGCTATGCTTAGGATTGGGTCTTGTCCATCACATCATTCTCCTAATGATGTGATCCCGTTATCAACGACATCCAATGTCCATAGTCAGGAAACCATGACTATCTGTTGATCACAACGAGCTGGTCAACTAGAGGCTCACCAGGGACATATTGTGGTCTAAGTATTCACACGTGTATTACGATTTCCGGATAATACAGTTATAGCATGAATAAAAGACAATTATCATGAACAATGAAATATAATAATACTTTTATTATTGCCTCTAGGGCATATTTCCAACAGTCTCCCACTTGCACTAGAGTCACCAATCTAGTTACATTGTGATGAATCGAACACCCATAGAGTTCTGGTGTTGATCATGTTTTGCACGCGAGAGAGGTTTAGTCAGCGGATCTGCGACATTCAGATCCGTGTGCACTTTGCAAATCTCTATGTCTCCATCTTGAACATTTTCACGGATGGAGTTGAAACGACGCTTGATGTGCCTGGTCTTCTTGTGAAACCTGGGCTCCTTGGCGAGGGCAATAGCTCCAGTGTTGTCACAGAAGAGTTTGATCGGCCCCGACGCATTGGGTATGACTCCTAGGTCGGTGATGAACTCCTTCACCCAAATCGCTTCATGCGCTGCCTCCGAGGCTGCCATGTACTCCGCTTCACACGTAGATCCCGCCACGACGCTCTGCTTGCAGCTGCACCAGCTTACTGCTCCACCATTCAACATATACACGTATCCGGTTTGTGACTTAGAGTCATCCAGATCTGAGTCGAAGCTAGCGTCGACGTAACCCTTTACGACGAGCTCTTCGTCTCCTCCATAAACGAGAAACATGTCCTTCGTCCTTTTCAGGTACTTCAGGATATTCTTGACCGCTGTCCAGTGTTCCTTGCCGGGATTACTTTGGTATCTTGCTACCAAACTTACGGCAAGGTTTACATCGGGTCTGGTACACAGCATGGCATACATAATAGATCCTATGGCTGAAGCATAGGGGATGACACTCATCTCTTCTTTATCTTTTGCCGTGGTCGGTGACTGAGCCGAGCTCAGTCTCACACCTTGTAACATAGGCAAGAACCCCTTCTTGGACTGATCCATTTTGAACCTCTTCAAAATCTTATCAAGGTATGTGCTTTGTGAAAGACCTATGAGGCGTCTCGATCTATCTCTATAGATCTTGATGCCTAATATATAAGCAGCTTCTCCAAGGTCCTTCATTGAAAAACACTTATTCAAGTAGGCCTTAATGCTGTCCAGAAATTCTATATTATTTCCCATCAAGAGTATGTCATCTACATATAATATGAGAAATGCTACAGAGCTCCCACTCACTTTCTTGTAAACGCAGGCTTCTCCATAAGTCTGCATAAACCCAAACGCTTTGATCATCTCATCAAAGCGAATGTTCCAACTCCGAGATGCTTGCACCAGTCCATAAATGGATCGCTGGAGCTTGCATACTTTGTTAGCGTTCCGAGGATCGACAAAACCTTCCGGCTGCATCATATACAGTTCTTCCTTAAGATGCCCGTTAAGGAATGCTGTTTTGACGTCCATCTGCCATATCTCATAATCATAGTATGCGGCAATTGCTAACATGATTCGGACGGACTTTAGCTTCGCTACGGGAGAGAATGTCTCGTCGTAGTCAATCCCTTGAACCTGTCGATAACCCTTAGCGACAAGTCGAGCTTTATAGATGGTAACATTACCATCCGCGTCCGTCTTCTTCTTAAAGATCCATTTGTTTTCTATCGCTCGCCGATCATCGGGCAAGTCTGTCAAAGTCCATACTTTGTTTTCATACATGGATTCTATCTCGGATTTCATGGCTTCAAGCCATTTGTTGGAATCCGGGCCCGCCATCGCTTCTTCATAGTTCGAAGGTTCATTGTTGTCTAACAACATGATTTCCAGGACAGGGTTGCCGTACCACTCTGGTGCGGAACGTGTCCTTGTGGACCTACGAAGTTCAGCAGTAACTTGATCCGAAGTACCTTGATCATCATCATTGTTTTCCTCTTCAGTTGGTGTGGGCATCACAGGAACGGTTTCCTGCGCTGCGCCACTTTCCCGCTCAAGAGGTAGTACTTCATCGAGTTCTACTTTCCTCCCACTTACTTCTTTCGAGAGAAACTCTTTTTCCAGAAAGCATCCGTTCTTGGCAACAAAGATCTTGCCTTCGGATCTTAAGTAGAAGGTATACCCGACAGTTTCCTTAGGGTATCCTATGAATACGCATTTTTCCGACTTGGGTTCGAGCTTTTCAGGTTGAAGTTTCTTGACATAAGCATCGCATCCCCAAACTTTTAGAAACGACAGCTTAGGTTTCTTTCCAAACCATAATTCATACGGTGTCGTCTCAACGGATTTAGACGGTGCCCTATTTAAAGTGAATGTAGCTGTCTCTAGAGCGTATCCCCAAAATGATAGCGGTAAATCGGTAAGAGACATCATAGACCGCACCATATCCAATAGGGTGCGATTACGACGTTCGGACACACCGTTTCGCTGAGGTGTTCCAGGCGGCGTGAGCTGTGAAACGATTCCACATTTCCTTAAGTGTGTACCAAATTCGTGACTTAAGTATTCTCCTCCACGATCTGATCGTAAGAATTTTATCTTTCGGTCACGTTGATTCTCTACCTCATTCTGAAATTCCTTGAACTTTTCAAAGGTCTCAGACTTGTGTTTCATTAAGTAGACATACCCATATCTACTCAAGTCATCTGTGAGAGTGAGAACATAACGATATCCTCCGCGAGCCTCAACGCTCATTGGACCGCACACATCGGTATGTATGATTTCCAACAAGTTGGTTGCTCGCTCCATTGTTCCGGAGAACGGAGTCTTGGTCATTTTGCCCAAAAGGCATGGTTCGCACGTGTCAAACGATTCATAATCAAGAGACTCTAAAAGTCCATCGGCATGGAGCTTCTTCATGCGCTTGACACCAATGTGACCAAGGCGGCAGTGCCACAAGTATGTGGGACTATCGTTATCAACTTTAAATCTTTTGGCATCTACACTATGAACATGTGTAATATTACGCTCGAGATTCATTAAGAATAAACCATTGACCATCGGAGCATGACCATAAAACATATCTCTCATATAAATCGAACAACCATTATTCTCAGACTTAAATGAGTAGCCATCTCGTATTAAACGAGATCCAGATACAATGTTCATGCTCAAACTTGGCACTAAATAACAATTATTAAGGTTCAAAACTAATCCCGTAGGTAAATGTAGAGGCAGCGTGCCGACGGCGATCACATCGACTCTGGAACCATTCCCGACGCGCATCGTCACCTCGTCCTTCGCCAGTCTCCGTTTATTCCGCAGCTCCTGCTGTGAGTTACAAATATGAGCAACGGCACCGGTATCAAATACCCAGGAGTTACTACGAGTACTGGTAAGGTACACATCAATCACATGTATATCAAATATACCTTTGGTGTTGCCGGCCTTCTTATCCGCTAAGTATTTGGGGCAGTTCCGCTTCCAGTGACCCTTCCCCTTGCAATAAAAGCACTCAGTCTCAGGCTTGGGTCCATTCTTTGACTTCTTCCCGGTAACTGGCTTACCAGGCGCGGCAACATCTTTGCCGTCCTTCTTGAAGTTCTTCTTACCCTTGCCCTTCTTGAACTTAGTGGTCTTATTGACCATCAACACTTGATGTTCTTTCTTGATTTCAGCCTCTGCTGACTTCAGCATCGAGAACACTTCAGGAATGGTCTTTTCCATCCCCTGCATGTTGTAGTTCATCACAAAGCTCTTGTAGCTTGGTGGGAGCGACTGGAGGATTCTGTCAATGACCGCCTCATCTGGGAGGTTAATGTTCAGCTGGGTCATACGGTTGTGCAACCCAGACATCTTCAGGATGTGCTCACTGACAGAACTGTTTTCCTCCATCTTACAACTGTAGAACTTGTCGGAGACATCATATCTCTCGACCCGGGCATGAGCTTGAAAAACTAGTTTCAGCTCTTCGAACATCTCATATGCTCCGTGGTGCTCAAAACGCTTTTGGAGCCCCGGTTCTAAGCTGTAAAGCATGCCGCACTGAACGAGGGAGTAATCATCAGCACGAGACTGCCAAGCATTCATAATGTCTTGGTTCTCTGGGACGGGAGCGTCACCTAGCGGTCCTTCTAGGACATATTGTTTCCTGGCAGCTATGAGGATGATCCTCAGGTTCCGGACCCAGTCCGTATAGTTGCTGCCATCATCTTTCAGCTTGGTTTTCTCTAGGAACGCGTTGAAGTTCATGTTGACATTAGCGTTGGCCATTGATCTACAAGACATATTTGCAAAGGTTTTAGACTAAGTTCATGATAATAAAGTTCTAATCAAATTATGAACTCCCACTTAGATTAGACATCCCTCTAGTCATCTAAGTGTTACACGATCCGAGTCGACTAGCCCGTGTCCGATCATCACGTGAGACGGACTAGTCATCGTCGGTGAACATTCTCATGTTGATCGTATCTTCCATACGATTCGTGTTCGACCTTTCGGTCTCCGTGTTCCGAGGCCATGTCTGCACATGCTAGGCTCGTCAAGTTAACCCTAAGTGTTTTCGCTGTGTAAAACTGTCTTACACCCGTTGTATGTGAACGTAAGAATCCATCACACCCGATCATCACGTGGTGCTTAGAAGCGACGAACTGTAGCAACGGTGCACAGTTAGGGGAGAACACTTCTTGAAATTTTTGTAAGGGATCATCTTATTTACTACCGTCGTCCTAAGTAAACAAGATGCATAATACATAATAAACATCACATGCAATTATATAGTTGTGACATGATATGGCCAATATCATATAGCTCCATTGATCTTCATCTTCGGGGCTCCATGATCATCTTGTCACCGGCTTGACACCATGATCTCCATCATCATGATCTCCATCATCGTGTCTTCATGAAGTTGTCACGCCAACGACTACTTCTACTTCTATGACTAACGTTTAGCAATAAAGTAAAGTAGTTTACATGGCGTTATTCAATGACACGCAGGTCATACAAAAAATAAAGACAACTCCTATGGCTCCTGCCGGTTGTCATACTCATCGACATGCAAGTCGTGAATCCTATTACAAAGAACATGATCTCATACATCACAATTCATCATTCATCACAACTTCTGGCCATATCACATCACATGATCAATCGCTGCAAAAACAAGTTAGACGTCCTCTAATTGTTGTTGCATCTTTTACGTGGCTGCAATTGGGTTCTAGCAAGAACGTTTTCTTACCTACGAATCACCACAACGTGATTTTGTCAACTTCTATTTACCCTTCATAAGGGCCCTGTTCATCGATTCCGCTCCAACTAAAGTGGGAGAGACAGACACCCGCCAGCCACCTTATGCAACTAGTGCATGTCAGTCGGTGGAACCGGTCTCACGTAAGCGTACGTGTAAGGTTGGTCCGGGCCGCTTCATCCCACAATACCGTTGAGCAAGAAAAGACTAGTAGAGGCAAGTAAGATGACAAAATCCACGCCCACAACAAAATTGTGTTCTACTCGTGCAAAGAGAACTACGCATAGACCTAGCTCATGATGCCACTGTTGAGGAACGTTGCAGAAAATTAAAATTTTTCCTACGGTTTCACCAAGATCCATCTATGAGTTCATCTAAGCAACGAGTCAAGGGAGAGAGTTTGCATCTACATACCACTTGTAGATCGCGTGCGGAAGCTTGCAAGGTGATGATGTAGTCGTACTCGACGTGATTCGAATCACCGATGACCAAGTGCTGAACGGACAGCACCTCCGCGTTCAACACACATACGGGACGGGAGACGTCTCCTCCTTCTTGATCCAGCAAGGGGGGAGGAGAGGTTGAGGAAGACAGCTCCACCGGCAGCACGACGGCGTGGTGATGGTGGAGAGGCAGTACTCCGACAGGGCTTCGCCAAGCGCACAACGGAGGAGGAGAGGTGTTGGGGAGGGGAGGGCTGCGCCTTGGAGGGTGGTACGGCTGCCCTCCCCTCACCCCTCTATTTATAGGGGGAAGGGAGAAGGGGCCGGCCCCCTAGAACCCATCTAGGGGGGGGGGTGCGGCGGCCTAGGGGAGAGGGGAGAGGGTGGCTTGCCCCCCAAGCCAAGGGGGGCGCCCCCTCTAGGGTTCCCCCTCAACCCTAGGCGCATGGGCCCAAGGGAGGGGGGTGCGGCCAGCCCACCAGGGGCTGGCTCCCTGCCCCACGCAGCCCATGTGGCCCCCCGGGAGGGGTGGCCCCTCCCGGTGGACCCCCGGAACCCTTCCGGTGGCCCCGATACAATACCGGTATGACCCCGAAACTTCCCGGTGTCCGTTTGACAACTTCCCATATATAAATCTTTACCTCCGGACCCTTCCGGATCACCTCGTGACGTCCAGGATCCCATCCGGGACTCCGAACAACATTCGGTAGTCACATACTAGTCTTCCTAATAACCCTAGCGTCACCGAACCTTAAGTGTGTAGACCCTACGGGTTCGGGAGACATGCAGACATGACCGAGACGCTCTCAGTCAATAACCATCAGCGGGATCTGGATACCCATGATGGCTCCCACATGCTCCTCGATGTTGTCATCGGATGAACCACGATGTCGAGGATTCGATCAAACCCTGTATGCAATTCCCTTTGTCAATCGGTACGTTACTTGCCCGAGACTCGATCGTCGGTATCCCAATACCTTGTTCAGTCTCGTTACCGGCAAGTCACTTTACTCCTACCGTAATGCATGATCCCGTGTCCAACACCTTGGTCACATTGAGCTCAATATGATGCTGCATTACCGAGTGGGCCCAGAGATACCTCTCCGTCATACGGAGTGACAAATCCCAGTCTCGATCCGTGTCAACCCAACAGCTACTTTCGGAGATACCTGTAATGCACCTTTATAGTCACCCAGTTACGTTGTGACGTTTGATACACCCAAGGCACTCTTACGATATCCGGGAGTTACACGATCTCATGGTCGAAGGAAGAGATACTTGACATTGGCAAAGCTCTAGCAAAATGAACTACACGATCTTTTATGCTATGCTTAGGATTGGGTCTTGTCCATCACATCATTCTCCTAATGATGTGATCCCGTTTATCAACGACATCCAATGTCCATAGTCAAGAAACCATGACTATCTGTTGATCACAACGAGCTGGTCAACTAGAGGCTCACCAGGGACATATTGTGGTCTAAGTATTCACACGTGTATTACGATTTCCGGATAATACAGTTATAGCATGAATAAAAGACAATTATCATGAACAATGAAATATAATAATACTTTTATTATTGCCTCTAGGGCATATTTCCAACATGCTGATCATAACACTTCTATTAAAATGCTTAAAGAAGTTATTTTTCCGAGGTTTGGAGTCCCTAGATACCTTATGACTGATGGTGGTTCACATTTTATTCATGGTGCTTTCCGTAAGATGCTTGCTAAGTATGATGTAAATTATAGAATCGCATCTCCTTATCATCCGCAGTCTAGTGGTCAAGTAGAGTTGAGCAATAGAGAGCTCAAATTAATTTTGCAAAAGACTGTGAATAGATCTAGAAAGAATTGGTCCAAAAAAACTTGATGATGCATTATGGGCCTATAGAACTGCATACAAAAATCCTATGGGTATGTCTCCTTATAAGATGGTTTATGGAAAAGCATGTCATTTACCTCTTGAACTTGAACATAAAGCATATTGGGCTATTAAAGAGCTCAACTATGACTTCAAACTTGCTGGTGAGAAGAGGTTGTTTGATATTAGCTCACTTGATGAATGGAGAACCCAAGCATATGAGAATGCCAAGCTTTTCAAAGAAAAAGTCAAACGCTGGCATGATAAGAGGATACAAAAGCGTGTGTTTAACGTAGGAGATTATGTGTTATTGTTCAACTCTCGTTTAAGATTTTTTACAGGAGAACTTCTCTCAAAATGGGAAGGTCCCTACATTATCGAGGAGGTCTATCGTTCTGGTGCTATAAAAATCAACAACTTCGAAGGCACAAATCCGAGGGTGGTAAACGGTCAAAGAATTAAACATTATATTTCAGGTAATCCTATCAATGTTGAAACTAATATTATTGAAACCATAACCCCTGAGGAATACATAAGGGACACTTTCCAGAACGTTCCAGACCCCGAAAAGGTATAGGTATGTGGTACGGTAAGTAAACCGACTCCAAAACAACTCCAATGGCAATTTTTATTAGTTTTGGAATATTTAAGAATTTTAGGAAGAAAGAAGTAGTCCGAAACGGACATGAGGCTCCCACGAGAGAGGAGGGCGCCCCCCTGTAGGGCGCGCCCCCTGTCTCGTGGGCGCCTCGTGTGCCTCCCGGACTCCGTTTTCTTGCACGTTACGTATTTTGGTCGGTAAAAATTCATTATATATACTCCCGAAAGTTTTGACCACCGTATCACGCAAATATCCTCTGTTTTCGTTTTGAGCTGTTCCTGTTGTAGAATAAAGCAAGATGTCTTCTCAGGAGTTAGATGGGGAGAGCCAGGTGTCTCACCCAACGCCAGGTCCAGGAGCAAATAGCGATGCCTATCACTTTGGACCATCAATGGAGGATGAGATGGAGGCTGATTTGAAAAGGATAGATGCCATGGAGGAAGATCAAGAAGTTACCTCTCGTCTCCGAGCAGAATTCCCTATGGGGGAACTACCTAGCCTGGCTGTCCCTGCTTCAGTCATCCTTTCCAACTCTAGATTTCTTTCTTATGAAAATATGAAAAAGAGTTTCACTTGTTCTCCAGAAGCTATGCAGCATCCTTGGGTAAAAGGAGCTTTGGCCGTTACGGGCAAGCTCCGTAAAGAAATTATGGACCTCAAACAACAAGTCAATAAGCTCGAGGAGGAGAACCGTATCCTGAAGGGCATCATCGCCAAGAAGATCATAACACCAACTGTGAAGAAGGAGAAATAATCACATGGGTATGGGCACTCCCCTTGGCAACTGCCAAGCTTGGGGGAGGTGCCCCGGTATCGTATCACCATCACACTCCTATCTTTACCGCTTTATTTAGTTCGATCCTTTTAGTAGTATCTTGATCTAGTAGTTTGAAGTTTTGATATCAAGTAGTTTTGAGTTTTGCATTGTGATCTCTTTATGTAATTGAGTCCGTGTGCTATCTATAATAAAGATTAGTGTTGAGTCAAGGGCTTTGCTATGTTGCTATTATCTTGAGAAAGTAGAAAGAATAAAAGAGTTCATATTGATCTCATGGATAGTGATAAGTTCACACATCGAAAGTATGAGGCATAAAAATTGTTGAGAGTTGATGAACGTAGCCTTGGTCATCATTGCAATTAATAGGAAGTGATAAGGAAAGAGGGGTTCACATATAAATATATTATCTTGGACATATTTTATGATTGTGAAGCACTCATTTAGTATGACATGCTAAAGGAGTTGATGTTGGACAAGGAAGACAACGTAATGGTTTATGTTTTCCGACATCTCAGTTAAAGTATATTGTCATTGACCTTCCAAACATGTTGAGCTTGCCTTCCCCCCTCATGCTAGCCAAATTCCTTGCACCCAGTAGAAATACTACTTGTGCTTCCAATTACCCTTAAACCCAGTTTTGCCATGAGAGTCCACCATACCTACCTATGGATTGAGTAAGATCCTTCAAGTAAGTTGTCATCGGTGCTGATACGTCTTTAGCTTGCGTTGGTTTTCCTCGAAGAGGAGAGGGTGATGCAGCAAGTGTAGCATAAGTATTTCCCTCAGTTTTGAGAACCAAGGTATCAATCCAGTAGGAGGCTCCTCAAAAGTCCCACGCACCTACACAAACAAATTCAGAACTCGCAACCAACGCAATAAAGGGGTTGTCAATCCCTTCACGGCCAGTTGCGAAAGTGAGATCTAATAAAGATAGTAAGATAAGATAAATATATTTTTGGTATTTTATAATATAGATGCAAAAAGTAAAGATGAAAATAAAAGTAGATTGAAAGAAAATATGATAAGAGATAGACCCGGGAGCCATAGGTTTCACTAGAGGCTTCTCTCAAGATAGCATAAGTATTACGGTGGGTGAACAAATTACTGTCGAGCAATTGATAGAAAGGCGCATAGTTATGAGATTATCTAGGCATGATCATGTATATAGGCATCACATCCATAACAAGTAGACCGACTCCTGCTACGTCTTGAGCTTGCGTTGGTTTTCCTCGAAGAGGAGAGGGTGATGCAGCAAGTGTAGCGTAAGTATTTCCCTTAGTTTTGAGAACCAAGATATCAAGTAGTTTTGAGTTTTGCATTGTGATCTCTTTATGTAATCGAGTCCGTGTGCTATCTATAATAAAGATTAGTGTTGAGTCAATGGCTTTGCTATGTTGCTATGATCTTGAGAAAGTAGAAAGAATAAAAGAGTTCATATTGATCTTATGGATAGTGATAAGTTCACACATAGAAAGTATGAGGCATAAAAATTTTTGAGAGTTGATGAACGTAGCCTTGGTCATCATTGCAATTAATAGGAAGTGATAAGGAAAGAGGGGTTCACATATAAATATATTATCTTGGACATATTTTATGATTGTGAAGCACTCATTTAGTATGACATGCTAAAGGAGTTGATGTTGGACAAGGAAGACAACGTAATGGTTTATGTTTTCCGACATCTCAGTTAAAGTATATTGTCATTGACTTTCCAAACATGTTGAACTTGCCTTTCCCCCTCATGATAGCCAAATTCCTTGCACCAAGTAGAAATACTACTTGTGCTTCCAATTACCCTTAAACCCAGTTTTGCCATGAGAGTCCACCATACCTACCTATGGATTGAGTAAGATCCTTCAAGTAAGTTGTCGTCGGTGCTACTACGTCTTGAGCTTGCGTTGGTTTTCCTTGAAGAGGAGAGGGTGATGCAGCAAGTGTAGCGTAAGTATTTCCCTCAGTTTTGAGAACCAAGGTATCAATCCAGTAGGAGGCTCCTCAGAAGTCCCACGCACCTACACAAACAAACTAAGAACTCACAACCAACACAATAAAGGGGTTGTCAATCCCTTCACGGCCACTTGCGAAAGTGAGATCTAATAAAGATAGTAAGATAAGATAAATATATTTTTGGTATTTTATAATATAGATGCAAAAAGTAAAGATGAAAATAAAAGTAGATTGAAAGAAAATATGATAAGAGATAGACCCGGGAGCCATAGGTTTCACTAGAGGCTTCTCTCAAGATAGCATAAGTATTACGGTGGGTGAACAAATTACTGTCGAGCAATTGATAGAAAAGTGCATAGTTATGAGATTATCTAGGCATGATCATGTATATAGGCATCACGAACATAACAAGTAGACCGACTCCTGCCTGCATCTACTACTATTACTCCACACATCGACTGACTCCTGCCTGCATCTAGAGTATTAAGTTCATAAGAACAGAGTAACACATTAAGCAAGATGACATGATGTAGAGGGATAAACTCAAGCAATAGGATATAAACCCCATTTTGTTATCCTCGATGGCAACAGTACAATACGTGCCTTGCAACCCTTTCTGTCACTGGGTAAGGACACCGCAAGATTGAACCCAAAGCTAAGCACTTCTCCCATGGCAAGAAAGACCAATCTAGTAGGCCAAACCAAACTGATTATTCGAAGAGACTTGCAAAGATAACTCAATCATACATAAAAGAATTCAGAGAAGATTCAAATATTATTCATAGATAAACTTGATCATAAACCCACAATTCATCGGATCTCGACAAACACACCACAAAAAGAGTTTACATCGAATAGATCTCCACAAGAGAGGGGGAGAACATTGTATTGAGATCCAAAAAGAGAGAAGCAGCCATCTAGCTAATAACTATGGACCCGTAGGTCCGTGGTAAACTACTCACAACTCATCGGAGGGGAAAGGATGTTGATGTAGAAGCCCTCCGTGGTTGATTCCCCCTCCGGCAGAGTGCCGGCGAAGGCTCCAAGATGGGATCTCGCGGATATAGAAGGTTACGGCGGTGGAAATTGTGTTTCGTGGTGCCCCTGGATGTTTTCGGGGTACGTAGGTATATATAGGAGGAATAAGTACGTCGGTGGCCGCCCGAGGGGCCCACGAGACAGGGGGCATGCCCTAAAGGGGGGGGGGTGGCCTCCTATTTCGTGGAGCCCTCGGCTGCTTCTTGACTTGCACTCCAAGCTCTCCGGATCACGTTCGTTCCAAAAATCACGCTCCCGAAGGTTTCATTCCGTTTGGACTCCGTTTGATATTCCTTTTCTTCGAAATACTGAAATAGGCAAAAAAACAGCAATATGGGCTGGGCCTCTGGTTAGTAGGTTAGTCCCAAAAATGATATAAATGTGTAAAATAAAGCCCATAAACATCCAAAAGGGGTAATATAATAGCATGGAACAATAAAAAATTATAGATAAGTTGGAGACGTATGAAGCATCCCCAAGCTTAATTCCTGCTCATCCTCGAGTAGGTAAATGATAAAAAGAGAACATTTAATGTGGGATGCTACCTAGCATAATTCATAATGTAATTTTCTTTATTGTGGCATGAATGTTCTGATCCAAATGATTCAAAATAAAAGTTCATATTGATAAAAGAAATAGTAACACTTCAAGCATACTAATCAAAGTAATCATGTCTTCTCAAAATAACATGGCAAAAGAAAGTTCATCCCTACAAAATCATATAGTTAGGCTATACTTCATTTTCGTCACACAAAGATGTTCCCAACTTCTATATCCCTGATGACAAGGCAAGCAATTGTTTCATACTTAAATAATCTCAAACTTTTTCAACCTTCATGCAATACATGAGCGTGAGCCATGGATATAGCACTATGGGTGGAATAGAATATGTTGATGGGGATTGTGTGGAGAAGACAAAAAAAAGAGAAAGTCTCACATTGATGAGGATAATCAACGGGCTATGGAGATGCCCATCAATTGATGTCAACATGAGGAGTAGGGATTGCCATGCAACGGATGCACTAGAGCTATAAATGAATGCTCAACAAAAGAAAACTAGTGGGTGTGCATCCAACTTGCTTGCTCACAAAGACCTAGGGCATTTGAGGAAGCCCATCGTAGGAATATACAATCCAAGTTCTATAATGAAAAATTCTCACTAGTATGAAAAAGATAACTTATGAGACTCACTACATGAAAAACATGGTGCTACTTTGAAGCACAATATATGAGACTCACTACATGAAGAACAAGGTGCTACTTTGAAGCACAAGTGTGGAAAAAGAGATAGTAACATTGCCCTTTTTTTTCCTTCTTTTTGGGCCTTTCTTTTTTTTTTCTTTTGGCCTTTCTTCTTTTTTTCTTTGGGCAATGTTCTAATAATGATGATCATCACACTTCTATTGATTACAACAAAAGAATTACAACTCGAAACTAGAACAAGATATGACTCTATATGAATGCCTCCGGCGGTGTACCGGGATGGTGCAATGAATCAAGAGTGACATGTATGAAAAATAATGCATGGTGGCTTTGCCACAAATACAATGTCAACTATATGATCATGCAATGGCAATATGAAAAAGTAAAGTATGTCATGATGATGATGAACGAAACGGTGGAAAGTTGCATGGCAATATATCTCGTGATGGCTATGGAAATACCATAATAGGTAGGTATGGTGGCTGTTTTGAGGAAGATATAAGGAGGTTTATGTGTGATAGAGCGTATCGTATCACGGGGTTTGGATGCACCGGCGAAGTTTGCACCAACTCTCAAGGTGAGAAAGGGCAATGCACGGTACCGAAGAGGCTAGCAAAGGTGGAAAGGTAAAAGTGCGTATAATCCATGGACTCAACATTAGTCAAAAGAACTCATATACTTATTGCAAAAATTTAGAAGTCATCAAAAACCAATTACTATGCGCATGCTCCTTGGGTGATAGATTGGTAGGAAAAGACCATCGCTCGTCCCCGACCGCCACTCATAAAGATGCACAAGCCAGGTACACTTCATGTTTCAAATTTGTTACACAACTTTAACCATACGTGCATGCTACGGGACTTGCTAACTTCAACACAAGCATTCTTTAAATTCATAATCACCCAACTAGCATGATTTTAATATTACTACCTCCATATCTCAAAACAATTATCAAGTATCAAATTGATCATAGCATCCAATTCACTTCCTATGATAGTTTTTATTATACCCAACTTGGATGCTCATCATTCTAGGACCAACTTTATGACCCTAGCAAATACCATGCTGTTATAAAAGACTCTCAAAAAGATATAAGTGAAGCATGAGAGACTAGCAATTTCTTCAAAATTAAGACACCACCGTGCTCTAAAAGATATAAGTGAAGCAATAGAGCAAAAACTATCAAGCTCAAAAGATATAAGTGAAGCACATAGAGTATTCTAGCAAATTCTAATCAAATAGGCTTCTACCAAAAGGTGTGTACAGCAAGGATGATTGTGGTAAACTAAAAAGAAAAGACTAATATAATACACGACGCTCCAAGCAAAACACATATCATGTGGCGAATAAAAATATAGCTCCAAGTAAAGTTACCAATGAACGAAGACGAAAGAGGGGATGCCTTCCCGGGGCATCCCCAAGCTTAGGTTTTGTCTATTCTTGAATATCTTGGGGTTCCATGGGCATCCCCAAGCTTAGGCTCTTGCCACCCTTTATTCCATAGTCCATAAAAGCTTTACCCAAAACTTGAAAACTTCACAACACAAAACTCAACAGGAAATCTTATAAGCTCCGTTAGTGAAAGAAAACAAAACCACCACATAAGGTACTGCAATGAACTCATTCTTTATTTATTTTGGTGTTAAACCTACTGTATTCAAACTTCCTTATGGTTTCTAAACTAATTTACTAGCCATAGATGCATTGAAATAAGCAAACAACACACGAAAAATAGAATCTGTCAAAAACAGAACAGTCTGTAGCAATCTGTAACTAACGCAAACTTCTGGAACTCTAAAACTCCTACAAAAATATGAAGTCCTGGACAATTTGTTTATTGAACATCAGCAAAAAGAATCAACGCAAAGCACGTTCCTTTGATTTAACAAAATTATATTCGTGCGTGCAAAGTTTCTGTTTTTCAGCAGAATCAAATCAACTATCATCATAGGTTATCCTATAGGTTCTACTTGGCACAAACACTAATTAAAAGATAAAAACACATCTAAACAGAAGGTAGATGCAAGATTTATTACTAAACAGGAGAAAAAACAAAAAACATAAATAAAATTGGGTTGCCTCCCAACTAGCGCTATCGTTTAACGCCCCTAGCTAGGCATAAAAAGCAAAGATAGATCTAACGAGTGCCATCTTTGGCACTAAATTCATCAATAGAGCACTTGTGATCTATAAGGATTTCTCCCCTTTTAGCAATGGCTAAACCTTTAGGCAAATATTCAAGAAATTCATTGGTAGCAAAAGGTTCCTTAACGATAGAGAGACAATTGGGAAGAACACTTATGGATTTGAGATCTGCATCTCCCTTACTAGAAGATTCATCCTTATTTTTAGGAACATAAATAAACTTGGTAGTTTTAGTAGGGGATTTTGGAGTGTTTTTCATGGGGGGAAAATGCGGAACCCAAGTTTGTAATAATATCCTCAAGTTTACTGATTCTAGCAGAGTCTAGATCTATTTTTTCATTGACTATGGGTTCTTTTTCTTTAAGATTTTTCAAAGTAACTCCAACTCTAGACCAAATTGGGTAATGTGATTATGAATCTTTTTATCCAAATTTTCAATTAACTCAATAGTGGCAATTTTATTTTCAATAATATCAAGCCGTTGCATCACATGTTCTAAAGTTAAAACCGTTCCATTAACCAAAAGAGGTGGTGGGCCAAACAAATCTAACATAGCATTATAAGCATCAAACGTATGGCTACTCATAAAATTACCTCCGGTAGCAATATCAAGAACACATCTATTCCAAGGAGTAATGCCTACATAAAAATTGCGAAGAAGAACGGAAGTAGCAAGCTTCCTAGTAGCTTTATATTGGGCATTGCAAATTCTATGCCAAGCATCTTTTAAACTTTCCCTCTCCCTTTGCTTAAAATTGAGAATTTCTTGTTCAGGAGTGAGAATAAGGATAGGAGGACTAGCCATAATGACAAGGTAAACGAACTAACACACGAGCAAATAGAAAAACGCAAGCGAAAAGAGAGGTGGAGGTTGGGAAAGAGAGGGCGAATAAAACGGCAAGGGTGAAGTGGGAGAGAGGAAAACGAGAGGCAAATGGCAAATAATGTAAATGCGAGGGAGATGGGTTTGTGATGGGTACTTGGTATGTCTTGACTTGAGCGAAAACCTCCCCGGCAACGGCGCCAGAAATCCTTCTTGCTACGTCTTCAGCTTGCGTTGGTTTTCCTCGAAGAGGAGAGGGTGATGCAGCAAGTGTAGCGTAAGTATTTCCCTTAGTTTTGAGAACCAAGATATCAAGTAGTTTTGAGTTTTGCATTGTGATCTCTTTATGTAATCGAGTCCGTGTGCTATCTATAATAAAGATTAGTGTTGAGTCAAGGGCTTTGCTATGTTGCTATGATCTTGAGAAAGTAGAAAGAATAAAAGAGTTCATATTGATCTTATGGATAGTGATAAGTTCACACATAGAAAGTATGAGGCATAAAAATTGTTGAGAGTTGATGAACGTAGCCTTGGTCATCATTGCAATTAATAGGAAGTGATAAGGAAAGAGGGGTTCACATATAAATATATTATCTTGGACATATTTTATGATTGTGAAGCACTCATTTAGTATGACATGCTAAAGGAGTTGATGTTGGACAAGGAAGACAACGTAATGGTTTATGTTTTCCGACATCTCAGTTAAAGTATATTGTCATTGACTTTCCAAACATGTTGAGCTTGCCTTTCCCCCTCATGATAGCCAAATTCCTTGCACCAAGTAGAAATACTACTTGTGCTTCCAATTACCCTTAAACCCAGTTTTGCCATGAGAGTCCACCATACCTACCTATGGATTGAGTAAGATCCTTCAAGTAAGTTGTCGTCGGTGCTACTACATCTTGAGCTTGCATTGGTTTTCCTTGAAGAGGAGAGGGTGATGCAGCAAGTCTAGCGTAAGTATTTCCCTCAGTTTTGAGAACCAAGGTATCAATCCAGTAGGAGGCTCCTCAGAAGTCCCACGCACCTACACAAACAAACTAAGAACTCACAACCAACGCAATAAAGGGGTTGTCAATCCCTTCACGGCCACTTGCGAAAGTGAGATCTAATAAAGATAGTAAGATAAGATAAATATATTTTTGGTATTTTATAATATAGATGCAAAAAGTAAAGATGAAAATAAAAGTAGATTGAAAGAAAATATGATAAGATATAGACCCGGGAGCCATAGGTTTCACTAGAGGCTTCTCTCAAGATAGCATAAGTATTACGGTGGGTGAACAAATTACTGTCGAGCAATTGATAGAAAAGTGCATAGTTATGAGATTATCTAGGCATGATCATGTATATAGGCATCACGAACATAACAAGTAGACCGACTCCTGCCTGCATCTACTACTATTACTCCACACATCGACCGACTCCTGCCTGCATCTAGAGTATTAAGTTCATAAGAACAGAGTAACGCATTAAGCAAGATGACATGATGTAGAGGGATAAACTCAAGCAATATGATATAAACCCCATCTTGTTATCCTCGATGGCAACAATACAATACGTGCCTTGCAACCCTTTCTGTCACTGGGTAAGGACACCGCAAGATTGAACCCAAAGCTAAGCACTTCTCCCATGGCAAGAAAGACCAATCTAGTAGGCCAAACCAAACTGATAATTCGAAGAGACTTGCAAAGATAACTCAATCATACATAAAAGAATTCAGAGAAGATTCAAATATTATTCATAGATAAACTTGATCATAAACCCACAATTCATCGGATCTCGACAAACACACCACAAAAAGAGTTTACATCGAATAGATCTCCACAAGAGAGGGGAGAACATTGTATTGAGATCCAAAAAGAGAGAAGAAGCCATCTAGCTAATAACTATGGACCTGTAGGTCCGTGATAAACTATTCACAACTCATCGGAGGGGCAAGGATGTTGATGTAGAAGCCCTCCGTGGTTGATTCCCCCTCCGGCAGAGTGCCAGCGAAGGCTCCAAGATGGGATCTCGCGGATACAGAAGGTTACGGCGGTGGAAATTGTGTTTCGTGGTGCCCCTGGATGTTTTCGGGGTACGTAGGTATATATAGGAGGAAGAAGTACGTCGGTGGCTGCCCGAGGGGCCCATGAGATAGGGGGCGCGCCCTACAGGCGGGGGGGGGGGGGGGGGGGGGGGCTCCTATCTCGTGGAGCCCTCGGCTGCTTCTTGACTTGCACTCCAAGCTCTCCGGATCACGTTGGTTCCAAAAATCACGCTCCCAAAGGTTTCATTCCGTTTGGACTCCGTTTGATATTCCTTTTCTTCGAAATACTGAAATAGGCAAAAAAAACAGCAATATGGGCTGGGCCTCCGGTTAGTAGGTTAGTCCCAAAAATGATATACATGTGTAAAATAAAGCCCATAAACATCCAAAAGGGGTAATATAATAGCATGGAACAATCAAGAATTATAGATACGTTGGAGACGTATCAGGTGCAAGCAATAAAAATTGCTCTCTAATTATGTATGACTTATTAGTGCGGAGAAAATAAGCTTTGTACGAACTTGTTGTGGAAGTAATAAAAGCGACGGACTGCATAATAAAGGTCCACATACAAGTGGCAATATAAAGTGACGTTCTTTTGCATTAAGATTTCGTGCATCAACCCTAAACGCGCATGACAACCTCTGCTTCCCTCTGCGAAGGGCCTATCTTTTACTTTATGTTTTTACTTTATGCTTGAGTCAAGGTGATCCTCACCTTTCCCTTTTTATTTTATCCTTTGGCAAGCTCCTCGTGTTTGAAAGATCATGATATATATATATATATATATATATATATATATATATATATATATATATATATATATATATATATATATCCAATTGGGTGTAAGTTGGCATAGGCTATTATTGTTGACATCACCTAAAGGTGAATATGTTGGGAGGCAACACAATTAGCCCCTATCTTTCTCAGTGTCCGACTGAAACTCTATAACCACAAGTACTGCGTGAGTGTTAGCAATTATAGGAGACTACGAGATAGTTGAGTATGTGAGCTTGCTGAAAAGCTCTATTATTGACTCTTTCTGATGTTATGATAAATTGCAATTGCTTTAATGACTGAGATTATAGTTTGTTAGTTCCCAATGAAGTTTTTGAACCATACTTGACGTTGTGAATTGCTTGTTACTTGAGCATAGGAAATCATATGACAAAATCTATATATGTTGCTGTTATTAGAATGATCATGATGCCCTCATGTCCGTATTTTATTTTTATCGACACCTCTATCTCTAAACATGTGGACATATTTTTCGATTTCGGCTTCCGCTTGAGGACAAGCGAGGTCTAAGCTTGGGGGAGTTGATACGTCCATTTTGCATCATGATTTTATATCAATATTTATTGCATTATGGGCTGTTATTACACATTATATCTCAATACTTATGGCTATTCTCTCTTATTTTACAAGGTTTACCACGAAGAGGGGGAATGCCGGCAGCTGGAATTCTGGCTGGAAAAGGAGCAAACGTTGGAAACCTATTCTGCACAGCTCCAAAAGTCCTGAAACTCCACGAAACAACATTTTGGATTTAATAATAATTTGTGAGCGAAAGAAATAGGCCAGGGGGCCCACACCCTATCCAGGAGACAGGGGGGCGCGCCCCCTATTGGGCGCGCCCCCCTATAGGGCGCGCCCCCTATCTCCTGGGCCCCCTGGTGGGCCTCCGGCGTCCATCTTCTGCTATATCATCACTTTTACCCTGGAAAAAATCGTGGGCAAGCTTACGGGACGAAACTCCGCCGCCACGAGGCGGAACCTTGGCGGAATCAATCTAGGGCTCTCGCGGAGCTGTTCTGCCGGGGACACTTCCCTCTAGGAGGGGGAAATCATCACCAACGTCATCAGCAACGATCCTCTCATCAGGAGGGGTCAATCTCCATCAACATCTTCACCAGCACCATCTCCTCTCAAAACCCTAGTTCATCTCTTGTATCCAATCTTGTATCAAAACCACAAATTGGTACCTGTGAGTTGCTAGTAGTGTTGATTACTCCTTGTAGTTGACGCTAATTGGTTTACTTGGTGGAAGATCATATGTTCAGATCCTTTATGCATATTATTACTCCTCTGATTATGAACATGAATATGCTTTGTGAGTAGTTATGTTTGTTCCTGAGGACATGGGTGAAGTCTTGCTATTAGTAGTCATGTGAAATTGGTATTCATTCGATATTTTCATGAGATGTATGTTGTCTTTTCCTCTAGTGGTGTTATGTGAACGTTGACTACATGACACTTCACCATTATTTGGGCCTAGAGGAAGGTGATATGTCTCCAACGTATCTATAATTTTTGATTACTCCATGCTACTTTATCTACTGTTTTGGACTATAATGGGCTTTATTTTCCACTTTTTATTATTTTTGGGACTAACCTATTAACCGGAGGCCCAGCCCAGAATTGCTGTTTTTTGCCTTTTTCAGTATTTCGAAGAAATAGAATATCAAACGGAGTCCAAACGGAATGAAACCTTCGGGAACATGATTTTCTCATCAGATAAGACCCAGGAGACTTGGACCATCCGTCAAGAAAGCCACGAGGCGGTCACGAGGGTGGAGGGCGCGCCCTCCCCCCTGGGCGCGCCCCCTGCCTCGTGGGCCCATCGAAGCTCCACCGACGTACTCCTTCCTCCTATATATACCTACGTACCCCCAATAGACCAGAGACGGAGCCAAAAACCTAATTCCACCGCCGCAACCTTCTGTATCCACGAGATCCCATCTTGGGGCATGTTCCGGAGCTCCGTCTGAGGGGGCATCTACCACGGAGGGCTTCTACATCAACACCATAGCCCCTCCGATGAAGTGTGAGTAGTTTACTTCAGACCTTCGGGTCCATAGCTAATAGCTAGATGGCTTCTTCTCTCTTTTTGGATCTCAATACAATGTTCTCCCCCTCTCTCGTGGAGATCAATTCGATGTAATCTTTTTTTGCGGTGTGTTTGTTGAGACTGATGAATTGTGGGTTTATGATCCAGCTTATCTATGAATAATATTTGAATCTTCTCTGAATTCTTTTATGTATGATTGAGTTATCTTTGCAAGTCTCTTCGAATTATCCGTTTGGTTTGTCCAACTAGATTGGTAGTTCTTGCAATGGGAGAAGTGCATGGCTTTGGGTTCAATCTTGCGGTGTCCTTACCCAGTGACAGAAAGGGTTGCAAGGCACGTATTGTATTGTTGCCATCGAGGATAACAAGATGGGGTATTTATCATATTGCATGAATTTATTCCTCTACATCATGTCATCTTACTTAAGGCGTTACTCTATTTTTAACTTAATACTCTAGATGCATGCTGGATAGCGGTCGATGAGTGGAGTAATAGTAGTAGATGCAGAATCGTTTCGATCTACTTGTCTCAGACGTGATGCCTATATACATGATCATACCTAGATAACCTCATAACTATGCTCAATTTTGTCAATTGCTCAACAGTAATTTGTTCACCCACCGTAGAATACTTATGCTCTTGAGAGAAGCCACTAGTGAAACCTATGGCCCCCGGGTCTATTCTCATCATATTAATCTCCATCACTTTATTTACTTGCTTTGATTTTACTTTTTACTTTGCATCTTTATACCAAAAATACCAAAAATATTATCTCTATTAGATCTCACTCTCATAAGTGACAGTGAAGGGATTGACAACCCCTAATCGCGTTGGTTGCGAGTAGCTATCATTTTGTGCAGGTACGAGGGACTTGCGCGTGACCTCCTACTGGATTGATACCTTGGTTCTCAAAAACTGAGGGAAATACTTACGCTACTGTGCTGCATCATCCTCTCCTCTCCGGGGAAAACCAACGCAAGCTCGAGATGTAGCAAGAAGGATTTCCGGTGCTGTTGCCGGGGAGGCTTACGCAAAAGTGAACATACCAAGTACCCATCATAATCCCTATCTCTTGCATTACATTATTTGCCATTTGCCTCTCATTTTCCTCTCCCCCACTTCACCCTTGCCGTTTTATTCGCCCTCTCTTTCCCAATCTCCTCCTGTCTTTCCGTTGCCTTTTCCTCGTCCTTTTGTTTGCTCGTGTGTTAGTTTGCTTGCTTGTCATCATGACTAGTCTTATATCTTCTCCGTTATCTCCTGAGAATGAAGTGCTAAATTTTAAACAAAGGGAGGGAGAAAATCTAAAAGATGCTTGGTATAGAATTTGCAATGCTCAAAATAGATCTACCAGGAAGCAATCTACTTCAGTTCTTCTTCGCAATTTTTATGTAGGTGCTAATCCTTGGTATAGATATATCCTTGATACCATTACCGGAGGGAATTTCTTGGGTAGCCATACTTTTGATTCCTATAATGCTTTAATAGACTTATTTGGCTCACCTCCTCTTTTGGTTAATGGAACTATGTTAACTTTGGAGCATGTTATGCAAAGGCTTGAAATTATTGAAAACAAAGTTTCTACCACTGAATCCATTGAAAATCTAGATAAAAAGATTCATAATCAAATTACTCAATATGGATCTAAGGTAGGAATGACTTTGAAAAATATTAAGGAGAAGGAACCCATGGTTAATGAAAAAATAAATCTAGACTCTACTCGAATCGATAAACTTGAGGGTATCATTACCAACTTGGGAACCGCTTTTTCTTCCGTAAAGAATACTCCTAGTCCTCCCACTAAAATTGCCAAGCTTATGTATGTTCCTAAAAATAAGGGTGAATCATCTAGTAAGGAAAATGCAGATCTTAAATCTATAAGTATTCATCCCGATCTTTTTACTATCATTAAGGATTCATTTGCTACGAATGAATTTTTCGATCTTATGCCTAAAAGTTTGATAATTACTAGAAAGAAAGAAAATTCTAAAGGAGGTAGATGCCTCATTGAAGAATTGCCTACCAAAGATGGCAATACCTAAATCTATCCTTGCTTTTATGCCTAGCTAAGGGCGTTAAACGATAGCGCTTGTTGGGAGGCAACCCAATTTTATTTTGTGTTTTTTGTTTTTGCTTCTGGTTAGGAATAAATAATCCATATACCTTCTGTTTGGATGTGGTTTTATGTTTTAATTAATGTTTGTGCCAAGTAGGACCTATAGGATAACCTACGATGATAGTTGATTTGATTCTGCTGAAAAACAGAAACTTTGCGCGCACGAATTTAGTTATGATAAATCACAGGAACGTGATTTTGCGTTGATTCTTTTTGCTTCTTATCAATAAACAAATTTTCCAGGACTTCCTATTTTGGTAGAATTTTTAGAGTTCCATAATTTTGCGTTAGTTACAGATTGCTACAGACTGTTCTGTTTTTGACAGATTCTGTTTTTCGTGTGTTGTTTGCTTATTTTGATGAATCTATGGCTAGTAAAATAGTTTATGATACATAGAGAAGTTGGAATACAGTAGGTTTAACACCAATATAAATAAATAATGAGTTCATTATAGTACCTTGAAGTAGTCTTTTGTTTTCTTTCTCTGACGGAGCTCACGAGATTTCTGTCGAGTTTTGTGTTGTGAAGTTTTCAAGTTTTGGGTGAATTCTTTTGATGGATTATGGAACAAGGAGTGGCAAGAGCCTAAGCTTGGGGATGCCCATGGCACCCCCAAGATAATCCAAGGACACCAAAAAGTCAAAGCTTGGGGATGCCCCGGAAGGCATCACCTCTTTCGTCCAGTTCCATCGGTAATTTACTTGGAGCTATATTTTTATTCACCAACATGATATGTGTTTTGCTTGGAGCGTCTTGTATTATTTGTGTCTTTGCTTGTTAGTCTACGACAATCATCCTTGCTGTACACACGTTTTGAGAGAGCCATACATGAATTGAAATTTGTAGAATACTCTATGTTCTTCACTTATATCTTTTGAGCTTGATAGTTTTGCTCATAGTGGTTTACTTATATCCTTTTGAGCGTGATAATTTTTGCTCTAGTGCTTCACTTAGATATTTTAGAGCACGGTGGGGGATTTGTTTTAAAGAAACTTGATCTCTCATGCTTCACTTAGATTATTTTGAGAGTCATTAATAGCATGGTAATTTGCTTAATGTTAATATACTTGGTATTCAAGATATGTGAAACTTTCTTTTGAGTGCGTTGAATACTAAGATAAGTTTGATGCTTGATAATTGTTTTGAGATATGGAGGTGATAATATCAAAGTTGTGCTAGTTGGGTGATTATGAATTTGAGAAATACTTGTGTTGAAGTTAGCAAATCCACGTATGGTTAAAGTTGTGTAACAAATTTGAAACATGAAGTGTACCTGGTGAGGGAGTCCTGGACTAGGGGGTGTCCGGATAGCCGAACTATCATCATCGGCCGGACTCCAAGACTATGAAGATACAAGATTGAAGACTTCGTCCCGTGTACGGATGGGACTTTCCTTGGCATGGAAGGCAAGCTTGGCGATACGGATATGTAGATCTCCTACCATTGTAACCGACTCTGTGTAACACTAGCCCTCTCCGGTGTCTATATAAACCGGATGGCTTTAGTCCGTAGGACGAACAACAATCATACCATAGGCTAGCTTCTAGGGTTTAGCCTCCTTGATCTCGTGGTAGATCTACTCTTGTAACACACATCATCAATATTAATCAAGCAGGACGTAGGGTTTTACCTCCATCAAGAGGGCCCGAACCTGGGTAAAACATCGTGTCCCTTGTCTCATGTTACCATCCGCCTAGACGCACAGTTCGGGACCCCCTACCCGAGATCCGCCGGTTTTGACACCGACATTGGTGCTGTCATTGAGAGTTCCTCTGTGTCGTCACCGATAGGCTCGGTGGCTTCTTCGATCATCAACAACGATGCAGTCCAGGGTGAGACCTTCCTCCCCGGATAGATCTTCATATTCGGCGGCTTTGCACTGCGGGCCAACTCGCTTGGCCATCTGGAGCAGATCGAAAGCTACGCCCCTGGCCGTCAGGTCAGATTTGGAAGTTTGAACTTCACGGCTGACATCCGCGGGGACTTGATCTTTGATGGATTCGAGCCACAGCCAAGCGTGCCGCACTGTCACGACGGGCATGATTTAGCTCTGCAGTCGGACAGTACCCTGGAAGCCGCACTCAAGCCCGCTTTGATCTTCAATTCGGAGCCGGCTGCGCAGATCGAGGACGGATGGCTAGACACCGCCTCGGGGGCTGCAACCTCTACGGCGATAGAGCCGAACACTGACCTTGTCCCTCACAAAGCTCGTGACTCCGAGGTGCCGGACTCCTTGCCAGACTCCGAACCTCCCGCGCCCCCTCCAATCGAATCCGATTGGGCGCCGGTCATGGAATTCACCACTGCGGACATCTTTCAACACTCACCTTTCGGTGACATCTTGAGTTCGCTAAAGTATCTCTCGCTATCAGGAGAGCCCTGGCCGGACTGCGGTCAGGACGGTTGGGATGCGGACGACGAAGAAAATTCAAAGCCCACCCACCACCCACTTAGTAGCCACTGTCGACGATCTAACCGACATGCTAGGCTATGACTCCGAAGACATCAACGGTATGGACAACGATGCCAGAGACGACCAAGAACCAGCGCCTACCAGGCACTGGAAAACCACCTCATCGTATGACATATACATGGTGGATATCCCAAAGGATGGGAATGGCGAAGCAACAGCGGAGGATGACCCCTCCAAGAAACAGCCCAAGCGCCGGCGTCAGCGGCGCCACTCTAAATCCCGCCACAGCAAGAATGAAGATTCCCGCACTGGAGATAATAACACACCGGACAGTGCCAAAGACAACCCACTCCAGCAAGATTCAGCGCAGGAGGACAGAGACGCCAGCCCTCATGAGAGAGTGGCAGAAGAAGAGGTAGAGGATTATATGCCTCCCTTCGGAGACGAGGCAAGCCTCGATGATGACGAATTCATCGTGCCTGAGGATCCCGTCGAACAAGAGCGTTTTAAACGCAGGCTTATGGCCACGGCAAACAGCCTCAAGAAAAAGAAGCAACAGCTTAGAGCTGATCAAGATCTGCTAGCCGACAGATGGACTGAAGTCCTCGCGCCGAAGAGCATGAGCTTGAACGCCCCTCCAAAAGCTACCCTAAACGCAAGCTGCTCCCCCGATTAGAGGAGGAGGCGTATGAACCTGCATCACCAGCAGACAATACGGCTGACCGACCACCCCGAGGTCACGACAGAGAGGCCTCTAGGCCCTTCACTAGAACTGTACCCAGGCATCGCTCGAAAAGCACAAGGCCACAGGGGAACGCTCCGGACTTGCGAGATATATTGGAGGATAAGGCAAGACAATCAAGATCGATCTATGGATCGCGTGGGCGCCCCATGATACGTGACGACAACCGTCGTGCCGGACACAGTAAGTCCGGTCGGGCCGAACAAAATAGACAAAGCTCTTTTGAGCTCCGTCGTGATATCGCCCAGTACAGAGGCGCCGCACACCCACTATGCTTCACAGATGAAGTAATGGATCATCAAATCCCCGAAGGGTTTAAACCCGTGAATATTGAATCTTACGATGGCACAACAGACCCCGCGGTTTGGATCGAAGACTATCTCCTTCACATCCACATGGCCCGCGGTGACGATCTTCACGCCATCAAATATCTCCCCCTCAAGCTTAAAGGACCAGCCCGGCATTGGCTTAACAGCTTGCCAGCAGAGTCAATTGGGAGTTGGGAAGACCTGGAAGCCGCATTCCTCGATAACTTCCAAGGCACATATGTGCGACCACCAGATGCTGATGACCTAAGCCACATAATTCAGCAGCCAGACGAATCGGCCAGACAATTCTGGACATGGTTCTTAACCAAGAAAAACCAAATCGTCGACTGTCCGGATGCGGAGGCCCTCGCGGCCTTCAAGCATAACATCCGCGACGAGTGGCTTGCCCGGCACCTGGGACAGGAAAAGCCAAAATCCATGGCATCCCTCACATCACTCATGACCCGCTTCTGCGCGGGTGAGGACAGCTGGCTAGCACGCAGCAACAACCTCAGCAAAAATTCTGGCAGTCCGGATATCAAGGACCGTAATGGCAGGTCGCATCGCAACAAAAACAAACGCCGCATTAACGGCGATAATAGTGAAGATACGACAGTCAATGCAGGATTCAGAGGCTCTAAACCCGGTCAACGGAAAAAGCCATTCAAAAGAACTACTCCGGGTCCGTCCAATTTGGACCGAATACTCGACCGCTTGTGCCAGATACACGGCACCCCCGAAAAGCCAGCCAACCACACCAACAGGGACTGTTGGGTATTCAAGCAGGCAAGCAAGTTAATTGCCGAAAACAATGACAAGGGGCTGCATAGCGATGACAAGGAAGAGACCCGACCGCTGAACAATAGAGGACAGAAGGGTTTCCCCCACAGGTGCGGACGGTGAACATGATATACGCAACGCACATACCCAAAAGGGAGCGGAAGCGTGCACTCAGGGATGTATACGCGATGGAGCCAGTTGCCCTGAAGTTCAATCCATGGTCCTCCTGCCCGATCACTTTTGACCGAAGGGACCACCCCAGCAGCATCTGCCATGGCGGATTCGCCGCATTGGTTTTAGACCCAATCGTCGATGGATTTCACCTCACCAGAGTCCTGATGGACGGCGGCAGCAGCCTGAACCTGCTTTATCAGGATACAGTGCGCAAAATGGGCATAGACCCCTCAAGGATTAAACCTACCAAGACGACCTTTAAAGGCGTCATACCAAGTGTAGAAGCCAATTGTACAGGCTCAGTTACACTGGAAGTGGTCTTCGGATCCCCGGATAACTTCCGAAGCGAGGAGTTAATCTTCGACATAGTTCCGTTCCACAGCGGCTATCATGCTATGCTCGGACGTACCGTGTTCGCAAAGTTCAACGCGATGCCGCACTACGCATACCTCAAGCTCAAGATGCCAGGCCCTCGAGGAGTCATCACGGTCAACGAAAACACTGAATGCTCTCTCCGAACGGAGGAACATACAGCGGCTCTCGTGGCAGAAGTACAATGCCGCCTCTTAAGGCAATTCTCGAGTCCGGCCGTTAAGCGACCGGACACGGCTAAACGCGCCCGGAGTAACCTACAAAAAGACCACCTGGCACGTTCCGAGCACGCGTAGCAGTGCGGCCCCAACCCCATCCCCTGCAAAACGTCAAGACAGGTCCTTCGCGTACACCATTACGCTCTGAAGATACCATGGGCATGGGGAGAGGGGCACGACCACGATAGTCCCAGCATGCGGCTCAACCACACCAGGGGCTCTCACGTGTGTCGTTCTTTTTTCTTTTTTCTTTTATTTTTACCCACAGGACTCCGTTCCTCAGAGGCCCTGTCCGGCAGCAGACCTGCCGAACTCACGATGCAACAGCCAGGGAAGAAGAAAGGCTACAACGAATATCCAGGTGGTCTCCATTACGAGCATTAAATCTGTTTTATGCACCATTCCGCAGCCTACCCCTGGAGGGGGACATGTTTAATAGTCCCACCCCTTGCTTATCGCACCATTTGTATCGTTCTGCATTTACAGCAGTTTTTCTTGAATAAGTAATGCAACACCTTTTTGCTTCCAATTGCATTTCTTTCTTATACATATGTTCATTTATGACATGTTGCATCCGTACATTTTGGTACGACTAAATACACCAGGGGCTTATGTTTCCCGCATCATGGTGTGATAAGTCCGACCACTTTCACAAGTGCGGCACCCCGAACTTATAGCATTATATGCATCGGCTCCGAATCATGTCTTGGGTCAATAGTTGGGTTTGCCCGGCTCCCATGTTTTGGTACCTTACGTTCCGTTGTATCGGCTAAGGTAGCACTGGGAGAACCACTGCGATTGCGCCCCAGTTGAGCTGGGCGAGCGCCTCAGTGGAGAAAGCTAAAACTGACCGTCATGATGAGGCGAGAGCTGGTCGCTGTTCGAGAGGTTTTTTGCGAGTCCCTAAAGACTTATGCCACTTAGAGTGAGGAGCCGGATTTTGTCTGGTCCAGGCGTGGATAGCGCCCCAAATTCGGCCTTCCGAAGACTAGGGGCTTCGCCGAAATTTAAAATTATAGAATTCTATGGCTAAGTGAGAGTGTTCAAGCATTATAAGTCCGGTTGCCTTGTTCGCTGTGTTGAGCGCCTCCCTAGATGGACCCAAAAATGGGAACAAGAGTGCTCAAGTTTATCCCGAACACCCCAGCACTCGTGGCATGGGGGCTGAAGCCGACGACTTTCCATCTCTCAGATTTGATAAACAGCCGCACAGAAGGTAATATTTTAAATTAACAAGCGTTTCTTAGCGCATATGAACTAAGTTTTCAGCGCACAGGATAACAAAATGCGAGTCTACTCAAATATTACATCTTTGGAGCACTCACCCGCAATAATGCGGGCACCCTTCAGGACACTCTTATAATACATCTCGGGCGTGCGATGCTCCTTGCCCTGCGGTGGCGGGTCCGCCACAAGCTTCTGGGCATCCTCCTTGCCCCAATGCACCTTTGCGCGGGCAAGGCCCGACGGGCACCTTCAATACAGGCGGAGTGCTTGATGACTTCAACCCACGGGCACGCATCCACCAGCCGCCACACCAGGCCGAAGTAGCTCCCAGGCATGGCCTCCTTAGGCCACAGCCGAACTATGAGGCCCGTCATGGCCTGTTCGGCCACCTTGTGGAGCTCGACCAGCTGCTTCAGCTGGTCGCTAAGGGGCACCGGATGTCCGGCCTCAGCATACTGAGACCAGAAGACCTTCTCCGTTGAGCTCCCCTCCTCGGCCCTGTAGAAAGCGGCAGCATCGGACACGCTGCAAGGCAGATGTGCGAAAGCCCCTGGAGAGCTCCGAATTCGGGTAAGTGATATGTAATTCACACTCACATGCTTACTTTGCATGAAAAATGCCTTACCCACCGCTATTTTCTTCAACACCTCGATTTCCTAGAGGGCCTTATAGGCTTCGGCCTTAGCGGCTTTGGCACTCTCAAGAGCGGTCACAAGCTCGGAATCTCGAGTCTTCGAGTCACGCTCCAAACTCTCATGTTTTTCCATGAGAGCCTGGAGCTCTTGCTGTACCTCCGCCACCCGCGCCTCATGCTTCTCTCGCTCGGTGGGTTCCACGGCCGCATTACGTTCGGCCGCGAACACCGCCTCCTTCAGGGTCGCCACCTCGTTTGTGGCCCCTGCTATATCCATGTTATCCTTGTCATTTTTCTGGCAACCAAATCCTTTTCTGTAAGGTACAATTTTAATAAGGTATTACTCACCTTATTTTTCCTCGAGCTGCTTCTTGGCACGGCCGAGCTCGTTCTCGGACCACTCGAGGCTTTCCTTAAAGTATTGACCTCCGCAGTCAGTGCGGCGGAGGTCGGCAGCGCAACCTGCAATCCCATATTGACATATTTTTTATGACTCCTGCGTATATCTTTTTAGATTCTCAGTCCGACTTTTCTTTTCGAACACCGAACCGAGCATCAGGGGCTACTGTCTATGCGGTACTATTTTACATATATCAAAATTCTTACCTCAAAGCCTGTTAGAAGGCTGCTGCAGGCTTCGGTCAGCCCGCTCTTGGCGAGCTGAACCTTCTGAATCACCGCACTCATAACAGTGCGGTATTCCTCTTCAATGGAGGCGCCATTGAGCGCCTCTAGCAAGTTATCCGGCGCCTCCGGTTGGACGGAGGCAGCCGACGTCACGGTCTTGCCCTTCTTGTCGCCCGCCGGACTCCGGAGCCACTATGGGTTCCGGGGCCGAGTCCGGTGCAAAGTCCGGGAGGTTGTCCTGCGACAGCTCTGGGGCCTCCTCCTCCTGGTGGGTCCCTTCTCGGGATCCCACCTCGGCATCGTCCGCATCACGGGGGGTGGAGGCAGTCGAAAGAGAATCCATATCCGACGCACCTAAGGACCCGCTCGACGAAGCGGGAAGATCATCCTTGGGCGGGCTGCAGGGTTGTATGCGGCATTAGAAAGACATTATGTGGCGAAAAGAAAAACCATGAAGTTATTCGGGAGTCCGGATACTTACGATCTCGCCAGGGGCTTGGCCCTTGGAGGCCAGTCCTTGTCGTCGTCACTGGCGTTGGTAGAGCAGTCCGAGGAAAGAGTTTTTCCCTTTTTGGACCCTTCGGCCTCCCCCGTAGGGGAAGCCTTCCTTTTCTTCCATCCCCCCGCTGGGGGAGAGGCTTTCTTCTTCTCCTCCTCATCTTTGTGGGAGGAGTCGGCCTCGGAGTCATCATCTGATAACACCTGAAAACGGGAACTCTTTCGAGTACCCGTGGCCTTCTTCTTGGCCTTCTTCTCCGGCACCACATGGGGTGCCGGAGCCAGCAGCCCCGTTAAGCGGGCATCTGCTGTGTCCTCTGGTAATGGGGCCGGACAGATAGTCTGTTCGGCCTTCTTCAGCCAGCCCTGTCAAAGGAAGGGGAGTTTAGATCCCGCATAGAGTCAAACAATGGAAAACAAAAAGGACAAAATCACTTACCTCGTCAGCCGGACGCTGCGAGCTGAATCCGCGATCTTCGGTAGCGGATGCGGGAGCCTCAGCGCCCTTGAACAGCACCTTCCGGACATCTTCGTACGTAGTGTCTAAGAGCCCGCTCAAAGTCTGGTGCTGCGCCGGATCGAACTCCCACATGTTGAAGCCCCGTCGTTGGCACGGGAGAATCTGGCGAATGAGCATGACCTGGACTACGTTGACAAGCTTGAGCTTCTTGTCCACTAGCTTTTGGATGCAGGCTTGAAGTCCGGTCAGCTCCTCCGAATCACCCCATGTCCGACCGCTCTCTTTCCAGGAGGTGAGCCGTGTGGGGATGCCAGATCTGAATTCGGGGGCTGCTGCCCATTCGGGGTCACGCAGCTCGGTGATGTAGAACCACCCCGATTGCCACCCCTTAATGGTTTCCACGAAAGTTCCCTCAAGCCAAGTAACATGGGACATCCTGCGCACCATGGCGCCTCCGCACTCCACCTGGCTGCCCTTCACAACCTTCGGCTTGACACTGAAGGTCTTGAGCCACAAGCCAAAGTGAGGTTGGATGCAGAGGAAGGCCTCACACACGACGATAAACGCCGAGATGTTGAGGATGAAATTCAGGGCCAGATCATGGAAATCCAGGCCGTAGTAGAACATGAGCCCCCAGACAAAGGGATGGAGTGGGAAGCCCAGTCCGCGGAGGAAATGGGGAAGAAATACTACCCTCTCATGGGGCCTGGGGGTGGGGATAAGCTCTCCCTCATCGGGGAGCCGGTGCGCGATGTTGCTGGACAAATATCCGGCGCTGCGCAGCTTCTGGATCTGCCCCTCCGTGACGGAGGAGGCCATCCACTTGCCTCCCGCTTCGGACATAGCTGGAGGAGGTTGAGGTGAGATGTGCGGGCTTAGGTGCTGGAGCTCAAGTTCGCGGAGATGGATAAGCCAAGGAGGAAGAAGGCGCACGTAAAAGGGTTGGATCTTTATCCCCTTATATGGGCGGACACGAACATGCGTCCCCACCGTCCTGATAAAACTCGCTTATCCCCCAAGCGCCGCAATCAATGGCGCGGTTGGGTTACCCAAGTCCGTATTGATGGGAATCCCAGAATAAGGGGAACACGATCTGCTTCGACAAGACGTGCCAAGGAAACCGCTTCGCTAAATGTGCTGAGGTGGTACGATAAAAACAATTCGAGTAAAGGCTTGGTAGTGGTGTGACGTCACGCCACCAAATACGTCGGCAGATTGAACTTGTGTAAATGTTATTCTCTCTACGGTGGTATGTGGAATTTATTTTGCAGAACCAAACGCTATCCTGGTGTTCACAATCTTCTATAAATTATTCGGAGGAGGAACCCGCCTTGCAATGCCGAAGACAATATGCGCGCCGGACTCGTCGTCATTGAAGCCTGGTTCAGGGGCTACTGAGGGAGTCCTGGACTAGGGGGTGTCCGGATAGCCGAACTATCATCATCGGCCGGACTCCAAGACTATGAAGATACAAGATTGAAGACTTCGTCCCATGTCCGGATGGGACTTTCCTTGGCGTGGAAGGCAAGCTTGGCGGTACGGATATGTAGATCTCCTACCATTGTAACCGACTCTGTGTAACCCTAGCCCTCTCCGGTGTCTATATAAACCGGATGGCTTTAGTCCGTAGGACGAACAACAATCATACCATAGGCTAGCTTCTAGGGTTTAGCCTCCTTGATCTCGTGGTAGATCTACTCTTGTAACACACATCATCAATATTAATCAAGCAAGACATAGGGTTTTACCTCCATCAAGAGGGCCCGAACCTGGGTAAAACATCGTGTCCCTTGTCTCCTGTTACCATCCGCCTAGACGCACAGTTCGGGACCCCCTACCCGAGATCCGCCGGTTTTGACACAGACACCTGGCATTTGCATCCTTATGAGTGGCGGTTGGGGACGAGCGATGGTCTTTTCCTACCAATCTATCCCCCTAGGAGCATGCGCGTAGTACTTGATTTTTGATGACTTCTAAATTTTTGCAATAGGTATATGAGTTCTTTTGACTAATGTTGAGTCCATGGATTATACGCACTCTCACCTTTCCGCCTTTGCTAGCCTCTTCGGTACCACGCATTGCCCTTTCTCACCTTGAGAGTTGGTGCAAACTTCGCCGGTGCATCCAAACCCCGTGATACAATATGCTCTATCACACATAAACCTCCTATTATCTTCCTCAAAACAGCCACCATACCTACCTATCATGGCATTTCCATAGCCATTCCGAGATATATTGCCATGCAACTTCCACCATCATCATCGTGACATGCATTACTTTTGTCATATTGCCATTGCATGATCTTGTAGTTGACATCGTATTTGTGGCAAAGCCACCATGCATTATTTTCCATACATGTCACTCTTGATTCATTACACCATCCCGGTACACCGCTGGAGGCATTCATATAGAGTCATATCTTGTTCTAAGTTTCGAGTTGTAATCCTTATGTTGTAATCAATAGAAGTGTGATGATCATCATTATTAGAGCATTTCCCCAAAAAAGAGAAAGGCCAAAAAAAAGAAAGGCCCAAAAAAGATAAAAGAAAACAAAAGGACAATGCTACTATCTCTTTTTCCACACTTGTGCTTCAAAGTAGCACCTTGTTCTTCATGTAGTGAGTCTCATATATTGTGCTTCAAAGTAGCACCACGTTTTTCATATAGTGAGTCTCATAAGTTGTCTTGTTCATACTAGTGGGAATTTTTCATTATAGAACTTGGCTTGTATATTCCTACGATGGGCTTCCTCAAAATGCCCTAGGTCTTCATGAGCAAGCAAGTCGGATGCACACCCACTAGTTTTCTTTTGTTGAGCATTCATAGCTCTAGTGCATCCGTTGCATGGCAATCCCTACTCCTTGCATTAACATCAATCGATGGGCATCTCCATAGCTCATTGATTAGCCTCGTTGATGTGAGACTTTCTCCTTTTTTGTTTTCTCCACACAATCCCCATCATCATATTCTATTCCACCCATAGTGCTATATCCATGGCTCATGCTCATGTATTGCGTGAAGGTTGAAAAAGTTTGAAATTATTTAAGTATGAAACAATTGCTTGGCTTGTCATCGGGGGTATAGAAGTTGGGAACATCTTTGTGTGACAAAAATGAAGCATAGCCTAACTATATGATTTTGTAGGGATGAACTTTCTTTTGCCATGTTATTTTGAGAAGATATGATTGCTTTGATTAGTATGCTTGAAGTATTATTATTTTTATGTCAATATGAAATTTTGTCTTGAATCTTTCGTATCTGAATATTCATGCCACAATTAAGAAGATTTACATTGGAATTATGCCAAAGTATCACTCCGCATCAAAAAATCTTTTTTATCATTTACCTACTCGAGGACGAGCAGGAATTAAGCTTGGGGATGCCTGATACGTCTCCAATGTATCTATAATTTTTGATTGCTCCATGCTACTTTATCTATTGTTTTGGACTATAATGGGCTTTATTTTCCACGTTTATATTATTTTTGGGACTAACCTATTAACCGGAGGCCCATGCCAGAATTGTTGTTTTTTGCCTTTTTCAGTTTTCGAAGAAACAGAATATCAAACGGAGTCCAAACGGAATGAAACCTTCAGGAACGTGATTTTCTCATCAGATAAGACCCAGGAGACTTGGACCCTCCATGAAGAAAGCCACGAGGCGGTCACGAGGGTGGAGGGCGCGCCCTCCCCCCTGGGCGCCCCCTGCCTCGTGGGCCCCTCGAAGCTCCACCGACGTACTCCTTCCCCCTATATATACTTACATACCCCCAATAGACCAGAGACGGAGCCAAAAACCTAATTCCACCGCCGCAACCTTCTGTATCCACGAGATCCCATCTTGGGGCCTGTTCCGGAGCTCCGCCGGAGGGGGCATCTACCACGGTGGGCTTCTACATCAACACCATAGCCCCTCCGATGAAGTGTGAGTAGTTTACTTCAGACCTTCGGGTCCATAGCTAGTAGCTAGATGGCTTCTTCTCTCTTTTTGGATCTCAATACATTGTTCTCCCCCTCTCTCGTGGAGATCTATTCGATGTAATCTTCTTTTTGCGGTGTGTTTGTTGAGACCGATGAATTGTGGGTTTATGATCCAGCTTATCTATGAATAATATTTGAATCTTCTCTGAATTCTTTTATGTATGATTGAGTTATCTTTGCAAGTCTCTTCGAATTATCCGTTTGGTTTGGCCAACTAGATTGGTAGTTCTTGCAATGGGAGAAGTGCATGGCTTTGGGTTCAATCTTGCGGTGTCCTTACCCAGTGACAGAAAGGGTTGCAAGGCACGTATTGTATTGTTGCCATCAAGGATAACAAGATGGGGTATTTATCATATTACATGAATTTATTGCTCTATATCATGTCATCTTGCTTAAGGCGTTACTCTATTTATAACTTAATACTCTAGATGCATGCTGGATAGTGGTCGATGAGTGGAGTAATAGTAGTAGATGCAGAATCGTTTCGGTCTACTTGTCTCGGACGTGATGCCTATATACATGATCATACCTGGATAACCTCATAACTATGCTCAATTTTGTCAATTGCTCAACAGTAATTTGTTCACCTACCATAGAATACTTATGCTCTTGAGAGAAGCCACTAGTGAAACCTATGGCCCCCGGGTCTATTCTCATCATATTAATCTCCATCACTTTATTTACTTGCTTTGCTTTTACTTTTTTACTTTGCATCTTTATACCAAAAATACCAAAAATATTATCTCTATCGGATCTCACTCTCGTAAGTGACCGTGAAGGGATTGACAACCCCTAATCGCGTTGGTTGCGAGTAGCTATCATTTTGTGCAGGTACGAGGGACTTGCGCGTGACCTCCTACTGGATTGATACCTTGGTTCTCAAAAACTGAGGGAAATACTTACGCTACTGTGCTACATCATTCTCTCCTCTTCGGGGAAAATCAACGCAAGCTTGAGACGTAGCAGAAGGCATGGGGAAGTAATAAGTAGATGATGGGTTGCTGGAGTGACAGAAGCTTAAACCCTAGTTTATGCGTTGCTTCGTTAGGGGCTGGTATGGATCCATATGTTTAATGCTGTGGTTAGGTTTACCTTAATACTTCTTTTGTAGTTGCGGATGCTTGCAATAGGGGTTAATCATAAGTGGGATGCTTGTCCAAGTTAGGGCAGTACCCAAGTACCGGTCCACCCACATATCAAATTATCAAAGTACCGAACACGAATCATATGAACGTGATGAAAACTAGCTTGACGATAATTCCCAATGTGTCCTCGGGAGCTCCTTTATCATTATTAGAAATTGTTCAAGCTTATCCTTTGCTACATAAAGGATTGGGCCACCTTGCTGCACTTTATTTACTTTATTTACTTGTTGCTCGTTACTATTTATTTTATCAAAAACTATCTATTACCTACAATTTCAGTGCTTGCAGAGAAAACCTTACTGAAAACCGCCTATCATTTCCTTCTGCTCCTCGTTGGGTTCGACACTCTTACTTATCGAAAGGACTACGATAGATCCCCTACACTTGTGGGTCATCACATAATATAGTGAGGATAATTAAAAATACATGCAATGAAAGAGCTGACCTATATATAGAGACTTAATGACAGAAGTAGTATTGTACTTATAGGCAGTAGAAAGTGATCAGTAATTTATCGAGGACCTTTAGATTGAAAGACGCGAAGAACTCCTCAAATGGAACATTCAACAGTTCAATTCCAACGATGTCATGCTCCTCTCTGACTCTCAGCGTCAAAATATTCTTCCCCTCAGACTCTCTGCAGGTTTTCATGTACCAATCATGGAATTTGTACATCATCGTTGGTAGAGATCTTTCATCTTTTATGAGAGGTTTCTCGTACACGTATTTGTGTTTGTCCACCTCCAAGAGTTCATAATCTACATTGTCGGGCAGGTAATCTTCAAGATTGTTATAACCGGGCACCATCCCGCCCGGAACATTAGCGACGATATCGCTAGACACATGGAGCGGGGGGAACGATTAGTTCGCTTGTTCGCCGAGCTGGGCAACTTTTTTCCCAGCTCGTCGTTGACCACTGATAGTACTTCCCAACCGCCACGCTTCCTTAAATGACTTTGTAAGAATGCGCTCATAGTTGCCTTTCGCCGGAGACTTTGGTGGTTTCTTCAGGGCAGCCAGAGTACGCTTCGCTTTTACCAGATCTATCTTCTCCTCCGGAGGTGGATGTATCTTTGCTTTCACCCCTTCAAAGAAGTTATTCACTTTGGCTTGCACGATCTGCGTGTTTTCCTCCATGGTCCTCTCGTATGGTAACTTCTCTGGAGTCTTGGGCGAAGGACCGTATTTGTATTGCCTCCCGGCTCTGGCTGTGCTGCTAGACACCGAAGCAGACGGAGCGGCTGCGACTGTCTTTCCTTTCTTACGAGGCGGAGGTGAAGGACTACGATGCGCCGGAGAAGCCGGAGCGGCGGCGGGTCTCTTGATCCGCCCTTGTTGACGAGGCGGAGAAGGAGGAGGCTGGCTGCTCAGGCGCGCCGGCGTAGGCGGAGAAGGAGGCGGAGTGCCGCCACACGTTGGAGAAGGAGGCTGAGTGCCCTGATCACTCGCCGGAGGAGGATGCGGATTGCCCTGACTCGCCATAGGAGGAGGAGGAGGCGGAGGCATCCAGTTGGGAAGGTTGATGAGCTCCTTCCACCATAGGCATGGAGTCTTCAGAGAAGAACCCAGCCGAATCTCCCCTTCACCCGTAGGGTGGTCAAGCTGAAGGTCCTCAAATCCGTCCATTATTTGATCCACCATCACTCTAGCATATCCTTCTGGAATAGGCTGGCCGTGGTAGGTTGCGCCAGGTTCATTAGGTATAACAGAGCCAACAGCCGCCTTGACTTTCAATGTCATCCATCGCCTCATAAGGTGGCAATGTTGAGACTCCGTGATAGCATCCACGGGGTAGCTAGCAGGAGCCGTGAAGACAGGCTCCAGCCGCTGAGTCTGCTCGGTGGAAGCCATACTGCTTCTCCGCTGAGATTGCGGGGTAGCTTCAGGGGAAGATTCGGCAGGTCGTTTGCTGCGATCTGCTTCTCGTTCCTCTAGCCCTTGTACCCTTTCGTGCAGCGCCTGCAGTTGGCTATGCTCCACTTTCTTCCTCCTCTCCTGGGTTTTGTAACCCCTTGCGTCCGGAAAGCCAGCCTTCCACGGAACAGAGCCTGGCGTGCCTCGTGTCCGTCTAGGGTGCTCAGGATTCCCGAGGGCCATTGTGAGCTTGTCCTTCTCTCTGTCTGGGACGAACGTCCCTTGCTGCGCTATCTCGATATACTCGTGAAGCCTTGTGACGGGTATTCGCAGTTGCTCTTCCGTCCAAACGCACTTCCCTGTTACAGGGTCCAAGGTTCCTCCAACCCCGAAGAACCAAGTCCGGCAACGGTCTGGCCAGTTCAACGTCTCTGGTTCGACCCCTTTAGCAATCAGGTCATTCTCAGCCTTGTCCCACAAGGTCGGGCTTTGAGGTAGCCACCTGACCCCGTGCGATGGTGATGCTTCTTCTTTGCAACATTTTTCTTGTTTATCGCTGACATCTTCTTACTCTTTTCCGATGTCTTGTGGGCCACAAATGTGGGCCAGTGATCTCTGATCTTCTCATACTTTTCGGTGAATTCTGTTGTCAAATCTTCATCGACAAACTCTGTTTTTAGCTCATTCTTCCATCTCCTGAATAGTTCTGCCATCTTCTTAAGAGCATGAGACTTGATCAATTGCTCTTTAACTGGCTTCTCCGGATCCTCCTCTGGCGGTAGGGTGAGATTTGCCTTAAGCGATGTCCAAAGATCTTCTTTCTGCATACCAGAGACATAAGACACCTCAGGGTCTTCCTTCTTAGGCTTTAACCATTGCTGGAAACTGATCGGGATCTGATGTCTACTACACAACCTTCTTCTTGTAGACGTTGTTGGGCCTGCAAGTGCACAGGTTTGTAGGACAGTAGCAAATTTCCCTCAAGTGGATAACCTATGGTTTATCAATCCGTGGGAGGCGTAGGATGAAGATGGTCTCTCTCAAACAACCCTGCAACCAAATAACAAAGAGTCTCTTGTGTCCCCAACACATCCGATACAATGGCGAATTGTATAGGTGCACTAGTTCGGCGAAGAGATGGTGATACAAGTGCAAAATAGATAGTAGATATAGGTTTTTGTAATCTGAAAATATAAAAACAGCAAGGTAACAAATGATAAACGTGAGCGTAAACGGTATTGCAATGATAGGAAACAAGGCCTAGGGTTCATACTTTCACTAGTGCAAGTTCTCTCAACAATAATAACATAGATAGATCATATAACAAGCCCTCAACATGCAACAAAGTGTCACTCCAAAGCCACTAATAGTGGAGAACAAACGTAGAGATTATGGTAGGGTACGAAACCACCTCAAAGTTATTCTTTCGGATCGATCTATAAAAGAGTTCGTACTAGAATAACACCTTAAGACACAAATCAACCAAAACCCTAATGTCACCTAGATACTCCATTGTCACCTCAAGTATCCGTGGGCATGATTATACGATATGCATCACACAATCTCAGATTCATCCAACCAACATAAAAGTACTTCAAAGAGTGCCCCAAAGTTTCTACCGGAGAGTCAAGAACGTGTGCCAACTGTAAGTGCATCTAGTGCCCCTTAGTGATTTTGGTGTATTGAAGACTTATAGGTTAAGGGACTAATGCGTTTGTGAGTGTACACAGGTCTATAAGTCTATGAGGAGTTTGATATTTACTGAGAAAGTCGACCCCTAAAAATGAAGTTCTTCAACTGAAGACTTTGATATTCTGAAGACTTTCTGAAGACTTTGAAAGTGAAGAAATTGGTGTGACCTTGAAGACTTGGTATTCATTTATGGAACATGAAGCGTGAAGACTTTTGTTTTCGTAATTTCATTTTTTCTTTCTTGAGTCATAGGAAACACCGTACTGTTAAAGGGGGTCGAGGAAATACTAAGGAAAAATTTCCATGTGATGCTCAACTCAAAATCCTACACCTACCAATCCCTTCGAGTGAAGCCTTTGGAAATATCATACAGTTCAGTCACTTTCTTCAGTGACAGAGACGAAGTTCTTCTGGTCGCTGATGAATTTGTTCTGACTGAGGAGTTAGGAATTCGTCAGTGCGAATTACCTACACAGTGAGGATCATGATAGCCCTGAGGAATTTGAGAGTCAAATTTCCGACCGTTGCTGTGCTACGCGCCAGCTGTCCCAAAATATCTTATCCACCTAACGGTCATATCATTGAGGGGCATTTATGTCTTATTATGTCGGGCTGCTCCCTAGGCTATAAATAGCCGCCCCCTACAACCACTAGCTGGTTGGCTGCTCCGAGAGAACTTGACACTTTTCATTTGAGAGCAACCCATCCTCCGAGGACTTTGAGCGAAAATCATCAAGTGAGGAAAATCCCAAACCCAAACACCTACAAACCCCAAAGTGATTGAGCATCACTGAAGAAATTGATCCTGCGTGGAGCCGACTCTTGTTACCTTTGAAGACTGTTCTTCTTCCAGACGGTTTGGCGTCAAGGTCTAGAGCATCCAAGAGGAATTGTGGATCACCACGTGACCAAGTCTGTGAAGGTTTGGAAGTTGCCTGAAGACTTACCACGAGTGATTGGACGGGATCTGTGTGATCTTAGTTCAAGGAGAATACGATGAGGACTGGGTGTCCTGAGCTGCGTGCTTAGAGACTAGGAGTCCGGGACTGCGTGTCCTCGAGTTTAAATACTCAGCCGCTCCAACCAGACGTACAACTGAGACAGCAGTTGGAACTGGTCTACCAAATCATTGTCTTCACCAACCTACTAGTTCTATTTCCTCAACCCTTTCATTTCCTCATTACTGTGTTGAGTGTTTGTTCATATCTGTGTCTGAAGACTTTGACTGAAGACTTTATCAATTTCCTCAGTTCAATTTCTTCAGTCTGTTTGTCTTCATCTCGTGTTATCCTGTGATTACGCTTTCTGTACTCTGTGCTAGTCCTCATTTCATCATGATGACCATGCTTGTAATCTGTTATGCTTACTTCTGAGTACTTATTCCGCTGCTAATATTTCTTTGCTAAGGAATTTCCTCAGCGGCAAATTCCTCAGTGAAGAATTCATAAAAATCGCCTATTCACCCCCCCTCTAGTCGACATAACGCACTTTCAATTGGTATCAGAGCAAGGTACTCCCTTGTTCTATGTGATTTTGGTTTAACCGCCTGGAGTTTTAGTTATGTCGACCGCAGGTATGATCAAGGTCTCGGCTGGGTGTCCCATCTTTGATGGAACGGGCTACCCCTACTGGAAAAACAAGATGCGAATGCATCTAGAGGCAATTGACAACGATCTCTGGTATGTTGTGGAAAATGGTGTTCCCTCTGTTTCACCCTCGCTGAACGCCACCGATGTGAAGAGATTCAAGCAACTCGATTCTCAAGCGAAGAATATCATATGTGGCCATCTGAGTAAAGGACAGTATGGAAGAGTGAGTGCTTTGGAAACTGCCAAGCTTATCTGGGATAGGCTATCCAAAGTGAATGAAGGAGTCTCAACTCAGCGTGACTCTCGAGTAGATGTTCTTTGGAATCTCTTCAACCGCTTCAAAAGACTCGATAATGAAAATGTCCAACAAACCTTCGATCGCCTCACTGACATCTCAAATGAGCTTCAAGCCCCCGGTGCCACTGACATCACTGACCATGAGGTGGTGAAGAAACTGTTGAGATCGCTTGATTCCTCATTTGATACTCTGGGTCTGATGATACAAGAACGGGTTGACTACAAGTCTCTTGATCCTGCCGATATCCTCGAAAGGCTAAATACTCACGAGTTCCAGCTTGCTGAAAAGAGAGATCTCTATGGTTCAAGCTATGGCAAACCACGTGCCCTGAAGGCCAAGGTTGTGTCTGAGTTTGAATGTGAGGACTCTGGTAGTAGCCTTGGTGATCCTGAAGAACTGAGCCAGGAGCTAGCACTGCTCGTGAAGAAATTCCAGAAGTTCTCAAGACGTGGTCGCTTTGGAAAATCCTCAAGAAGCAGTGATTCCTCATCAAGTGACTATAAGAGAAGGTTGTGCCACAAATGCAAGAAACCTGGTCATTATATTCAAGATTGTCCTCAGTGGGAAAAGGAATTGAAGAAGAAGAAATACAAGGATTACAGTTCTGATGATGCGAAGAAGAAGAAGAAATCATCAAAATCTTCGTCATCAAAATCCTCGAAGTCTTCATCTCACAAGAAGAGCAGCTCCAAGAAGGCTCGGGCATTCATTGGCAAGGAAATGGACTCTAAAGCTGAATCTGAGGAAAATGAGGAAGATGAAGCGTATGAAGAATCCGAATCTGGGGTGGCGAGTCTGGCTTTCGCTACTGCTTTCGTTAGCAAGTCCATCTTCAACACTGAAGAAACTGACCCCACCGACAAGCCGGATGAAGATAACGATGACTACGCTCCCACCTATTGCTTCATGGCAAAAGGTGCAAAGGTACTCAAATACACCTCCTCTGAATCTAGTGAAAATGAATCTGATGAGAATCTCAAGCCCAGCTACTCTAAACTTGCAAAGATTGCTGTAAAACAACAAAGGGCTTTTGAAAAGGTTCAAAACATGCTAGACAAAAGTGATGATATGTTGGGTGAAGAAATGGATCGCACTAAAGCCCTGACTAAAAATCTTCAGAGACTTCAGTCTAGTTTTGATAATCTTCAAAGTCATCATAACACTCTCTTATCTGATCATGAGAAACTTTCTTGTGAATTTCTTCAAAGAAAGCAAAATCTTGAGAAGCTAAGAGTGAGTTATGAAGATCTTCAGAAGGAGCGCGATTCATTACTTGCTCAACAAATTAGCACTTCTCAGGAAGAATTTGTTCCTCCCTGCTTAAAGTGCATTGAACGTGAATCTGCCAATTCTTCACCTGAATGTTCACATGCTTCAACTGTTACAAATTCTTCACCTGCCTCTGCTATCACTAATTCCTCATCTGAGGATACTGCTAGTATCACTGACGATGCAGGGCTGAAGGAACTGTACACGACAGGCATGTACAAAAGCCTCAAAGGGCATCAGATTCTCTGTGATGTGCTCAAAAAGCAGATCCTCAACAGAAACCCTAGGAAAGAGGGTATTGCCTTTGAGAGGAAACTTAATGCTGATGGAACATATTGGAAGCCTGAGCAGTACCCCAAAACCTCATGGGTTGCTGCAAAGGGACCTCCAGTTGATCCATCCATGTTATCTGGCTTTACATGTGAATCTCCTCATTCTTCTGATGAGTCACTTGACTCCAACTATAAACTGTTCAAAAATTAGAATGGTGAAGTATTTGCTAGATATGTTGGGACTAACTGCAGGAACGGTTCCCCTATGAAGAAAATCTGGGTTCCCAAAAGTTATGTTGAAAGTCTTCAGGTGAATGTCCTCATGACACCACCTGTGAAGAATGGGAACCCAAGAACAAACTCTTCATATGGACGTAATTCTTCATATGGATCCAAGTCCTCATATGGATCCAAGTCCTCATATGTAGGCACACGGCTGGTTGTGGATCAAATTCCTCAAATGGATCAAAGTCCTCATATGACTATCATCGTGCTAACAACTCTGTTTCGCAGGGTAGAGCTAAGGGCTACGAATATGCACATTATTCTTCAAATCATTATGTTCATAAGTCCTCGAAGAATTTCTCTGCTTACTCATATGCTTACCCTAACCCCTCTTATGTGAAACGAAATGTTTGGCTTCTATGCCACCATTCTCGTATGGTGCTCGCAGAGTGATGAACTCTTTGCCACCCCTTTAGATGTGGGTGGTGAAGAAAAAGAACGAATCTCTTCTGCAGGGTCAGGTCTCTAGACGTGCCTTAACATCTGAGGAATTTGCTGGGGACCTGACAAAATTGCCTGAAAGGACGCAGGCTAACCATGATGAAATGAACCTTCATTTCACACGTCCTCATACTGCTATATCTGTTTACTGCTTGATGAAATTCATCTGATGAACTTAATATCATATTCTTCACTGATGAAGCATATGAGATTGTAAGTTACACTAATTCATCTGCAGGATGATCAACCCAAAACCACTGAATGGGTCCTCGATAGTGGATGTACAAATCACATGACTGGTGACAAGAATCTCTTGATGGATGCTCCTTTATCACCGTCACATCTGAAGCATATCATCTTTGCTGACAAAGGCAAAAGTCAGGTATTGGGTCTTGGTAAGGTTGCGATCTCTAAGGATAAACACATGGACAAAGTCATGCTTGTTGAGTCCTTGGGATACAACCTCATGTCAGTCTCAATGCTTTGCGATCTTGACATGGTTGTTGTCTTTGGCAAGTATCGCTGTGTTGTGATTATGGAAGCTGACAATTCCAAAGTCTTCGAAGGCTTTAGGAGAGGAGATTTGTATATTGTTGATTTCTCTACAGGACCACAACCAGCCGTGTGTTGGAAATATGCCCTAGAGGCAATAATAAATGTATTATTATATTTCATTGTTCATGATAATTGTCTTGTATTCATGCTATAACTGTATTATCCGGAAATCGTAATACACGTGTGAATACTTAGACCACACAATGTCCCTGGTAAGCCTCTAGTTGACCAGCTCGTTGTGATCAACAGATAGTCATGGTTTCCTGACTATGGACATTGGATGTCATTGATAACGGGATCACATCATTAGGAGAATGATGTGATGGACAAGACCCAATCATAAGCATAGCATAAAAGATCGTGTAGTTCGTTTTGCTAGAGCTTTGCAAGTGTCAAGTATCTCTTCCTTCGACCATGAGATCGTGTAACTCCCGGATACCGTAAGAATTCCTTGGGTATACCTAACGTCACAACGTAACTGGGTGACTATAAAGGTGCATTACAGGTATCTCCGAAAGTAGCTGTTGGGTTGACACGGATCGAGACTAGGATTTGTCACTCCGTATGACGGAGAGGTATCTCTGGGCCCACTCGGTAATGCATCATCATATTGAGCTCAATGTGACCAAGGTGTTGGACACGGGATCATGCATTACGGTACGAGTAAAGTGACTTGCCGGTAATGAGACTGAACAAGGTATTGGGATACCGACGATCGAGTCTCGGGCAAGTAACGTACCGATTGACAAAGGGAATTGCATACAGGGTTTGATCGAATCCTCGACATAGTGGTTCATCCGATGACAACATCGAGGAGCATGTGGGAGCCATCATGGGTATCCAGATCCCGCTGATGGTTATTGACTGAGAGCGTCTCGGTCATGTCTGCATGTCTCCCGAACCCGTAGGGTCTACACACTTAAGGTTCAGTTACGCTAGGGTTATAGGGATATGTATATGCAGTAACCCGAATGTTGTTCGGAGTCCCGGATGAGATCCCGGACGTCACGAGGAGTTCCGGAATGGTCCGGAGGTAAAGATTTATATATGGGAAGTCCTGTTTCGGGCATCGGGACAAGTTTCGGGGTTATCGGTATTGTACCGGGACCACCGGAAGGGTCCCGGGGGTCCACCGGGTGGGTCCACCTGTCCCGGGGGGGCATATGGGCTGTGGGGGGTGCGCCTTGGCCTAATGGGCCAAGGGCACCAGCCCCACATAGGCCCATGCGCCTAGGGTTCAAAGGGGGCAAGAGTCCTAGGAGGGTAAGGCACCTCCTAGGTGCCTTGGGGGGAGGGAAAACCCCCCTTGGCCGCCGCACCCCCTAGGAGATTGGATCTCCTAGGGCCGGCCACCCCCCCTTGGCACCCCTATATATAGTGGGGGAGAGGAGGGACTTCATACCTGAATGCCCTGGCCTTTGGTTGCCTCCTTCTCCCTCCCCAACACCTCCTCCACCTCCATAGTGCTTAGCGAAGCTCTGCCGGAGTACTGCAGCTCCATCAACACCACGCCGTCGTGCTGCTGCTGGTGCCATCTCCCTCAACCTCTCCTCCCTTCCTTGCTGGATCAAGAAGGAGGAGACGTGGCTGTTCCGTACGTGTGTTGAACGCGGAGGTGCCGTCCGTTCGGCGCAGGTCATCGGTGATTTGGATCACGTCGAGTACGACTACATCATCACCTTGCAAGCTTCCGCACGCGATCTACAAGTGGTATGTAGATGCAAACTCTCTCCCTAGACTCATTGCTTAGATGAACTCATAGATGGATCTTGGTGAAACCGTAGGAAAAATTTTAATTTTCTGCAACGTTCCCCAACAGTGGCATCATGAGCTAGGTCTATGCGTAGTTCTCTTTGCACGAGTAGAACACAACTTTGTTGTGGGCGTGGATTTTGTCATATTACTTGCCTCTACTAGTCTTTTCTTGCTCAACGGTATTGTGGGATGAAGCGGCCCGGACCAACCTTACACGTACTCTTACGTGAGACCGGTTCCACCGACTGACATGCACAAGTTGCATAAGGTGGCTGGCGGGTGTCTGTCTCTCCCACCTTAGTTGGAGCGGAATCGATGAACAGGGCCCTTATGAAGGGTAAATAGAAGTTGACAAAATCACGTTGTGGTGATTCGTAGGTAAGAAAACGTTCTTGCTAGAACCCAATTGCAGCCACGTAAAAGATGCAACAACAATTAGAGGACGTCTAACTTGTTTTTGCAGCGATTGATCATGTGATGTGATATGGCCAGAAGTTGTGATGAATGATGAATTGTGATGTATGAGATCATGTTCTTTGTAATAGGATTCACGACTTGCATGTCGATTAGTATGACAACCGGCAGGAGCCATAGGAGTTGTCATTATTTTTTGTATGACCTGCGTGTCATTGAATAACGTCATGTAAACTACTTTACTTTATTGCTAAACGTTAGTCATAGAAGTAGAAGTAGTCGTTGGCGTGACAACTTCATGAAGACACGATGATGGAGATCATGATGATGGAGATCATGGTGTCAAGCCGGTGACAAGATGATCATGGAGCCCCGAAGATGAAGATCAATGGAGCTATATGATATTGGCCATATCATGTCACAACTATATAATTGCATGTGATGTTTATTATGTATTATGCATCTTGTTTACTTAGGACGACGGTAGTAAATAAGATGATCCCTTATAAAATTTCAAGAAGTGTTCTCCCCTAACTGTGCACCGTTGCTACAGTTCGTCGTTTCTAAGCACCACGTGATGATCGGGTGTGATGGATCCTTACGTTCACATACAACGGGTGTAAGACAGTTTTACACAGTGAAAACACTTAGGGTTAACTTGACGAGCCTAGCATGTGCAGACATGGCCTCGGAGCACGGAGACCGAAAGGTCGAACACGAATCGTATAGAAGATACGATCAACATGAAAATGTTCACCGACGATGACTAGTCCGTCTCACGTGATGATCGGACACGGGCTAGTCGACTCGGATCGTGTAACACTTAGATGACTAAAGGGATGTCTAATCTAAGTGGGAGTTCATAATTTGATTAGAACTTTATTATCATGAACTTAGTCTAAAACCTTTGCAAATATGTCTTGTAGATCAATGGCCAACGCTAATGTCAACATGAACTTCAACGCGTTCCTAGAGAAAACCAAGCTGAAAGATGATGGCAGCAACTATACGGACTGGGTCCGGAACCTGAGGATCATCCTCATAGCTGCCAGGAAACAATATGTCCTAGAAGGACCGCTAGGTGACGCTCCCGTCCCAGAGAACCAAGACATTATGAATGCTTGGCAGTCTCGCGCTGATGATTACTCCCTCGTTCAGTGCGGCATGCTTTACAGCTTAGAACCGGGGCTCCAAAAGCGTTTTGAGCATCACGGAGCATATGAGATGTTCAAAGAGCTGAAACTAGTTTTCCAAGCTCATGCCCGGGTCGAGAGATATGATGTCTCCGACAAGTTCTACAGTTGTAAGATGGAGGAAAACAGTTCTGTCAGTGAGCACATCCTGAAGATGTCTGGGTTGCACAACCGTATGACCCAGCTGAACATTAACCTCCCAGATGAGGCGGTCATTGACAGAATCCTCCAGTCGCTCCCACCAAGCTACAAGAGCTTTGTGATGAACTACAACATGCAGGGAATGGAAAAGACCATTCCTGAAGTGTTCTCAATGCTGAAGTCAGCAGAGGCTGAAATCAAGAAAGAACATCAAGTGTTGATGGTCAATAAGACCACTAAGTTCAAGAAGGGCAAGGGTAAGAAGAACTTCAAGAAGGACGGCAAAGATGTTGCCGCGCCTGGTAAGCCAGTTGCCGGGAAGAAGTCAAAGAATGGACCCAAGCCTGAGACTGAGTGCTTTTATTGCAAGGGGAAGGGTCACTGGAAGCGGAACTGCCCCAAATACTTAGCGGATAAGAAGGCCGGCAACACCAAAGGTATACTTGATATACATGTGATTGATGTATACCTTACCAGTAATCGTAGTAACTCCTGGGTATTTGATACCGGTGCCGTTGCTCATATTTGTAACTCACAGCAGGAGCTGCGGAATAAACGGAGACTGGCAAAGGACGAGGTGACGATGCGCGTCGGGAATGGTTCCAGAGTCGATGTGATCGCCGTCGGCATGCTGCCTCTACATTTACCTACGGGATTAGTTTTGAACCTCAATAATTGTTATTTAGTACCAAGTTTGAGCATGAACATTGTATCTGGATCTCGTTTAATACGAGATGGCTACTCATTTAAGTCTGAGAATAATGGTTGTTCGATTTATATGAGAGATATGTTTTATGGTCATGCTCCGATGGTCAATGGTTTATTCTTAATGAATCTCGAGCGTAATATTACACATGTTCATAGTGTAGATGCCAAAAGATTTAAAGTTGATAACGATAGTCCCACATACTTGTGGCACTGCCGCCTTGGTCACATTGGTGTCAAGCGCATGAAGAAGCTCCATGCCGATGGACTTTTAGAGTCTCTTGATTATGAATCGTTTGACACGTGCGAACCATGCCTCTTGGGCAAAATGACCAAGACTCCGTTCTCCGGAACAATGGAGCGAGCAACCAACTTGTTGGAAATCATACATACCGATGTGTGCGGTCCAATGAGCGTTGAGGCTCGCGGAGGATATCGTTATGTTCTCACTCTCACAGATGACTTGAGTAGATATGGGTATGTCTACTTGATGAAACACAAGTCTGAGACCTTTGAAAAGTTTAAGGAATTTCAGAATGAGGTGGAGAATCAACGTGACCGAAAGATAAAATTCTTACGATCAGATCGTGGAGGAGAATACTTAAGTCACGAATTTGGTACACACTTAAAGAAATGTGGAATCGTTTCACAGCTCACGCCGCCTGGAACACCTCAGCGAAACGGTGTGTCCGAACATCGTAATCGCACTCTATTGGATATGGTACGGTCTATGATGTCTCTTACCGATTTACCGCTATCATTTTGGGGATACGCTCTAGAGACAGCTACATTCACTTTAAATAGGGCACCGTCTAAATCCGTTGAGACGACACCGTATGAATTATGGTTTGGAAAGAAACCTAAGCTGTCGTTTCTAAAAGTTTGGGGATGCGAAGCTTATGTCAAGAAACTTCAACCTGAAAAGCTCGAACCCAAGTCGGAAAAATGCGTATTCATAGGATACCCTAAGGAAACTATAGGGTATACCTTCTACTTAAGATCCGAAGGCAAGATATTTGTTGCCAAGAACGGATGCTTTCTGGAAAAAGAGTTTCTCTCGAAAGAAGTAAGTGGGAGGAAAGTAGAACTCGATGAAGTACTACCTCTTGAGCGGGATAGTGACGCAGCACAGGAAACCGTTCCTGTGATGCCCACACCAACTGAAGAGGAAAACCATGATAATGATCAAAGTACTTCGGATCAAGTTACTGCTGAACTTCGTAGGTCCACAAGGACACGTTCCGCACCAGAGTGGTACGGCAACCCTGTCCTGGAAATCATGTTGTTAGACAACAATGAACCTTCGAACTATGAAGAAGCAATGGCGGGCCCGGATTCCAACAAATGGCTTGAAGCCATGAAATCCGAGATAGAATCCATGTATGAAAACAAAGTATGGACTTTGACAGACTTGCCCGATGATCGGCGAGCGATAGAAAACAAATGGATCTTTAAGAAGAAGACGGACGCGGATGGTAATGTTACCATCTATAAAGCTCGACTTGTCGCTAAGGGTCATCGACAGGTTCAAGGGATTGACTACGACGAGACATTCTCTCCCGTAGCGAAGCTAAAGTCCGTCCGAATCATGTTAGCAATTGCCGCATACTATGATTATGAGATATGGCAGATGGACGTCAAAACAGCATTCCTTAACGGGCATCTTAAGGAAGAACTGTATATGATGCAGCCGGAAGGTTTTGTCGATCCTCGGAACGCTAACAAAGTATGCAAGCTCCAGCGATCCATTTATGGACTGGTGCAAGCATCTCGAAGTTGGAACATTCGCTTTGATGAGATGATCAATGCGTTTGGGTTTATGCAGACTTATGGAGAAGCCTGCGTTTACAAGAAAGTGAGTGGGAGCTCTGTAGCATTTCTCATATTATATGTAGATGACATACTCCTGATGGGAAATGATATAGAATTTCTGGACAGCATTAAGGCCTACTTGAATAAGTGTTTTTCAATGAAGGACCTTGGAGAAGCTGCTTATATATTAGGCATCAAGATCTATAGAGATAGATCGAGACGCCTCATAGGTCTTTCACAAAGCACATACCTTGATATGATTTTGAAGAGATTCAGAATGGATCAGTCCAAGAAGGGGTTCTTGCCTATGTTACAAGGTATGAGACTGAGCTCAGCTCAGTCACCAACCACGACAAAAGATAAAGAAGAGATGAGTGTCATCCCCTATGCTTCAGCCATAGGATCTATTATGTATGCCATGCTGTGTACCAGACCCGATGTAAACCTTGCCGTAAGTTTGGTAGCAAGATACCAAAGTAATCCCGGCAAGGAACACTGGACAGCGGTCAAGAATATCCTGAAGTACCTGAAAAGGACAAAGGACATGTTTCTCGTTTATGGAGGAGACGAAGAGCTCGTCGTAAAGGGTTACGTCGACGCTAGCTTCGACTCAGATCCGGATGACTCTAAGTCACAAACCGGATACGTGTATATGTTGAATGGTGGAGCAGTAAGCTGGTGCAGCTGCAAGCAGAGCGTCGTGGCGGGATCTACGTGTGAAGCGGAGTACATGGCAGCCTCGGAGGCAGCACATGAAGCGATTTGGGTGAAGGAGTTCATCACCGACCTAGGAGTCATACCCAATGCATCGGGGCCGATCAAACTCTTCTGTGACAACACTGGAGCTATTGCCCTCGCAAAGGAGCCCAGGTTTCACAAGAAGACCAGGCACATCAAGCGTCGTTTCAACTCCATCCGTGAAAATGTTCAAGATGGAGACATAGAGATTTGAAAAGTGCACACGGATCTGAATGTCGCAGATCCGCTGACTAAACCTCTCTCGCGTGCAAAACATGATCAACACCAGAACTCTATGGGTGTTCGATTCATCACAATGTAACTAGATTAGTGACTCTAGTGCAAGTGGGAGACTGTTGGAAATATGCCCTAGAGGCAATAATAAAAGTATTATTATATTTCATTGTTCATGATAATTGTCTTGTATTCATGCTATAACTGTATTATCCGGAAATCGTAATACACGTGTGAATACTTAGACCACACAATGTCCCTGGTAAGCCTCTAGTTGACCAGCTCGTTGTGATCAACAGATAGTCATGGTTTCCTGACTATGGACATTGGATGTCATTGATAACGGGATCACATCATTAGGAGAATGATGTGATGGACAAGACCCAATCATAAGCATAGCATAAAAGATCGTGTAGTTCGTTTTGCTAGAGCTTTGCAAGTGTCAAGTATCTCTTCCTTCGACCATGAGATCGTGTAACTCCCGGATACCGTAAGAATGCCTTGGGTATACCAAATGTCACAACGTAACTGGGTGACTATGAAGGTGCATTACAGGTATCTCCGAAAGTAGCTGTTGGGTTGACACGGATCGAGACTGGGATTTGTCACTCCGTATGACGGAGAGGTATCTCTGGGCCCACTCGGTAATGCATCATCATATTGAGCTCAATGTGACCAAGGTGTTGGACACGGGATCATGCATTACGGTACGAGTAAAGTGACTTGCCGGTAACGAGACTGAACAAGGTATTGGGATACCGACGATCGAGTCTCGGGCAAGTAACGTACCGATTGACAAAGGGAATTGCATACAGGGTTTGATCGAATCCTCGACATAGTGGTTCATCCGATGACAACATCGAGGAGCATGTGGGAGCCATCATGGGTATCCAGATCCCGCTGATGGTTATTGACTGAGAGCGTCTCGGTCATGTCTGCATGTCTCCCGAACCCGTAGGGTCTACACACTTAAGGTTCAGTTACGCTAAGGTTATAGGGATATGTATATGCAGTAACCCAAATGTTGTTCGGAGTCCCGGATGAGATCCCGGACGTCACGAGGAGTTCCGGAATGGTTCGGAGGTAAAGATTTATATATGGGAAGTCCTGTTTCGGGCATCGGGACAAGTTTCGGGGTTATCGGTATTGTACCGGGACCACCGGAAGGGTCCCGGGGGTCCACCGGGTGGGTCCACCTGTCCCGGGGGGCCACATGGGCTGTGGGGGGTGCGCCTTGGCCTAATGGGCCAAGGGCACCAGCCCCACATAGGCCCATGCGCCTAGGGTTCAAAGGGGGCAAGAGTCCTAGGAGGGTAAGGCACCTCCTAGGTGCCTTGGGGGGAGGGAAAACCCCCCTTGGCCGCCGCACCCCCTAGGAGATTGGATCTCCTAGGGCCGGCCACCCCCCTTGGCACCCCTATATATAGTGGGGGAGAGGAGGGACTTCATACCTGAACGCCCTGGCCTTTGGTTGCCTCCTTCTCCCTCCCCAACACCTCCTCCACCTCCATAGTGCTTAGCGAAGCTCTGTCGGAGTACTGCAGCTCCATCAACACCACGCCGTCATGCTGCTGCTGGTGCCATCTCCCTCAACCTCTCCTCCCTTCCTTGCTGGATCAAGAAGGAGGAGACGTGGCTGTTCCGTACGTGTGTTGAACGCGGAGGTGCCGTCCGTTCGGCGCAGGTCATCGGTGATTTGGATCACGTCGAGTACGACTACATCATCACCTTGCAAGCTTCCGCACGCGATCTACAAGTGGTATGTAGATGCAAACTCTCTCCCTAGACTCGTTGCTTAGATGAACTCATAGATGGATCTTGGTGAAACCGTAGGAAAAATTTTAATTTTCTGCAACGTTCCCCAACACCGTGTGCCTACTTGCAAAAGCTTCAGAAGGTTGGCTATGGCATCGACGACTTGGTCACGCAGGCATGAGGAATTTGCACACACTTGCGAAGAAGAAGCATGTCATTGGCATTGAGAATGTCAAATTCCTCAAGGATCACTTATGCGGAGCCTGTGAAGCTGGAAAAATGACCAAGGCGAAGCATCCAGCGAAGACTATCATGACCACTACTCGTCCATTCAAATTGCTTCACATGGACCTCTTCGGACCTAATCATTACTCTGCAGTCACTAATGCTGCTTCTCTATATGGTTTTGTTATTGTTGATGATTACTCTCGATATACATGGGTACACATTGTTACTTACAAACATGAAGTGCAGGAAGTCTTCAAACGATTTTCCTCGAGGGCTTCAACCAACTTTGGTGTGAAGATCAAGCACATCAGAAGTGACAATGGAACTGAGTTCAAGAATTCCGGTCTTGATGACTATCTTGATGAACTTGGTATTACTCATGAATTATCTGCTCCTTATACTCCTCAGCAAAATGGCGTCGTGGAGCGCAAGAACAGAACTCTTGTTGAAATGGCTCGCACTATGCTTGATGAATACAAAATGCCTGATCGTTTTTGGATTGATGCAATTGATACTGTGTGCCACATCATCAACAGAGTATATCTTCACAAATTCTTCAAGAAGACAGCCTATGAACTCCTCACTGACAAGAAACCCAATGTGAGTTATTTCAAAGTCTTCGGTGCTAAATGTTGGATTAGAGATCCTCACCACAATTCTAAATTTGCACCGAAAGCACATGAAGGTTTTATGCTTGGTTACGGAAAGGACTCGCACACCTACAAAGTCTTCAACATCGCTCTTCACAAGATTGTTGAAACTGTAGATGTGCGGTTTGATGAAACTAATGGCTCGCAAAGAGAGCACCTACCTTCTGTGTTAGATGAACCAGCACCTGAGGATTCTATCAAGTTCAAGGCAACTGAGGATGTCATTCCTACTGAAGAATTTGCTGAAGAATTCATTCCAGTACGCGAAGAACGTCGAGCTGACGCACCTGAAGATAATGATGAAGACAATGGCGCTGAGGAAAATGATCAAATACCTCAACGTCAACCAGCTCATCCTCGCGTTGCAAAAGAAGTACAAGTTGACAAGATCATTGATGACATTGAAGTGCCAGGTCCTCTCACACGCTCAAAAGCTTCACATTTATCTAACTTTTATGGGCACTATGCTTTTGTCTCTATCACAGAGCCCACTAAGGTAGATGAAGCATTTTTGGAGCCGGAGTGGATTCAGGCTATGCAAGAAGAATTACATCAGTTCGAGCTCAACAATGTCTGGGAACTGGTCAAACGTCCAGATCCTCGCAAGCATAATATCACTGGCACAAAGTGGATCTACCGCAACAAGCAAGATGAAAATGGCCTTGTGGTAAGGAATAAGGCACGACTGGTAGCTCAAGGCTACACACAGGTTGAAGGAATTGATTTCGATGAAACTTTTGCACCTGTTGCTAGACTTGAGGCTATTCTCATATTACTTGCTTATGCTAATCATCATGATATCATCTTATATCAAATGGATGTGAAAAGTGCATTCCTCAATGGTAAGCTTGAGGAAGAAGTATATGTTGCTCAACCCCCAGGTTTTGAAGATCCAAAGAATCCTGACAAAGTCTTCAAACTGAATAAGGCCCTCTATGGCCTCAAGCAAGCCCCTCGGGCGTGGTATGATACATTGAAGGAATTCTCCGTGAAGAATGGCTTCACACCTGGTTCACTCGACCCTACTCTCTTTACTAAATCTTATGATGGTGAACTATTTGTGTGCCAAATATATGTTGATGATATTATCTTTGGCTGTACTGACCAACGTTATAGTGATGAATTTGCCTATATGATGAGTGAAGAATATCAAATGTCTATGATGGGAGAGTTGAAATTCTTTTTAGGTCTTCAAATTCGTCAACAGCGCAATGGCATATTCATATCTCAGGAGAAATACCTCAAAGATGTACTGAGGAAATTCGGCATGCAAGATTGCAAAGGCGTCAAAATTCCTATGCCCACAAAAGGCCAACTATGCACTGATGAAAAGGGTATTGACTTCGACCACAAGGTATACCGCTCCATGATTGGTTCTTTATTGTACTTATGTGCATCTACGCCAGATATAATGCTTAGTGTTTGCATGTGTGCCCGATTTCAAGCTGCACCGAAGGAATCACACCATAAGGCTGTGAAGCATATTCTTCGATATCTAGCTCACACACCAACACTAGGATTATGGTACCCCAAGGGCTCTGTTTTTGATCTCATTGGATATTCTAACTCTGACTATGCTGGTGATCGTGTGGACCATAAGTCAACTTCCGGCACTTGTCATTTCCTCGGACAATCTTTGGTCTGTTGGTCCAAAAGAAACAGAACTGCGTATCACTGTCTACTGCGGAAGCTGAATACATTGTTGCTGGATCGTGCTGTGCTCAACTGCTTTGGATGAAGCAAACGCTCAAGGACTATGGCGTCAATGTGAAGAATGTGCCTCTCCTCTGCGACAATGAGAGTGCCATCAAGATTGCTCACAACCCAGTTCAGCACTCGAAGACAAAGCACATTCAGATTCATCATCATTTTCTTCGTGATCATGTGTTGAAGGGCGACATCTCCATCGAGCACGTGAAGACTGAAGAACAGCTAGCTGATATCTTCACTAAGCCCTTGGATGAGAAGAGATTTAGCAAGTTGCAGTGTGAATTAAATATCTTAGAATCTTCGAATGTTCTTTGAAAAGGACACACATCCTAACACTTATGCAGAATTGATGACTTAGATGTGCAACACATGAAGAAACGTTTTTCTTCAATCAATGAAGAATAACACTCTAAGTGTGAAGAAATTAATGAAGAATTTGATTCTCAGAACCCTACGACAATTGTACGCGGTGTCTGAAATCATCATTCTTATACGGTGGGTCACGCCACCACAAAAAGCTGAAAATCTTCAATTTGAGTTTTTCCTCAGTTTTGAAATTCTTCAGTTTTTCAAATTCTTCAACTTTGCAAAATCTTCACTGTTTCCTTCGTTTTTATTCATTGGCTATATATATATATATATATATATATATATATATATATATATATATATATATATATATATATATATATATATATATGAGTTTATGTCCTCTACAGCATTCACTTATAGCTATTTCTTCAAGTTGTTTTTTTCTGCTAAGTGAATGTGATCGGACCCTTCCCCTCTATGCTATACTCAACCCAATCTATTCACAAATTCTTCATGTGCGTTCTATTTGAAATTCGTTCAAAGTCTTCACTGTGTCGTTGGCAGCTGAAGAAATTGCGAACGAAACTTTAAAACAAATCTTATCCAAATTTTCGGTTTTGCCGCACAAAATGTTCCGCATCCCACGATGCATTATTCTATTCACCCACGATCTTACACGATCTCCACTACACAGTACGTGGGTGACACATGTCGCGTGAAGGAGAAAGGGCAGGGGCACGTTCGTCCTAAATCTTCGGGCGAACAGTTTATCACCGTGTCTATAAATACCCCTCTCCTCTTCCTCACTTCATTTACTCCGCTCGATCTCTCTCTCTCCCGCTCGAGCTCCTCAAACCCTAGCGCCACCGCTACTCCATCGTCGCCGGTGAGGAAGAGCTTCGCTGCCTCGACCTAGTCGCCGCCGTACTCACGCCGACCGCGGAAAATTCACTCCGCCGCCGCTGTAGCAGTCTTCCTCCGCCGAGTTAGGGCAAGGAAGATCTAACCTGACGAACTTCCCGTCTGTTCTTCTCAGTTCGTCGTGTTCTTCATCTCGGGTAATTAAAATTTACTTTTATTACTCACTTTGATTCTCAAACTTTCCTGAAAATCTTCAAAGGTGTTTATTCTTCAAATCTTCACATATTTGAACACCTCAAACAAACTATGCTCTTGATTCGTTTCTCTAAGCAATGATTTTCCTCAAGATTCCTCAATTGTGTGGATCCTCGATCTATACAACTCTAGAACCTAAAACACAGATCGCTTAGTGAAATTCTTCAAGGCTCATCTGGTCAAATTCCTCAAAACTTGTTCTTTTCGAAAAACCTTCTCAGAACGCATATGACCACTCCAAATTCCTCGCATCTGTACTCTGTTCACAGGTACTCATGTCTGCTGCTGAATCACTAGGTTCTCATCAACTTAACTCATTTGCAGCGTTCCTCAAAGAAAAACTGCATACTTCTTCAGAGAACTCATTCTTCAATTTTATGCAACTCTGCACATCACCGGAGACGCTGAAGATGTGAACTCGTGGGTATTAGACTGGATGTCTGAAAATACTCACTACAAGGCACCTGTAACTGAATTGCTTCGTGCTCTACCACTCAGTCCTCCACTTGATAATGCTCGTTGTATCTACAACGAACCAGAACTTTCAAATCACTATATGCAAGTGCTGATGAAGCCATTGAAGCCAAGGCAGGCCCCAAGAACCAAATTCCTCGTCAAGGAATTACTCTATGTGCCTCGGACTGTCTATCGAATTCTGACGAAGACAATGAGTCCCATCAAAGGCCACGACTCAAATGATGAAGAAGTCGTTGGCATCATGAAGAATATGCTTTTCAACATCATTCATGGCGTTCCCATAAACTTCCATGATTTCTTCATGAGGACTCTGGCCAATATTGCTATGTCACCATTCGAGCTGAAGCCCTATGCTCCTTGGATAATGAGATTCATCAGGGCAAGATCTTCACTGAATTACAAAGCTAACACTCTGAACCACGGTAGCTACTTGCCTCCCATTGAAGTCCTCAAATGGACAGTTTCATCAGCTGATGACAAAGGCAAGGCCGCTGCTATGATCGATGAAGGCATTCGTCCATTGGATGGTCAATTTCGCAAGGCTGCATCTTACTCTACCAATGACGATTCTGCCACACATGACTCTGCCGCAAATACCTCAGCCAAGCAAAATTCTCAAGCCACAGCACCCCGGGGTGATGACTGACCGTGAGTTACTCCTCAGTCTTCATCAGAAGGTTGATCGCAATCATAAATGGGTCAAGCATCAGTTTGGTTCAATTCTTCACAACATGATCTCAACACACAATGCAGTGAAGAAGAACCACTACTACCTCCATGAAACCTTCAACCGCGCCTGGGCTATTCTCTCTCATGTCTACAGCGCTGCTGATCTGAAGACTATGGGTCTCAAGGAAGAATTTGACTGGTCTGCACCTCCACCGAAGAAATTCAAGAAGGTCAAAGTTCCTTCCTTGGTGGCTAGCTCTTATTCTTCATCGCGTGACACTGATGAGTATGAAGATTTGGACGACACTGCGGCATGCCCTGCTCCAACAAACAACCCCAACAATGCTGGCGCTCCTCCATCGACTTGAAATTCTTCAGGGGCGTTAGTCCTCAGTTTCAATCCTTTTGGTCATTTGATGACAAAGGGGGAGAAATCTGAGTTAGTCTTCAAGCGGGTCTATATTTAGGGGCATTTTTTGTTAAGTTACAACTCTCGTTCTTCTGAAACTTTTATTTGGATTGAGTTGTAATCTTAAACCCGATGGTGCTCTGATACTTTTGTTGCATTATGCTCTGCATGCTTATTTCCTCGTTAATGACATTGCACGCATCCTGAACCTCATCAGGCACCATATTTCATCATGCATTTCAAATTCTTCATATTATATATCAAATGCGTGTATGAATTACAAGATATAGGGGGAGATCTCCATGATTCAACTCTTCAAATGTGCATTGCCACAAAAGCAAATTCCTCACTATGCACATCTTCAGGGGGATTTCTACTATATCTTGTAATCAAATTCCTCAATATCAGTGTATACACCTCATATGTTTATCCCCGTTGAAAACTTAACCTATGTTGTCATCAATCACCAAAAAGGGGGAGATTGTAAGTGCATCTAGTGCCCCTTAGTGATTTTGGTGTATTGAAGACTTATAGGTTAAGGGACTAATGCGTTTGTGAGTGTACACAGGTCTATAAGTCTATGAGGAGTTTGATATTTACAGAGAAAGTCGACCCCTAAAAATGAAGTTCTTCAACTGAAGACTTTGATATTCTGAAGACTTTCTGAAGACTTTGAAAGTGAAGAAATTGGTGTGACCTTGAAGACTTGGTATTCATTTATGGAACATGAAGCGTGAAGACTTTTGTTTTCGTAATTTCATTTTTTCTTTCTTGAGTCATAGGAAACACCGTACTGTTAAAGGGGGTCGAGGAAATACTAAGGAAAAATTTCCATGTGATGCTCAACTCAAAATCCTACACCTACCAATCCCTTCGAGTGAAGCCTTTGGAAATATCATACAGTTCAGTCACTTTCTTCAGTGACAGAGACGAAGTTCTTCTGGTCGCTGATGAATTTGTTCTGACTGAGGAGTTAGGAATTCATCAGTGCGAATTACCTACACAGTGAGGATCATGATAGCCCTGAGGAATTTGAGAGTCAAATTTCCGACCGTTGCTGTGCTACGCGCCAGCTGTCCCAAAATATCTTATCCACCTAACGGTCATATCATTGAGGGGCATTTATGTCTTATTATGTCGGGCTGCTCCCTAGGCTATAAATAGCCGCCCCCCTACAACCACTAGCTGGTTGGCTGCTCCGAGAGAACTTGACACTTTTCATTTGAGAGCAACCCATCCTCCGAGGACTTTGAGCGAAAATCATCAAGTGAGGAAAATCCCAAACCCAAACACCTACAAACCCCAAAGTGATTGAGCATCACTGAAGAAATTGATCCTGCGTGGAGCCGACTCTTGTTACCTTTGAAGACTGTTCTTCTTCCAGACGGTTAGGCGTCAAGGTCTAGAGCATCCAAGAGGAATTGTGGATCACCAAGTGACCAAGTCTGTGAAGGTTTGGAAGTTGCCTGAAGACTTACCACGAGTGATTGGACGGGATCTGTGTGATCTTAGTTCAAGGAGAATACGATGAGGACTGGGTGTCCTGAGCTGCGTGCTTAGAGACTAGGAGTCCGGGACTGCGTGTCCTCGAGTTTAAATACTCAGCCGCTCCAACCAGACGTACAACTGAGACAGCAGTTGGAACTGGTCTACCAAATCATTGTCTTCACCAACCTACTAGTTCTATTTCCTCAACCCTTTCATTTCCTCATTACTGTGTTGAGTGTTTGTTCATATCTGTGTCTGAAGACTTTGACTGAAGACTTTCTCAATTTCCTCAGTTCAATTTCTTCAGTCTGTTTGTCTTCATCTCGTGTTATCCTGTGATTACGCTTTCTGTACTCTGTGCTAGTCCTCATTTCATCATGATGACCATGCTTGTAACCTGTTATGCTTACTTCTGAGTACTTATTCCGCTGCTAATAGTTCTTCGCTAAGGAATTTCCTCAGCGGCAAATTCCTCAGTGAAGAATTCATAAAAATCGCCTATTCACCCCCCTCTAGTCGACATAACGCACTTTCACCAACCCCTATGCATAGGTTCCCAATGTCACGAAACCCGCAAGTTGATCACCAAAACATACATCAAGTGGCACATGATATCCCATTGTCACCATAGATAATCATGGCAAGACATACATCAAGTGTTCTCATAAAAGACTCAATCCGATAAGATAACTTCAAAGGGGAAACTCAATTCATCACAAGAGAGTAGAGGAGGAGAAACATCATAAGATCCAACTACAATAGCAAAGCTCGGGATACATCAAGATCGTGCCATAGAGGAACACGAGAGAGAACACGAGAGAGAGAGAGATCAAACACATAGCTACTGGTACATACCCTCAGCCTCGAGGGTGAACTACTCCCTCCTCATCATGGATAGTGCCGGGATGATGAAGATGGCCACCGGTGATGGGATCCCCCTCCGGCAGGGCACCGGAACGGGCTCCCGAGAGGTTTTTGGTGGCTACAGAGGCTTGCGGCGGCGGAACTCCCGATCTATCTTCTATTCTGGAAGTTTTAGGGTACAAGAGTATATATGGGTGCAGGGGGTACGTCGGAGGAGCTACGGGGGCCCCACGAGGCAGGGGGGAGTGCCGGGGGGGGGGGGGTGGGCGCGCCCCCACCCTCGTGGGCAGCCCGTCTCTCCCCTGACGTGCACTCCAAGTTCCCTGGGTTGCTTTCCATCCAAAAATAACTTCTCCAGTTGATTTCGTTCCGTTTTGATTTCGTCTGATATTCCTTTTCCTCAAAACACTGAAATAGGCATAAAACGGCAAATCTGGGCTGGGCCTCCGGTTAATAGGTTAGTCCCAAACATAATATAAAAGTGGATAATAAAGCCCAATATTGCCTAAAATAGTAGATAAAGTAGCATGGAGCAATCTTATAGATACGTTGGAGACATATTAGGATCTTGTCCCTAACAAGAACCCCGTACTGGGCACGAAATGCATCCCTTGTCCGGATGGGTTCAATCGGCTTGCCATCGCGCGCGATTGCTGTGATCTCAAACCTTTTATCCGAGCGCAACTTTTTCTTCGGGCCTCGTTTCTTACTGAAGTTGTGCTCAATCCGGAGGGCTAGAGAAAAGAAGAAAGACGAGAGTTAATTAATACATGTACATATGAAAACAATGAATGCATCAATTAGCTAGTCAACACAAGCTTAACTAATATATATACCTAGCCGGACTTGGTTCGGTCACCGGAGCCGTCATGAGGGTCTACTTCTTCTTGTACCAGCATTGGGTCACCGGAGCCATCATAATCATAACCTTCTTCTTCACTACCCTGTCCTTCTAGACCATCGGTGTCGTTGAGAAACGACGCAACGACATCACTTCCTTTTGCGATATGTCCCCCAACATCTCTTCTGTGTCTTCGTCTCGGGGGTGCTCCATAGTTTCTGCAAATATTTACAACATGGCAATTATTATTCAAACATGACAGCTGGATATATTATAGTGGCAAATGTAGAACTAGCTAGCTAATATAATCACAATAAGGAATCATATTAGTCGCCTTGACGCTGCTTCTCTAGGGTTTGGGGTGGCCTCGGCAACGCTTAAAGGGTTTGGGGTGGCCTCCGCAACGCTTCAAGGGTTTGGGGTGGCCTCGACGACTACACTCTTTTAACTTGGTAAATTTGGGTGGCCTCAAGAGAGTTTGTCGGGTAGGGGCACGGCGGGAGGGAGACCAACATCATTTTTTCTAGGGTTTGGGTGTCCTCAAGAGTTTTGGTCGAGCGAGAGGGCCGAGGGGGGGGTGCTCCCGTGGTATAAGTTATCACGGTCGAGAGGGGGTATATATATCGACCGCCCCTCATGTCGAAGTTATCCGGGAGGGGGTTATATCGACAACGACGCGACCTACATACATGGGAAAATAATGTTATCGGGGAGGGGGTATATCGACCCCCTCTCGTGTTGAAGTTATCGGGAGGGGTATATCGACAACGACATACCCGATAAAAAATAAGAAGACAACAGAAGAAATAAAAAGAAGAGAAGAAGAAAGGAATAGAAGAGAAGCAATCGAAGAAAAAAAAGAAGAAAAAAAGGAGAAGAAGAAAAAAATAGAAATTTCTATTTTTTTCTTCTTCCCCTCTATTCCTTTCTTCTTCTCCTCTTCTTTTTCTTCTTTTTTCCTCTTCTTATTTATTTCTCCTCTTCTTCCTCTCCTCTTCTTCTTTCTTCCTCTTCTTATTTTCTTTTTTCATATCCTTCTTTTTCTTCTTCTTCCTTCTTAATATCACTTAACAACTTTTGCAATGATAGGGGGGAGGGGGGGTGCTCCCGTGGTCTAAAATCGGTCTATGCACGATAGAAAATTCTGAAAAAATTACATCTATGATCCCTCGACGTCCCCGCCTCTCTCATGAACAAAAAAAAACTGTGAATAAAAAAACATCATGTTCTATGAACAAAAAATATCATATTTCATCCACATCCATGCATACATCATATATGTGATCATCTATGAAAAAAACATCATATTCTATAAAAAAATCATCATATATATATGAACAAAAAAAATTATGATAACAAGCATATATATGAAAAAACAAGCATATACATGAAAAAAAACAAGCATATGTATATATGAAAAAAATGCGCCGGTCGGACCAAGGTGAGGAGGAGCGCGGGGTCGGTGGCGAGGACGGTGAGGGGGCAGTGGGCGCGTGCTCGGGGTAGGGGGCGACGGCGACGGCGACGACGGGGGCGGGCCGGGGCGGCGCACGTCGGGGCAGGGGAGCGGGCGACGGCGAGGGCGCGGGCGACGATGACGGCGGGGGCGACGGCGACGGTGACAACGGGGGCGGCGAGCGGAGTCAGGGCAGCCTCGCGGCGTCGATGTCGTCGGCGTCGTCGGGGGCGGCAACTGCGAGATGAGAGTGAAAATTTCCTAAGTATGAACTTATATAGCAAAGCCTTTAGTCCTGGTTGGTGCCACAAACTGGGACTAAAGGTGGCATTAGTCCCGGTTGGTGGCACCAACTGGGACCAAAGGCCTCTTTTCAGCAGCCCAAAGGGCGGGAAGCAGAGGCCTTTAGTCCTGGTTGGTGGCACCAACCGGGACTAAAGGAGGGGTCATTGGTACCCGTTGGTGCCACCAACCGGGACCAATGCATACCTTTAGTCCCGGTTGGTGGCACCAACCGGGACTAAAGGCCTTGTGCTGGCGCGGTGCGGTGGGAAGTTTAGTCCCACCTCGCTAGCTGAGAGAGCTCAGCACCTATTTATAAGCTGTGTTGCAGCTTAGGTGCTGAGCTCCTCTCGAATATGCAGGCATTAGTTGCCTACCCTTGTCACTGCCGTGTTGGGCCTATTGGGCCTGCGGGCCTGCATCCTGGCCCATGTACAGATGGGTTTCTAGTCGTATGCAGGCCGTGTGGCCCATTAGGCGGCATTTTTTTATTTTTTACAGTATTTCTTTTTGTTTTTTGAATTATTTATTTTTTCTTTTGATTTTAGCTTTATTTTTTATTCTTTTTGCTTTTAGCTGAGAATAAATATAATCTTTGTGTTACTCCATTAGTTTCTAAATTTGAGTGATTGTTTTTCCTGCTATTTAATATTACTGCGTTTTATCATTATATTCAAAAGCAGATTTTGTTATTTTAGTTTCTATCAAAAAAATCTTTATGAAAATTCTTTTTGCTACAAAAGTTTCTAACAAAAAATTCTTTATGATAATTCTTTCTTCTTTTCATGTTTTGCATAGAAAATACTTTGATAATTTTAGTTGCATAAATTTTATATAATTTTAGTTTAAAAATACTAGAGGTTTATAAAAGCTTTTTAGTTGATTCCTTTTGCTATTAGAGTTTTATAAATGCTTTTTCTATCAAAGGGATTTCATTTTTTTGAACTTATTTGAAGTCCATAGTTTTTCTGTGTTTAAAATGCACCATTCAAAGCCACATCATCAATTTACAACCCTTTCTGACTTCATTTGTTATTTTCTTCATGCATTTACTGAGTATTTTGAGCTATAAGACCATGAAATTGAAAAGCATTTGAAATGAACTCTGAAAAGGTTCCAAGTTGGCATGGTATCATCATTTCACCCACATAGAATGTGCGAGAAAGTAGAGAGGGTTATGGCAAAAACTGGATGCACTTCGTGTACAAAACGGACAATCTCTTTTGAAGTATCAGGGTTTCATACGGAAACTCGTCTGTTAAAAAGGGATTTCATTTTTTTGAACTTATTTGAAGTCCATAGTTTTTCTGTGTTCAAAATGCACCATTCAAAGCCACATCATCAATTTACAACCCTTTCTGACTTCATTTGTTATTTTTCATGCATTTACTGATTATTTTGAGCTATAAGACCATGAAATTGAAAAGCATTTGAAATGAACTCTGAAAAGGTTCCAACATGGCATGGTATCATCATTTCACCCACATAGCATGTGCGAGAAAGTAGAGCGGGTTACGGCAAAAACTGGATGCACTTCGTGTCCAAAATGGACAATCTCTTTCAAAGTATTAGGGTTTCATACGGAAACTCGTCTGTTACAAAGGGATTTCATTTTTTTGAACTTATTTGAAATCCATAGTTTTTCTATGTTCAAAATGCACCATTCAAAGCCACATCGTCAATTTACAACCCTTTCCGACTTCATTTGTTATTTTTCATGCATTTACTGATTATTTTGAGCTATAAGACCATGAAATTGAAAAGCATTTGAAATGAACTCTAAAAAGGTTCCAAGTTGGCATGGTATCATCATTTCACCCACATAGCATGTGCGAGAAAGTAGAGAGGTTACCGTAAAACTTGATGCACTTCGTGTACAAAACGGACAATCTCTTTCGATGTATCAGAGTTTCATACGGAAACTCGTCTGTTACAAAGGGATTCATTTTTTTGAACTTATTTGAAGTCCATAGTTTTTCTATGTTCAAAATGCACCATTCAAAGCCACATCATCAATTTACAACCCTTTCTGACTAGATTTGTTATTTTTCATGCATTTACTGATTATTTTGAGCTATAAGACAATGAAACTGAAAAGCATTTGAAATGAACTCTGAAAAGGTTCCAAGTTGTCATGGTATCATCATTTCACCCACGTAGCATGTGCGAGAAAGTAGAAAGGGTTACGACAAAAACTGGATACACTTCGTGTACAAAACAGATAATCTCTTTCGAAGTATGAGGGTTTCATACGGAAACTCGTCTGTTACAAAGGATTTCATTTTTTTGAACTTATTTGAAGTCCATAGTTTTTCTATGTTCAAAATGCACCATTCAAAGCCACACCATCAATTTACAACCCTTTCTGACTACATTTGTTATTTTTCATGCATTTACTGATTATTTTGAGCTATAAGACCATGAAATTGAAAATCATTTGAAATGAACTCTTAAAAGGTTCCAAGTTGGCATGATATCATCATTTCACCCACATAGCATGTGCGAGAAAGTAGAGAGGGTTACGGCAAAAACTGGATGCACTTCGTGTACAAAACCGACAATCTCTTTCGAAGTATCAGGGTTTCATACGGAAACTCGTCTGTTACAAAGGGATTTCATTTTTTTTGAACTTATTTGAAGTCCATAGTTTTTCTGCGTTCAAAATGCACCATTCAAAACCACATCATCAATTTTACAACCCTTTCTGACTACATTTGTTATTTTTCATGCATTTACTGATTTTTTGAGCTATAAGACCATGAAATTGAAAAGCATTTGAAATGAACTCTGAAAAGGTTCCAAGTTGGCATGGTATCATCATTTCACCCACATAGCATGTGCGAGAAAGTAGAGAGGGTTACTGCAAAAACTGGATGCACTTCGTGTACAAAATGGACAATCTCTTTCGAAGTATCAGGGTTTCATACGGAAACTCGTTTGTTACAAAGGATTTCATTTTTTTGAACTTATTTGAACTCCATAGTTTTTCTGTGTTCAAAATGCACCATTCAAAGCCACATCATCAATTTACAACCCTTTCTGACTACATTTGTTATTTTTCATGCATTTACTGATTATTTTGAGCTATAGGACCATGAAATTGAAAAGCGTTTGAAATGAACTCTGAAAAGGTTCCAAGTTGGCATGGTATCATCATTTCACCCACATAGCATGTGCAAGAAAGTAGAGAGGGTTACGGCAAAAACTGGATGCACTTCATGTACAAAACGGACAATCTCTTTCGAAGTATCATGGTTTCATACGGAAACTCGTCTGTTACAAAGGGATTTCATTTTTTTGAACTTATTTGAACTCCATAGTTTTTCTGTGTTCAAAATGCACCATTCAAAGCCACATCATCAATTTACAACCCTTTCTGACTTCATTTGTTATTTTTCATGCATTTACTGATTATTTTGAGCTATAAGACCATGAAATTGAAAAGCATTTGAAATGAACTTTGAAAGGTTCCAAGTTGGCATGGTATTATCATTTCACCCACATATCATCATTAATAGAAGTTCATCATCACATTAAAACCAAAGTACATACATAGTTCTCATTGAACAATATATAGCTCTCCAGAGCATCTAATTAAACCATACATTGAAATTATGTAAAACATTTCAATGCAACAACAAATGCGATCATAGTCGCAACCAAGGTAAGAACTGATCCAACTGCATAATGATACCAAGACTCGGTATGAATTGCATATTTTCTAATCTTTTTAATCTTCAACCGCATTGCATCCATCTTGATCTTGTGATCATCGACGACATCCGCAACATGCAACTCCAATATCATCTTCTCCTCCTCAATTTTTCTTATTTTTTCCTTCAAGTAATTATTTTCTTCTTTAACTAAATTTAACCTCTTGACAATAGGGTCGGTTGGAATTTCCGGTTCAACAACCTCCTAGATGAATAAAATCTATGTCACATTGATCGGCATAATTGTCATAAACAATAAATGAACCAAATAGTTATGAAAAGATAATATATACCACATCTGAATCATAGACATGACGAGGGCCGACGGGGGCGGATACCAAAACCATCGCACTATATAATAACAAGGAATAATAAAAGTAAGAAAATTAGACAAGTATCTATCTGAAGTAAGAATTTTTTTCATTCAGAAAGAAGATAAGAACAAGAGGCTCACCACGGTGTTGCCGGCGACGAGATCGGCGCGGGTGATTGACGGTGGTGAAGACGGGGATGGGACGTGACGGACAGCTAAACCTAGACAAATATCGGGGAAAATGGAGCTCGGAGGTCGAGTTTCGAGAGGAGAAAGATTAACTAGTGTGTCTGGGGCATTTCATCGAACACCTCATATGCATAGGAGGTGAACTAGAGCACCCAAATGCCCTCCCCTCGCCGGCTTGAAAAAACATAGCACTGTGGAGTGCTCTACCGCGGCGGTGGGTATATATAGGCAAGTTATTTGTCCCGGATCGTGGCATGAACCGGGACTAAAGACACGCCTTCTGTCCCGGTTCAAGCCACGATCCGGGACCAATGGTTGTGGGCCAGGAGCGAGGCCCATTGGTCCCGGTTCGTGCCTGGAACCGGGACAACTGGTTGCATACGAACCGGGACCAATGCCCACGAGGCCCCGGCCGGCCCCCTGGGCTCACGAACCGGGTCTAATACCCCCCATGGGTCCCGGTTCTTGAAGAACCGGGACTAATGGGCTGACCAGGCCCGAACGATAGCCCTGTTTTCTACTAGTGAAATGCACTGAACAATGCATAGACCATATTATACTACAATGTTGTGGTGCTCCTAGTGCACTGACCAAGCCGAATGGTGCACCAACAAGTCGGAGCCGACAATGGGCAGGAAGGACGTTCGAGCACTCCAACTTCTTGTGATGGGGGAATTATGAAAGCACCACAACAGAATTGTTTTTGATGGAGTGATGCCATCTGTAGATCATGTACTATGCAGCGTAGACGTAGAAGGTAGAGCATGGAAGCAAGCAGGAATTCTCAAAGGAGAGGTGGACGCCTTCTTTGGGGCGGTGTCGGTGTGGACTAGTGTGAGAAGTTAGCTAATGTGAGGGTGTTTTTAGGTGGAGTTTGGTGTTATGTAGTAATATGTAACTGCCAATCGTTGGGCGCTCTTTACCCCATCTTCATTTTAAATATATAGTACAGATACTCGTGCATATTCGAGAAAATCTCAGCATCTCCATTCATTTATATGAGTTCTAAGCACTCTATTTTTATAGGAAAAACTCTGTAAGCACTACACGGACAGACAAGGGTTGAAAATGAGTGGACTAGCTGCGCTCCTTGCAGGCATAGCCAACATGGTGACACCCTGTTCTTGCTGATGCTATTTAGAAATATAGAGGATAAGTGGTGACAGTGATGGCAATATATGCCAAAAGGAGAAAAAGACACCATTTGATGGACGAAAGCAATAACACTTCATTTGAGAGTTGCCTCCATTTCTTTCTTTCTTGGGCAACGTATACATCTCAGCACCACCATACGGCACTGAATCAAATTTCCTCTTTTCCTTTAGGTAAACCCAACCTCAAATCAAATAATAAATAATACTACCACAAGTCAATAAATAAAGAATTAATTAATTAATTAATGTTTTAGGTGTGGAGGATGGGCGGGCTGCAGTAGGCCCCGCTGAGCCAGCCGTCGGTGATCTGCTTGTAGGCGGCCTCGGTGAGGTGGATGCCGTCCCAGCTGAGGTGGTCGGCCGGGCTGGCGCACGCCGCCGCGCCCGGCATCCCGCACCTCGCGCTGTTGGCGTAGTTGTACTTGCCTCCCCCGGAGCCGCAGCACGCCTCGAAAACCGCGTTGAAACCTGCAGCACACACAGCACAACACCGTTGCCAGTTAGCTACGTACTCCTACTCTAGTTGATTGATCACTACCTAGAACGTGCATCAACAGTGCCCCGGTCGGCGCCGGTGCTCCATGCATGCATGCATGTGGAGGCATGTGTTTGTTGGGCGTGTCAGCCAGTGCCGATCCACCATTACTTGGCCATATTATGCCAGCTCTTCCTAGATCTTCTTTTTCAATGATTTTTTTTGAATGATTTTTTTTGAATGATTTGAAGATCTTCTTCTACTCGTCGCCGCGCGGGACATGCAGGAATCTCACATGCAGGGACATGTGCCCAGAGTGGGCAGTAGCTAGCACCACACTGATGCCGATGCTGACAGTGACACTAGTGCCGTGTCCACTGCTGCTAGCTCGTGCACGAACGCGGAATCTACCCATCCACACGTTATGCGTGGCTTGTCTCTCCCTGGCGTGTTAGTTAGACTTATTGCTGAAACAAGATGCCCAACGGCTAGCTAAGACTTATCGCGTGCGCACGTACCGTATTTGCTTGGGTTCTGGACCATGTCGTAGACGGCGGAGTAGAAGTCGGCGTACATGATGCGCGCCGCCCGGCCGTAGCGCTTCCGGAGGCGGGCGATCTTGGCCTGGAGCAGGTTGTTGTGGAACGTGGAGAGGTCGTTGAACTTGCGGAGGCAGCCGAGGCTGTCGTAGTCGGCGCTGCTGTTGGTGCCGTAGACGGTGAGGTAGATGGGGAAGCAGCCGATGGGGAGCACCCCGGGCACCACCACGTCCCTGGCCCCCATTGCCACCACCTTCTCCACGCCCCTGATGATGGTGTTGACGATCTTGGTCGTGTACCTTCCAAAGTTTTGAATAGCAGGCTATCATAAGTAGCGGTACTACTCATCCAAATCGGCTATATGCCGGTGAAAAATCAGGCTATAGCGCGGACAGGATTTCATTTAGCTAGCGGCACTCCGTTCGAACCGTTGAAACATTGGTACCTGCTCGCTTGGTCCGGGTTGTAGTTGCCGAACAGCATCGCGTTGTAGTCGTTGCCGCCGAACTCGCCGAACACCACCAGCGAGTCCCGCAGGTACCGCATGCAGTCGTTCCCGCACACGGTGGCGGTGATCTGCTGGAACCACTGGATTTGGAAGCTGATGTTGGCAAGAGCCTCTCTCTCTCGCCTAGTTCTGGGTGGATACACACACGCACGCAAGCTGTTCGAGCAAAATGGACACAAGCAAAAACAGAGGAGGAGCAGAGCAGCACACACACAGGTTGGTTTTCCAGGCAACGAATGCCCTTTTTCCTTTACTAAACCAGCGACACACTCCGGCTCTACTCTTTTGGTGTCCAGTTACAGAAACCAACACCACTGTAGCCATACCAGTGCACGCACACAGCCCACACTCTGCTACAATACTTGGGTACACACTCAGTACACCCACTACGTGAACTGATGGTTGCAACAGATGCAGTTCACCATCACTCCACTCACCCACAGTGCACCAACACATGGGCACCTTCCAGGTTTTACCACGACCATATTACAACAGGTTTACACAACTAACAATCTTCCTCCTAAACCTTGTTGTCTTCATTTGACAACCACCATGCCAATCCTTCGTCTGAGCTCCAGGAACTTCAAACGCCCAAGGGGCTTGGTAAGTAGGTCTGCCAGCTGATCTCCCGTTGGAACATAGTTCACCCCGATCTTGCCATTCTCCACAAAGTCCCTGATAAAATGATAACGTATATCGATATGCTTACTGCGATCATGGTGAACAGGATTTTTGGCCAATGAAATAGCCGACTTGTTGTCAACCAACAACTCAACCTGAACTGGCTGCTTCCCTTCCATCTCAGCAAGTAGTTGTCCAAGCCACAAACCCTGACAAGCAGCACTAGCGGCAGCAATATATTCAGCTTCACATGATGAAATTGCAACTACTTTCTGCTTCTGGGACAACCATGTAATTGGACTCTTGCGAAGGAAATAGAGTACTCCAGTTGTGCTTTTTCGGTCATCAACATCTCCACCGTGATCACTATCAGAGTACCCAAGCAGGCTGGGCTTTTCTCCTTTATTCTGAGAGTATTTGCATCCAAGGTTCAGAGTTCCACGGATATACTTCAGAATTTGTTTCACCGCTGCCATGTGCTGGGAATTTGGGCTCTCCATGTATCGGCTTACAACGCCAACAGCATAGGAGATGTCAGGTCTGGTGTTAACCAAGTACCTGAGGCTTCCTACTACACTCCTGTAGTATGTTGGATCCACTTTGGGTCCTTCTCCATTCTTACTTAACTTCAGCCTTTCTTCCATGGGTGTTTGACAAGGATTGCAATCCAGCATGCCAGTCTTCTCTAGTATCTTCAGTGCATATGCAGATTGGCAGAGTGAAATGCCATCTTCAGCTTGCGCAACTTCAATGCCAAGATAATATGAAAGTAGACCCAAGTCACTCATACTGAACATGTCTTTCATCTGTTCCTTGAACATAGCCACTTCTTCTGCACTAGAACCGGTTATGATCAAATCATCAACATATACTCCAACCAGCAGTCGTGCATTTCCAGAATTCTTCATGTACACCGCATGTTCAACAGGACTTCTAATGAAACCAAGAGACAACAAAGTCTGATCCAGTTTCAAATTCCAGGCTCTTGGAGCCTGTCGAAGCCCATACAAGGCTTTCCTGAGTTTTAGTACCTTTCCTTCTTTGCCAGTTTCAATGAAACCTGGAGGTTGTGCTACATACACTTCTTCCTCCAATTCTCCATTTAAGAATGCTGATTTCACATCCATATGGTGTACCCTCCACCCTTCATTTGCTGCCAATGCCATTAGTAGCCTCACAGTTTCTAGGCGTGCCACAGGTGCAAAGACCTCATCAAAGTCAATGCCATGACGTTGCACATACCCCTTGGCGACTAGCCTTGCCTTGTGGCGTATCACATTGCCTTCAACATCTTTTTTCAATTTAAATACCCATTTCAGTCCAATGGCTCGCACTCCAGTAGGTGGTGTTACCATTTCCCATGTATCATTTTCTTTTATGGATTTCAGCTCTTCCTCCATGGCTTTCTTCCAATGCTCATGCTTCAGAGCATCATTGTGGTGAGTTGGCTCCTCTGCACCTAGCATACACAACTCAAGTTCCTCCATATGGTCATAATCAGCTGGACTCCAGTGTGGAGAGGTAGCATCGAAAATCTCATCAAGGGAGCGCATTTTTAGTGGAGCAGATGATTCAGGACTTTCTGCAGCAACAGAGGATATTGGTGTCACCATAGCAGGTATAACAGGTGACCCTGGAAGCACTGCTTGCCTAGGTGTAATTGGTTCTGTACCTTCCCTGTTTTCTGCATTTTCACCTTCTTGAGCAGCATGGTCATTCACTGATTCAGTTTGTTCAGGTTCAAAGTGAACCAGAAACCTATCAGTGTCATCACTGATCGTGACATCATCTCCACTGGACCACTGCCAACCTTTTGATTCTTCAAAAACTACATCCCTTGATACACACACACGATTTGTCTCTGGATTGACAAGTCTGTATGCATTTGAGCCTTTCTCATAGCCAATCAATACCATTGGAATACTTCTGTCAGCTAATTTCCCACCAGATGGACCTGTTACCTTGACGTGAGCCAAACAACCAAAAGTCCGAAGATGGCCAACATTTGGTTTATAGCCATTCCAAGCTTCATAAGGTGTTTTTCCAGCAACACTCTTCGTGGGGGCTCGGTTCAAGATATAAATGGCAGTAGCAACTGCTTCCCCCCAGTAACAGCCTGGCATATTTTGGCTTTTCAGCAGACACCGTGCCATTGCAACTACAGTTTGGTTGCGTCTCTCCACAACTCCGTTCTGCTGAGGGCTGTAGGGTGCAGTGAGTTGGCGTTGAATTCCATGATCTTCACAGAAGGAATTGAATTCAACAGATGTAAACTCTCCTCCTCTATCACTCCTGAGCACTTTCAACTTCAGCCCACTTTTCAACTCTGCAGCTGCTTTAAACCTTCTGAATGCAACAAATGCTTGATCTTTGGTTTTCAGCAGCACTCCCCACATGAACCGACTGAAATCATCTACTATAAGCATAAAGTAGCGATTTCCGGCAGGAGTTGCAGGTGTAATTGGACCACACAGGTCTGTATACACCAACTCAAGACTTTTTTCTGCTCTGAAAGTTGCGTGCTTTGGAAATGGTAGTCGACGCTGCTTGCCAATGAGGCAGCCGTCACATACCCTGTCCTTGTAGCACACTAAAGGAAGCCCTTTAACCATGTCATGCTGAGCTAAAGACCTCAAGGCATCAAAATTTAGATGACCATAACGAGCATGCCACAACCATGACACATCAGTGATAGATGACAGTAAACACACAGGCATGGCCAAACTAATATTCAGTATATACAGCCTGTTCTCTCCTCTTGGTACTTTTACTAGCAGTTTTCTCCCTTGATCAAATATTTGCAGGTACCCATCTTCTAATATGACCTTGCAACCATACTCTTCCAACTGTCCGAGACTAATGATATTACTTCTCAACTTTGGTATGTAATAAACATCAGTTAGCCCACGATGAGCCCCATCTCTTGTAGTAATAAGTATGGTACCCCTGCCCTCAATTTCAACCAGGGAACCATCTCCAAGTTTGACTACTCCAGTAACTGAAACATCAATACTAGTAAACATTGCTTTGGAGCCTGTCATATGGTTGCTAGCTCCAGTGTCAAGATACCACATTTTAGTGTCATACCTTCCATCATCACTAAGTTGTGGTTTCACCTTTTCTTCATTGAGGTACACCCTGCCCTTTGCTTCTACTGAGTTACCTGATATTACACAGGTTTCTGACAGTAGAAGAGCAGGTTCTTCATTTTGCTTCTCAGCCACCATGGCTCTTTCTTGCTTCTTCTTCTTTGGCTTGGTGCATTCCCTCGAGAAATGCCCTTTTTCACCACAATTATAGCACTTGAATTTTTTCTTCGGAGTTGCAGCAGATTTCGCGCTCGACGACTGGTCATCGCCTCTTCCGTGGTCACTTCCACGGTCAGCGCCTCCCTTTCCACTACCACCTGCTCCGTTGCTGCCCCAGTTCTTCTTCCCGACGTAACCTTCCCATTGCTTCCTGGTCAGCATGAGGTGCTGTCCATCAACAGGATCACCAAAGCGCTGCTTAATGCGCTCCTCATACGCCTTGAAGCGCCCGAGTAGGTCCTCCACCGTGAGCGTCTTCAGATCGACACACTGCTCCAATGCGGTGACCAAATGCATGAGCCGCGCTGGCGCCGCTTGAAGCATCTTTTGGACAACGATGATCTCCTTCACCTCATCGCCGAGCGCACGGATGGATGACACCATCTTGTTCACGCGCGTGGCGAAGACCTCTGTTTGCTCGTTGTCGCCCATCTCCAGCCCCTCGAAGGCCTTACGCAGCGCCTGCAGGTTCGACTCGCGCACGCGGTCATGGCCGACGTGCACAGACTTGATGGCCTCCCACGCCGCCTTCGCCGTGTCCTTGCCGGCGAGCGACGCGAGCACATCTTCCGGCACGCCTTGATAAATTGCCAGGAGCGCGTCACGATCCAGCTCGAACTCCACCTTGTCGGAGTGGACTGCCTCCCACACGCAGGCTGACTGTAGCGCAACCCGCATCTGCATCGCCCAGAGGGTATAGTTGGTGCGGGTGAGCTGCGGGTAGTTGATGGGACCTCGGGGCCTCACCGGCAGCGCCTGGGCCACCGGCATCAACTCCCCCGGTTTCTGCTCTGCACCAGCCATCTCCCCCTGTCGAAGCCCATACAAGGCTTTCCTGAGTTTTAGTACCTTTCCTTCTTTGCCAGTTTCAATGAAACCTGGAGGTTGTGCTACAGCTGATGGGCCCGTTGTTCCAGATCTTGTCCGACAGGCCGAGGCCGCGGAAGAAGGGCGCGTCCATGGCCGTCGCGCCCGTGATCGCCATGTTCGCGCCCTGCTTGAAGTCCGTGCCGTTCGCCTTGGACGGTGGCAGGAAAGGCACCCCAAACTTGGTGCCTGCAATGCGTCATCGTACGTACGTCAAGCAAGAACCATTAATTAGTTTGAGGAAGTGAATGGGGCACAACACTTACTGAGGAAGTCGACGATGACGCGGCCGTCGGAGCACCGGCAGGTGGGGGTGCCGAAGTAGGTCTCGCCGTAGGGGGGCTGCGTGAAGGTGATCTCCGTCGGCTTCCCGCTCGTGCACAGGTTGCCCGTGTCCGTGATAGAGTCGCCGAAGTTGAACACCGCGTTGTACTTCTGGGCCTGGGCGGACGCCGCGCCCGCAAGTAGCAAGACGGCCAAGCATAGCAGCAGCTGCTGCTTCTGCGCCGGCACCGACGGCGAGCTCATCGTTCCCATCGTCCCAGCTGATGCGGACGAGAGAGAGGGAGGGAGGGAGGCACGCAAAGCGGCAAAGAAGAAAGCTACGGAAAGGAAAAGGAATGGGGATGCTTCATGCTTGGCCAGTGGCCGGGCTTTCTATAGCCCCCGTGACCGGCGCTTTAATTTGCTTTCGAATCTCTCGCGCTCCCGGCCAACCAGCCGAGGGTGAAAGCGAGCGTCATGCATGTTACTACCCAGCTAGCTAGATTGTCCTCCCCTTCACTATTTTATCAGTGGTTCCCAGGGAGAAATTTGTCTCTCCCTTTGACCTTTGCTACACTTTCAGCTCGGTTTGTCTTCTCCGGAGAGGAAACTTCACGTGAGAGATCACCACCACCGCCTTATTATTCTCCGATTCTATGTAAAGGTCAGCATACTACGATCCTGCCATGATACCAAAGGACGCACAAAGCGGCTCCACACATGCGTGCGTGCGTGGCTAGCTCTGCTCCATGGAGAGCTTCACCTGCCCATATGGCACCGTGTGTGATCTGAATGTTAAGATTCATATACAAGTACAAAAGATAGTTGGGAATCAGGATGGACACGGCCCGGACCGGTCCGGTCCCGGTCCGAGCCGACGTTTGGACCGGCCGCCAGCGGTCCGGGCCGGACCGGACCGAGCAGCATGATGGTCCTGATTTCAGGGACCGGACCGGCGATGACGAAGTCCGGGCCGGACCGAGCGGACCGGCCAACGACCACTGGCGGCGACTTGCACAGGTGCAGCGGCGAGGTGTACGACCTGCGCGGGTGCTGTGGCGAGGTGGGTGACATGCGCGAGCGCCCGTGTCGAGGTCGAGGAGGTGGACGACGTGCCGTGGGAAGTGTGTGGGCGCCGCAGTTCTTTGCCATGTTGTTGGTTAGCAGTTTTTCTGTTGCATGCAAGTAATCTATCGTGTGCGTGAGCCCACGATTTCTCGTCTGTGGGCCTTCCGTGATTAGCGGATCAAATCAGACGTGGAGTTAATCGTCAAATGGTGACGTATTTTTGGATCAAACCCTGTTTCTTCTCGTACTTTCAGTTTTCTGTTTTAACTGAACAAAAGGAAACGGCACCAGGGGATCGCGTGACGTGATTATAGGAAGCTTTTTTTTTTGAGAAATTTTTCATTCATACTACGAATCAGTACAAATTAGTCGACTCTTACAAGCACACTGAAATGCAAACACAAAGGACCATGAACACCTAGAGTCCCCTAAGACAACCAGAACACAAGAGGATCTCCGGAGCTCTATGTCATCATATCCCTGAATCTTGAGAGAAGACCCCTGCAGCACAAGGATCTGCAACCAGTCGCAAACAGGTCATCATCTTCGACCACGGTACAATTGCCGCCACGCTGTTTCCTCCTTTCTTGACACCAGCGCTGAAAGGGTATGGACATCAATCCAACACACCTGCAACAGCCGTCGCCATCTTTGGCTTTGAGTACCGTGAAAAGTGTCCCTTCCGGAAGGAAGAGAACTCGAGTCATCCGACCGGTCCAGCACCGCAGCCGGGCCATCCGCCCGGACAAAGCAGGATCTCCCACCAGCATCAGCCCAGAGGAAGGAGAAGAATAGCAGCGGCAAATCATACCAACAAGGAAGAAGAAAGGTCTTTGTCTCCCTGCATCCATCGCCCATCTGAGGATCCAAACGGCCAGTGCCGATGGACCTCCAACCACCATAGTCCGCGACCTCGACGAGATCCGGGGATCCCCAACACCGCTGGCTCCTAGACGAAGGCAAAAGCCTCGCCTGACCGCGAACAGAGCCCGAAGAAACTTATTCCGACGCGACACCACCGCAACGGCCTCGGCAGCGTCTCCCTCAAACCTAACCCTACCACACACCCACCTAGCGAACCGGGGTTCCCCCTCCCTCCCGCCGCCGGAGCGGCCGACGGAGAGAGAGGGAACCGGCGGCGTCACCGGCGGCGCGCAAGGGATCCCGGTCGCCTCCTTGATCGCCTAATGCGATCCTACTTTTTCGCCGGTGTTAATCAACACTGAAGTGTTCGCAAATGACCTCTGAGTATATCCTATCTGAGTAGACGTGATTATAGGAAGCTGACGGTATAAAATCTAGCACTTCCGAAACAACACCTGCCTGATTTGATGGACGAGAAGATCACGGTGATACGTCCATTTTGCATCATGCTTTTATATCAATATTTATTGCATTATGGGTTGTTATTACACATTATACCTCATTACTTATGGCTATTCTCTCTTATTTTACAAGGTTTACCATGAAGAGGGGGAATGCCGGCTGGTGGAATTCTGGCTGGAAAAGGAGCAAACGTTGGAAACCTATTATGCACAGCTCCAAAAGTCCTAAAACTCCACGAAACAAATTTTTGGAATTAATAAGAATTTATGAGCAAAAGAAATACACCAGGGGGGCCCACACCCTGTCCAGGAGACAGGGGGGCGCCCCCCCCTTATAGGGCGCGCCCCCTATCTCCTGGCCCCCCTGGTGGGCCTCTGGTGTCCATCTTCTGCTATATCATCGCTTTTACCCTGGAAAAAATCATGGGCAAGCTTACGGGACGAAACTCCGCCGCCACGAGGCGAAACCTTGGCGGAACCAATCTAGGGCTCTGGCGGAGCTGTTTTGCCGGGGACACTTCCCTCCGGGAGGGGGAAATCATCACCAACGTCATCACCAACGATCCACTCATCGGGAGAGGGTCAATCTCCATCAACATCTTCACCAGCACCATCTCCTCTCCAAACCCTAGTTCATCTCTTGTATCCAATCTTGTATCAAAACCACAAATTGGTACCTGTGGGTTGCTAATAGTGTTGATTACTCCTTGTAGTTGATGCTAATTGGTTTACTTGGTGGAAGATCATATGTTAATATCCTTTATGCATATTATTACTCCTCTGATTATGAACATGAATATGCTTTGTGAGTAGTTACGTTTGTTCCTGAGGACATGGATGAAGTCTTGCTATTAGTAGTCATGTGAATTTGGTATTCGTTTGATATTTTGATGAGATGTATGTTGTCTTTTCCTCTAGTGGTGTTATGTGAACGTCGACTACATGACGCTTCACCATTATTTGGGCCTAGAGGAAGGCATGGGGAAGTAATAAGTAGATGACGGGTTGCTAGAGTGACAGAAGCTTAAACCCTAGTTTATGCGTTGCTTCGTTAGGGGCTGATATGGATCCATATGTTTAATGTTGTGGTTAGGTTTATCTTAATACTTCTTTTGTAGTTGCGGACGCTTGCAATAGGGGTTAATCATAAGTGGGATGCTTGTCCAAGTAAGGGCAATACCCAAGTACCGGTCCACCCACATATCAAATTATCAAAGTACCGAACGTGAATCATATGAACGTGATGAAAACTAGCTTGGCGATAATTCCCATGTGTCCTCGGGAGCCCCTCTCTCATTATTAGAATTTGTCTAGGCTTATTATTTGCTACATAAAGGATTGGACCACCTTGCTGCACTTTACTTATTTTATTTAGTTGTTACTCGTTACTATTTATCTTATCACAAAACTATCTATCACCTACAATTTCAGTGCTTGCAGAGAAAACCTTACTGAAAACGGCTTATCATTTCCTTCTGCTCCTCGTTGGGTTTGACACTCTTACTTATCGAAAGGACTACGATTGATCCCCTACACTTGTGGGTCATCAAGACTCTTTTCCAGCGCCATTGCCGGGGAACGTAGCGCTTTTGGTGAGTGGAACTTGGTAAGGAAACATTTATATAGTATGCTGAAATTTTTTGTTACTTGTCACTATGGAAACTAATCCTTTGAGGGGCTTGTTTGGGGTATCTTCACCCCAACCAGAAGAGCAAAGAGTTGCTCCTCAACCTACTGAACTTTATGAAAATATTTATTTTGAGATCCCTTCGGGTATGATAGAGAAACTGCTAGCTAATCCATTTGCAGGAGATAGAACATTGCATCCCGAGTTACACCTTATCTTTGTGGATGAAGTTTGTGGATTATTTAAGCTTGCAGGTATTCCCGATGGTGTTGTCAAAAGGAAGGTCTTCCCTTTATCTTTGAAGGGAGATGCATTGACATGGTATATGCTATGTGATGATACGAGATCTTAGAATTATAAGCGATTGAAGTTGGAATTTCACCAGAAGTTCTATCCTATGCATCTTGTTCATCGTGATCGTAATTACATATATAATTTCTGGCCTCGCGAAGGAGAAAGCATCGCTCAAGCTTGGGGGAGGCTTAAGTCAATGTTATATTCATGCCCCAGTCTTGAGCTCTCTCGGGAAATGATTATTCAGAACTTTTATGCTCGGCTTTCTCTTGATAATCGCAACCTGCTCGATACTTTCTGTGATGGTTCTTATATGCCGAAGACTATTGATTTCAAATGGGACTTATTGGAAAGAATTAAACACAACTCTGAAGATTGGGGTTCCGACGATGGTAAGGAGTCAGGTATGACACCTAAGTTCGATTGTGTTAAATCTTTTATGGATACCGATGTTTTTCGTGGATTTAGCGCTAAGTATGGACTTGACTCTGAGATAGTAGCTACTTTTTGTGAATCTTTTGCTACTCACGTTGATCTCCGTAAAGAGAAGTGGTTTAAATATAATCCTCCTGTTGAAGTGAAAGTAGTTGCACCTATTACAGTCGAAGAAAAGACTATTACCTATAGTAATCCTATTGTTCCTACTGCTTATGTTGAAAAACCTCCTTTTCCTGTTAGGATAAAGGATCATGCTAAAGCTTCGACTATTGTTCGTAAGAGTAATACTAGGACTTATACACCTCCTGAGCAAATTAATGTTGAACCTAGTATTGCTATGGTTGAAGATCTCTTGGATGAGGATTTAGATGGGCATGTTATTTATTTCTGTGGTGAGAATGCTAACACTAGTAGAAAAGGGGGCATTGGTCCAGGCCGGGTCAGCCCATTAGTCCCGGTTCAATCTAGAACCGGGACCAATGGTGGCATTGGACCCGGTTCATGAGCCCCGGGGGCCGGCCGGGCCACGTGGGCCATTGGTCCCGGTTCGTCTGGACCTTTTGGTCCCGGTTGGTGGGACGAACCGGGACCAATGGGCCTCGCTCCTGGCCCACCACCATTGGTCCCGGTTGGTGGCTTGAACCGGGACCAAAGGCTTCCCTTTAGTCCCGGTTTATGCCACCAACCAGGACCAATGAGGTGCCTATATATACCCCCTCGCATAAGAGCAGAGCACACTGCTCTGTTTTTTCTGGCCGCCGAGGGGGAGAGGGCTTGGTGGTGCTCTAGCTCACCTCCTATGCACACAAGGTGTTTGATGGAATGCCTGAGCCACACTACTTAAGCTTTGTCCTCTCCAAGCTCGACCTCCAAGCTCCATTTTCCTCAATATTTGCCTAGGTTTAGCGATCCGTCACGCCCCGTCCCCGTCTTCACCGCCGTCGATCACCCGCGCCGATCTCATCGTCGACACCACCGTGGTGAGCCTCTTGTTCTTATCTTCTTTCTGAAAGGAAAAATATTCTTACTTGTATGTTTAGATAGATACTTGTATTATTTTCTTACTTTTATTATTGCATCTTATATAGTGATGGTTTTGGTATCCGCCCCCGCCGGCCCTCGTCCTGTCTATGATTCGGATGTGGTATATATTATCTTTTCATAACTATTGGTTCATTTATTGTTTATGAAAATTATGACGACCAACGTGACATAGATTTTATTTATCTAGGACATTATTGAACCGGAAATTACAACCGACCCTATTGTCGAGAGGTTAAATTTAGTTGAAGAAGAAAACAATTTCTTGAAGGAAAAAATAAGAAAAATTGAGGAGGAGAAGATGATATTGGAGTTGCATGTTGCGGATGTCGTCGATGATCACAAGATCAAGATGGATGCAATGCGCTTGAAGATTAGAAAGATTAGAAAACATGCCATTCATACCGAGGCTTGGTATCATTATGCCGTTGGATCAGTTATTACCTTGGTTGCGATTATAATCGGATTTGTTTTCTTATTGAAATGTTTTACATAGTTTCAATGTATGGTTTAATTAATTTAGATGCTCTGCAGAGCTTTATGTTGTTCTGTAATGATTTTCGCTTGAAGATGAGAACTATGTATGTACTTTGGTTTTAATGTGATGATGAACTTCTATTAATTTGGTCACTTAGTTATCTATTCATGATGTTCTGTAATGATTTTTGACACACTTAATTATATATAATGCACGCAGATGAACCGGCAATGGATGTACGGTGACAGACGCACCTCCGAGTACATTAAGGGCGTGCATGATTTTCTCGAAGTGGCTTAGGCAAACAAGCGGAATGGTTTTATGTGTTGTCCATGCCCTATATATGGGAATACGAAGTCTTACTCTGACCGAAAAATCCTTCACACCCACCTGCTTGACAAGGGTTTCATGCCACACTATAATGTTTGGACGAGGCACGGAGAAATAGGGGTTATGATGGAAGACAGCGAAGAAGAAGAGTACGATGACAACTATGTGCCCCCTGAATAAGGTGATGCTACTGAAAATCAAGAGGAACCAGACGATGTGCACGATGATGCTGCAACGGGCGAAGCTGCTGAAGATCAAGAGGAACCAGACAATGTGCCTGATGATGATGATCTCCGCCGGGTCATTGTCTATGCAAGGACGCAATGCGAAAGTCAAAAGTAGGAGCTGAAGTTCGATCACATGTTAGAGGATCACAAAAAAGGGTTGTAGCCCAATTGCGAAGATGGCAACACAAATCTCAGTAACCGTATTGGAATTGCTGCAGCGTAAGGCAGAGAATGCTGTGCCAGACAAAGGATTTGAGAAGCTACTGAAAATATTGAAGAAGAAGCTTTCGAAGGATAACGAATTGCCCGACAGTACATACGCAGCAAACAAGGTCGTATGCCCTCTAGGATTGGAGGTGCAGAAGATACATGCATGCCCTAATGACTGCATCCTCTACCGCGATGCGTACAAGGATCTAAACGCATGCCCCGTATATATGCGGTGCATTACGGTATAAGATCAGACGAGATGACAATGGTGATGTTGACGGCGACCCCCCCAGGAAGAGGGTTCCCGCGAAGGTGATGTGGTATGCTCTTATAATACCACGGTTGAAACATCTGTTCAGAAACGGAGAGCATGCCAAGTTGATGCGATGGCACAGTGAGGATCGTAAGAAAGAGGGGAATTGAGAGCACCCACTGACGGGTCGCAGTGGAGAAAAATCGAGAGAAAGTACTGGGCTGAGTTTGCACGTGACCCAAGGAACGTATGATTTGTTTTCAGCGCGGATGGCATTAATCCTTTCGGGGAGCAGAGCAGCAATCACAACACCTGGCCCGTGACTCTATGTATGTATAACCTTCCTCCTTGTATGTGCATGAAGCGGAAGTTCATTATGATGCCAGTTCTCATCCAAGGCCCTAAGCAACCCGGCAACGACATTGATGTGTACCTAAGGCCATTAGGTTAAGAACTTTTACAGCTATGGTATGGAAACAGTGTACGTACGTGGGATGAGCACAAACAGGAGGAATTTAACCTAAAGGCGTTGCTATTCGTGACCATCAATGATTGGCCGCTCTCAGTAACCTTTCAGGACAAACAAACAAGGGATACCACGCATGCACACACTATTTACTTGACACCGAAAGTATATACCTGGGAAGCTGCAGGAAGAATGTGTACCTGGGCCATCATCGATTTCTTCCGACCAACCATCAATGTCGAAAGAAAGGCAAGCATTTCAAAGGTGAGGCAGATCACCGGAAGAAGCCCGCCATGCGTACCGGTGATCATGTACTTGCTATGGTCAATGATTTACCCGTAATCTTTGGAAAGGGTCCCGGCGCACTAGCTGTTCCGAATGATGCTGGGGGACACGCACCCATGTGGAAGAAGAAATCTATATTTTGGGACCTACCCTACTAGAAAGACCTTGAGGTTCGCTCTTCAATTGACGTGATGCACATGACGAAGAACCTTTGCGTGAACCTGCTAGGCTTCTTGGGCGTGTATGGAAAGAAAAGAGATACATCTGAGGCATGGGAGGACCTGCAACGTTTGCACGAAAAAGATGGCATGCCTCCAAAGCAGTATGAAGGTCCTGCCAGCTATGCTCTTACCAAAGAAGAGAAGGAAATCTTCTTTGAATGCCTGCTTAGTATGAAGGTCCCGACTGGCTTCTCATTAAATATAAAGGGAATAATAAATATACCGGAGAAAAAGTTCCAGAACCTAAAGTCTCATGACTGCCACGTGATTATGACGCAACTGCTTCCGGTTGCATTGAGGGGGCTTCTACCGGAAAACGTCCGATTAGCCATTGTGAAGCTATGTGCATTCCTCAATGCAATCTCTCAAAAGGTGATCGATCCAGAAATCATGCCAAGGCTAAGGAGTGATGTGGTGCAATGTCTTGTCAGTTTCGAGCTTGTGTTCCCACCATACTTCTTCAATATCACGACACACGTCCTAGTTCATCTAGTCGACGAGATTGTCATTATGGGCCCTGTATTTCTACACAATATGTACCCCTTTGAGAGGTTCATGGGAGTCCTAAAGAAATATGTCTGTAACCGCGCTAGGCCAGAAGGAAGCATCTCCATGGGCCATCAAACAGAGGATGTCATCGGGTTTTGTGTTGACTTCATTCCTGGCCTTAAGAAGATAGGTCTCCCTAAATCGCGGTATGAGGGGAGACTGACTGGAAAAGGCAAGCTTGGAAGGGACTCAATAATATGCAGGGACGGATGTTCTTGGTCTCAAGCAAGCTACACAGTTCTACAGAACTCTACCTTGGTGACCCCGTATGGCGATGAACACAAGAATAGTCTGTGCTCCAAACACCCGGAGCAGTGCGACGACTGGATTACATGTGCACACATCAGGACTTTCAGCAGTTGGTTGGAAACATGTCTCAGAGGTGACGACACTGTTTGTGATGAGCTGTACTTGTTGTCCAGGGGACCATCTTCGACTGTTACGATTTGGAAAGGATACGAGATAAATGGGAATACATTTTACATGATTGACCAAGATAAAAAGAGCACCAACCAAAACAGCGGTGTCCGCTTTGATGCAACAAACGAGTATTATGGTTACATAGTGGACATATGGGAACTTGACTACGGATATGATTTTAAGGTTCCTTTGTTTAAGTGCAAATGGGTCAATCTGTCAGGAGGCGGGGTACAGGTAGACCCACAGTACGGAATGACATCAGTGGATCTGAAAAATCTTGGGTACACTGACGAACCGTTCGTCCTAGCCAATGATGTGGCACAGGTTATCTATGTGAAGGACATGTCTACCAGACCAAGAAAAAGAAAATATAAGGAAGCGAATACATCATACGATGAGCCAAAGCGCCACATAGTTCTTTCAGGAAAAAGGGACATCGTCGGAGTGGAGGGCAAGACAGACATGTCTGAAGATTATGAAAAGTTTCATGAAATTCCTCCCTTCAAAGTCAAGGCTGACCCCAGCATCCTGATAAACGATGAAGATTATCCATGGTTACGGCGCAATAAGCAAATAACACAAGCGAAGAAAAAATGAAGACTTTCTCTCGCAACTATTATGATGATACCATGCCAACTTTATAACAGACGAGTATGATACCATTGTCCGTTTTGTACATGCACATGCTATGTGCGTGAAATTATGATACCATGCCAACTTTCAACTTTTTCAGAGTTCATTTGAAATGCTTTAATATCTTACGGTTTGGCCCTCGTAATACCATTAATCCCGGTTCGCTCCTTGTCAACTATGTTCTCACCAAGAACACTCTCAAGAGGGCAGCCACGTGGGCCATTGGTCCCGGTTCGTCTGGACCTTTTTCTCTATTCAAATTTGAAAACTAATGGCACTAACAGAAAGTTTATAATTTTTCTAAAACTAATGGCACTAACAGAAAGTTTATAATTTTGCTGACCTAAAAGCAAAAAGAATTAAAAAATAAAGCAAAAAACAAAAGAAAATAAATAATGCAGAAAAAAACAAAAAAACAGGAAAAAAATAAAAATAGCAACAATAAGTATTTTGTTGTAAGTAGAAACAAAAAAATAAATAAAGCAAAAAGAAAATAAAAAAACTGTTTTCAAATTTGAAAACTAATGGCACTAACTGAAAGTTTATAATTTTTCTAAAACTAAAAGCAAAAAAGAATTAAAAATTAAAGCAAAAAACAAAAGAAAATAAATAATCCAGAAAGCAAAACAAAAAAAACTGGAAATAAAAAATAAAAATAGCAACAATAAGTATTTTGTTGTAAGTAGAAACAAAATAAAATAATTAAAGAAAGAAACAAAACAAAAAAACAAAAAAAGTGTTTTCAAATTTGAGAACTAATGGCACTAACAGAAAGTTTATAATCTTTCTAAAACTAAAAGCAAAAAGAATTAAAAAATAAAGCAAAAAAGCAAAAAGAAAATAAATAATGCAGAAAAGAAAACAAAAAAACTGGGAAAAAAAATAAAAATAGCAACAATAAGTAAAGCAAAAAAAGTGCCTCCTACTGGGCCCCCACGGCCTGAATACGACAAGAAACCCACCATGGGCCAGGATTCAGGCCCGCAGGAGGCCCAGTAGGCCCATCCGGCAAAGCAGTAGTAAGTAGGCCCGTAAGCCTGCAGTGGAGAGGAGCTCGATAGGGGTGCGACAGTGGGGCTTATAAACCACTGCGCGCCCCTCTCAGCTAGCGAGGTGGGACTAAACTTTCGTGCCGCACCGTGCCAGCACACGACCATTGGTCCCGGTTGGCGGCCATGAACCGGGACCAATGCCCACCGTTTAGTCCTGGTTGGTGGCACCAACCCGGACCAAAGGCCGCCGCTTCCCGCCCTTTGGGTTGCTGAAAAGAGGCCTTTGCTCCCGGTTGGTGGCACGAACCGGGACTAAAGGGTGTATTAGTCCCGGTTGGTGCCACGAACCGGGACCAATGCTCTTGATATATATACAGCACTTAGCAGTTTTTGACAAAATCCCCCACTTCTCCCATGCTCCTCCTTGTCGCTGTCGCCGCCCGACGCCCCTGCTCCATCTTGCCGTCGCCGCCGCCACCGACTCCGCCAGGCTGCTCGCCTTCACCGCCACCGACGCCGTCAGGCTGCTCGCCTTCGCCGTCGCCGCCGCCCCCTGTGAGCACATGCTCCCGCGCCCCTCCCGTCCCGCGCCGCTGCGCGGCCGCCGCGCCGCCGCCCCTGCCTTGCGTGGCCGCGGCGCGCCGCCCTGTTCTGCGTGGCCGCCGCGCCGCCGCCCCTGCCCTGCATTTTTGTGTGTATATGTGTATATATGCATTTTTTGTGTGTATATATGTGTATTTTTTGTGTGTATATCTGTGTATACATATATGTGTTTGTATGTGTATATATGTGCAATTTTGTGTGTGTATATATGTGTATACATATATGTGTTTGTATGTGTATATATGTGTATTTTTTTGTGTATATATGTGTATACATATATGTGTTTGTATGTGTATATATGTGCATTTTTTTCATATATAGAATGTATATATGTATGTGGTAGCTATATGATGAATGGATGTGGCTATCTATGTATGAATATAATGTTCATAGCATTTTTTTTGTTTATATATGTTTTTTAATATATGTATTAATTTTTTATTTAGGTTGTTAGTAGATATCAATTTTAGGTTAGTGTAGAGGAAAAAGTAAAATAAGGAAAAGGAAGAAAAGAAGAAGAAGGAAGATGGAAGAAGAAGAAAAAGAAGAGGAGATCTATTTTTTCTTCTTCTCCTCAATTCCTTTCTTCTCCTCTTTTTTTCTTCTTCTTTTTTTTCTTCTTTTTTTTCTTCGATCTTCTTCTCTGTCGTCGTTATACCCCCCCTCGGCCCTCTCGCTCGACCAAAACTCTCGAGGACACCCAAACCCTAGAGAAAAAACGATGTTGGTCTCCTACCCCCTCCCGCTGCGTCCCTACCTGACAAACTCTCTTGAGGCCACCCAAATTTACCAAGTTAAAAGAGCGTTGTCGTCGAGGCCACCCCAAACCCTTGAAGCGTTGTGTCGAGGCCACCCCAAACCCTTGAAGCATTGTCTAGGCCACCCCAAACCCTAGAGAAGCAGCATCGAGGCCACTAACATGATTCCTTATTGTGATTAGCTAGCTAGTTCTATGTTTGCCACTAATATATATCCATTTGTACCATGTTTGAATAACAATTGACATGTTGTAAATATTTGCAGAAACTATGGAGCACTACCGAGACGAAGCAACAGAAGCGATGTTAGGGGAGATAATTGCAGAAGGAATTGATGTCATTGCATCATTTTTCAATGACGTCGTTGGTCAGGAAGGACTGGGTGAAGAAGAGGGCTATGTTCATGATGGCTCCGGCCCATTAATGCCGGTACAAGAAGAGGGCTATGTTCATGATGGCTCCGGTGATGACCCAATGGAGGTACAAGAAGGAGACCGTGCTGACTGCTCCGGTGACTGAACCGAGTCCGGCCAGGTATATATATATTAGTTAAGCCCGTGCTGACTAGTTAATTGATGCATTCATTGTTTTGGTATATGTACACATATTAATTAACTTTCTTCCTTTTTCTAGCCCTCCGGATCGAGCACAACTTTGGTAAGGAGACGAGGCCCGAAGAAAAAGTTGAGCTCGAATGAAAGGTTTGAGATCACAGCAATCGCGCGCGACGGCGAACTGATTGAACCCATCCGGACAAAGAACGCATTTGTTGTTCAGTGCGGGGTTCTTATTAGGGACAAGATCCCGATCAGCATCCACCAATGGTATAAGCCTAAGGAGGAAGACCCTCAGGTGTCCTATGTCAATGATATGCAGAAAGATGATCTTTGGACTGAGCTGAAGGCAAATTTCACCCTACCGCCAGAGGAGGATCCAGAGAAGCCAGTTAAAGAGCAATTAATCAAGTCTTGTGCTCTTAAGAAGATGGCAGACCTATTCAGGAGGTGGAGGAAAGAGCTGAAAAAGTTTGTCGACAAAGAAGAGACACCAGAATTCATCGGCAAATATGAGAAGATCAGAGATCACTGGCCCGCATTTGTGGCCTACACGACATTGGAAAAGAGTAAGAAGATATCAGCGACAAACAAGCTAAATGCTGCGAAGAAGAAGTTTCACCATCGCACGGGGTCAGGTGGCTACTTGCAAGCCCGGCCTAAGTGGTCCAAGGCTAAGAATGATCTGCTTGATAAAGGGATCAAACTGGAGACAATGAGATGGCCAGACCGTTGCCGGACTTGGTTCTTCGGGGTTGGCGGAACCTTGGACCCTGTATCAGGGAAGTGCCGTTGGATGGACGAGCAACTGAAAACACCAGTCACAAGGCTTCAGAAGTATATCCACGCAGCACAGCAAGGGACGTTCGTTCCAGACAGGGAGAAGGACGAGCTCACAATGTCCCTCGAGAATCCTGAGCACCCTGGACGGACACGAGGCACGCCAGGCTCCATTCCGTGGAAGGTTGGTTTTCCGGACGCAGGGGGTTACAAAACCCACGAGAGGAGGAAGAAACTGCAGCAGAGCCAACTGCAGGCGCTGCACGAAAGGGTAATGGGCTTAGAGGAACGAGAAGCAGATCACAACAAACGACCTGCCGAAGCTTCCCCCGAAGCTACCCCGCCATCTCAGCAGAGAAGCAGCGTGGCTTCCACCGAGCTGCTTCAGCCGGAGCATGTCTTGACGGCTCCTGCCAGCTATCCCGTGGATGCTATCACGGGGGCTCAAAATTGCCACATTATGACGCGATGGATGAATTTGAAGGTCAGGGCGGCTGTTGGCTCTGTTTATCCTACTGAACAAGGCAACTTATCACTGCCGGCCGATTCCAGAAGGATATGTCAGGGTGATGCTGGATGAAATAACGGAGGGATTTGAGGACCTCCAGCTTGACTACCCTACAGGTGAAGGGGAGACTAGGCTCGGTTCTGCTCCGAAGACTCCATGCCTATGGCGGAAGGAGCTCATCAACCTTCCGAACTGGACGCCTCTGCCTCCTCCTCCTCCTCCAGCGAGTCAGGGCACTCCACCTCCTCCTCCGGCGAGTGTCGATCAGGGCGCTAGGCCTCCTTCTCCGGTGTGTGGCGACACTCCGCCTCCTTCTCCGCCTGCGCCGGCGCGCCCGAGCAGCCAGCAGCCTCCTCCTTCTCCCGCGCGTGGTGGCACTCCACCTCCTTCTCCGCCTGCGCCGGCGTGCCCGAGCAACCAGCAGCCTCCTCCTTCTCCGGCGCGTGATGTCACTCCGCCTCCTTCTCCGCCTGCGCCGGCGTGCCCGAGCAACCAACACCTTCCTCCTTCCGCCTTGCCAGCAAGGGCGGAAGAGACCCGCCACCGCCCCGGCTGCTCCAGCGTGTCGTAGTCCTTCTCCTCCGCCTCGTAAGCAAGCACGAAAGAAGACAGGCGCCACAGCAAATCCGTCTGCTCCGGCGTCTAGCAGTACAGCCAGCAGAGGCGGGAGGCAATACAAATATAGTCCACCTCTCAAACCTCTAGAGAAGTTCCCGTACGAGAGGACTGAGGAGGAAAACGCGACGATCGTGCGGGCCCATGTGAAGGACTTCTTTGAAGGGGTGAAAGCAAAGAGACATCCACCTCCGGAGGAGAAGGTAGATCCGCTGAAAGCAAAGCGCACTATCGATGCCCTGAGGAAACCACCAAAGTCTCCGCCGAGAACCAACTATGAGCGCATTACTGAACAGACATATCTCGAAGCCCAGCGGTCGGGAAGTACTGTCAGTAATAAAAGGTTAAAAGAACGAGCAGCTGGGAAAAAATTGCCCAGCTTGGCGAACAAGCACAGCAATCGTGCCCCCCGCTCAATGTGTCTAATGCTCCGCGGACGGTGGCCGGTTATGGCAATCTTGAAGATTACCTGCCTGGCGATCAACTTCCTGATTTCTTGGAGGTGGACGAACACAAATACGAGTACGGGAAGCCTCTCGTCAAAGATGAAAAATCTCTGACAACTATGGTGCGAAGATTCCATAATTGGTACATGAAAACCTGCAGAGAGTCTGGGGGGACGAATGCTTTGTATCTGAATATTAAAGAGGAGCACGACCTCGTTGCAACTGATCTGTTGACTATTCCATTTGATGAGTTCCTCGCGTTCTTCAATCAAAAGGCCCTCGATAAACTAATGGTCTTTTGCTAGTGTCTGTAAGTACTATTTCTGTCATTAAGTCTCTATATATAGCTCGGCTCTTTCATTGCATGTATTTATAATTAATTATCCTCACTATATTATGCAGATTGAAGATATTGGGTTCATTAACACAAATATCATAGATGAATTTCTGGTTAAAAAGCACCCCGCAGAGGCCGAGGAGAACTTGCTACAATCATTGATCAAAAATCAAAACAAAGATTTAATACTCTTTCCTTACAACTCCCCGTGAGTGTTACTGTCGTGTGCATATTCGGTTTCCCTTATTACTCGAGCGAGGTTATAGTAATGTAATTGATGAGTTATGCATGCGTGCGCAAATTCCACTATGTTCTTCTGGAGATTAAGCTTGAGCGGGGAGTAGTAAACGTCTTAGACTCGAGAAGAAAAGATCCCCAAACCTATGCGGACATGACTGAAATACTCAACAAGTAAGTTCAATCGATCATTTATCGCACCATATCGGCAACTTTTTGTTCATTTCCAGATATCTCAAGTAATAATATTTATTTTCTTTGTCTTGCAGGGTTTGGAAACAGTTCACCGCAGAAGTTCCGTGACTGCCGAAGGAGCTGCGATATACATACCAGAAAGTAAGTACTACTAGCTAGCTAGTTGTGCGCATCTCCCGTTGATTCTATAGCTGTACTTTCATCAATGCCATTTATAATGCTTCATTATCAGTTTGATTGACCTCTATTTCTTGTAAAGTGCTTGTGGCAGGAACAAGGGAATGATTTCTGTGGATACTACATGTGCGAGTTCATCTACAACGCGACTTTGAAAAATAAGCGGGGCTACTCTAAAAGACAATATGAAGTGCGTAAGAAATAATATTCACAATTTCATTTTGTTACACCATCATTTCTGTTGAGTTTCATTCATATATGTATTAACCCCCTTCTTCAAATTAGACGTGGCAGATGCGGGATGAACTCCTAGAACAAGATCGCATGAAAGCAATTCAAGAGGAATTGCTGGGATTCTTTCTTGACCACGTCATCAAAAAAGCCAGCGAATATCATGTGGAAATTGATTTCAATTTCTAGGGGATTGTAAGAGATTTTACATATTGTATATGTATGTAGCCAGTAGCGTCGGATAGATAATACGAAAACTTGTTGTTCGACCAATCTCTCGGAGAAGGAGAGGTCGATCAATCACTTCTCTCGGTATGCATGACGAATTTCTGTACTTAATGGTTCCCTTCATTTTCTTACTAGCTAGCATGTCGAGGGCCTCTCTATGTACAGTACGTAGCGTCGACCAAGCACGAACATAAGAGAGGACACTTCTCTCTATTAATTAGCTAGCTAACACAATATATGAAACACCTAAATTAACCCCCCAAAACCCCCAACCCCCCCCCTTAAAAAAACAAAAACCATAGCCACTGAAATGCTGACGCGTGGATGCCTTTTGGTCCCGGTTGGTGCCACCAACCGGGACCAAAGGCCCTCCTGCCTGGGCTCGGTGCACCGGCCACGTGGAGACACATCTGTCCCGGTTCGTGATAGAACCGGGACTAAAGGTTGAGGCATTAGTCACGACCCTTTAGTCCCGGTTCAAGAACCGGGACTAAAGGCCCTTATGAACCGGGACTGATGCCCCCTTTTCTACTAGTGTAATATTTCTAGGCCAGATACTAAGACACGTAGACCTTTCGTAGGCATGCCTATTATTTCTGTTAAAATAGGAGATCATTGTTATCACGGCTTATGTGATATGGGTGCTAGTGCTAGTGCAATACCTTATTCCTTATATCAAGAAATTATGCATGACATTGCACCCATTGAGTTAGAAGACATTGATGTCACTATTAAGCTTGTTAATAGGGATACCATTAAACTCTTTGGGATTGTTACAGATGTTGAAGTTTTGTGTGGGAAGGTTAAATACCTGCTGATTTCCTTGTTCTTGGTTCCCCACAAGATGATTTTTGTCCCATTATTTTCGGTAGACCCTTCTTGAATACAACTAGTGCTAAGATTAATTGTGAAAAGAATATTGTCACTGTTGGCATAGATGGTATGTCTCATGAGTTTAATTTCGCTAAGTTTAGTAGACAACCTCGTGAGAGGGAACCACCTAGTAAGGATGAAATTATTGGTCTTGCTTCCATTGCTGTTCCTCCAACTGATCCATTAGAACAATACTTGCTAGACCATGAAAACTATATGTTTATGAAGGAAAGAGAGGAAATAGATGAAGTGTTCCTTAAACAGGAACCTATGCTGAAACATAACCTTCCTGTTGAAATTCTTGGGGATCCCCCTCCACCCAAGGGTGATCCCGTGTTTGAACTCAAACCTTTACCTGACAATCTTAAGTATGCCTATCTTGATGGAAAAGAAATATATCCTATTATTATTAGTGCTAACCTTTCAGAGAAAGAAGAAGAAATATTATTGAAAACTCTGAAGAAGCACCGAGCAGCTATTGGATATACTCTGGATGATCTTAAGGGCGTTAGTCCCACGTTATGTCAACACAAAATTACATTGGAGGATGATGCCAAACCAGTTAGAGATCCTCAAAGACGATTAAATCCCAAGATGAAGGAAGTGGTAAGAAAGGAGGTACTAAAGCTCCTTGAGGCAGGTATTATTTATCTCGTTGCTGATAGTGAATGGGTAAGCCCTGTCCATTGTGTTCCTAAAAAGGGAGGTATTACCGTTGTTCCCAATGATAAAGATGGATTGATCCCACAAAGAATTATTACAGGTTATAGGATGGTAATTGATTTCCGTAAGTTAAATAAAGCTACTAAGAAAGATCATTACCCTTTACCTTTTATTGATCAAATGCTAGAAAGACTATCCAAACACACACATTTCTGCTTTCTAGATGGTTATTCTGGTTTCTCTCAGATACCTGTTTCAGCGAAGGATCAATCTAAAACTACTTTTACTTGCCCTTTTGGCACTTTTGCTTATAGACGTATGCCTTTTAGTTTATGTAATGCACCTGCTACCTTTCAAAGATGCATGATGGCTATATTCTCTGATTTTTGTGAAAAGATTTGTGAGGTATTCTTGGATGATTTCTCAGTTTATGGATCCTCTTTTGATGATTGTTTGAGCAACCTTGATCGAGTTTTGCAGAGATGCGAAGACACTAGTCTCGTCCTGAATTGGGAAAAGTGTCACTTTATGGTTAATGAAGGCATTGTCTTGGGGCACAAGATCTCCGAGAGAGGTATTGAAGTTGATAAAGCCAAAGTCGATGCTGAAAGATGCCATGTCCCAAGGACATAAAAGGTATAAGAAGTTTCCTTGGTCACGCCGGTTTTTATAGGAGGTTCATTAAGGACTTTTCTAAAATCTCTAGTCCTCTAAATAATTTATTGCAAAAAGATATTCCTTTTGTCTTTGATGATGATTGTGTAGAAGCCTTTGGAACACTTAAGAAAGCTTTGATCACTGCACCTATTGTTCATCCACCTGATTGGAATTTACCTTTTGAAATTATGTGTGATGCTAGTGATTATGTTGTAGGTGCTATTCTAGTGCAAAGAGTCGATAAGAAATTGAATGTTATCCAGTATGCTAGTAAGACTCTTGATACTGCCCAGAGAAATTATGCTACTACTGAAAAAGAGTTCTTAGTAGTTGTGTTTGCATGTGATAAGTTTAGACCTTATATTGTTGATTCCAAAGTTACTATTCACACTGATCATGCTGCTATTAAATATCTTATGGAAAAGAAAGATGCTAAGCCTAGACTCATTAGATGGGTTCTCTTGCTCCAAGAATTTGATTTGCATATTATTGATAGAAAGGGAGCTGAGAACCCCGTTGCAGATAACTTGTCTAGGTTAGAGAATGTTCTTCATGACCCACTGCCTATTAATGATAGCTTTCCTGATGAACAATTAGCGGTTGCTAATGCTTCTCGTACTGCTCCTTGGTATGCCGATTATGCTAATTACATTGTTGCTACATTTATACCACCTAGTTTCACATACCAGCAAAAGAAAAAGTTCTTTTATGATTTAAGACATTACTTCTGGGATGACCCACCTTTATAAAGAAGGAGTAGATGGTTTTATTAGACGTTGTGTGCGTGAGCATGAACAGGAACATATTCTACATAAGTGTCACTCTGAATCCTATGGAGGACACCACGCTGGAGATAGAACTGCACACAAGGTACTACAATCTAGTTTTTATTGGCCTACTCTCTTCAAAGATGCTCGTAAGTTTGTCTTATCTTGTGATGAATGCCAAAGAGTAGGTAACATTAGTAGACGTCAAGAAATGCCTATGAATTACTCTCTTGTTATTGAACCGTTTGATGTTTGGGGCTTTGATTATATGGGACCTTTTCCAGGCTCTAATGGTTATAGACATATTTTAGTTGCTGTCGATTACGTTACTAAGTGGGTAGAAGCTATTCCAACTAGTTGTGATGATCACAACACTTCTATTAAAATGCTTAAAGAAGTTATTTTTCCGAGGTTTGGAGTCCCTAGATATCTTATGACTGATGGTGGTTCACATTTTATTCATGGTGCTTTCCGTAAGATGCTTGCTAAGTATTATGTCAATCATAGAATCACATCTCCTTATCATCCGCAGTCTAGTGGTCAAGTAGAGTTGAGCAATAGAGAGCTCAAATTAATTTTGCAAAAGACTGTGAATAGATCTAGAAAGAATTGGTCCAAAAAACTTGATGATGCATTATGGGCCTATAGAACTGCATACAAAAATCCTATGGGTATGTCTCCATATAAGATGGTTTATGGAAAAGCGTGTCATTTGCCTCTTGAACTTGAACATAAGGCATATTGGGCTATTAAAGAGCTCAACTATGACTTCAAACTTGCCGGTGAGAAGAGGTTGTTTGATATTAGCTCCCTTGATGAATGGAGAACTCAAGCCTATGAGAATGCCAAGCTATTCAAAGAAAAAGTCAAATGCTGGCATGATAAGAGGATACAAAAGCATGAGTTTAACGTAGGATACTATGTATTATTATTCAACTCTCGCTTAAGATTTTTTTCAGGAAAACTTCTCTCAAAATGGGAAGGTCCTTACGTTATCGAGGATGTCTATCCTTCTGGTGCCATAAAAATCAACAACTTCGAAGGCACGAGTCCAAGGGTGGTAAACGGTCAAAGAATTAAACATTATATTTCAGGTAATCCTATCATTGTTGAGACTAATATTATTGAAACCGTAACCCCTAAGGAATACATAAGGGACACTTTCCAGAATGTTCCAGACTTCGAAAAGATATAGGTATGTGGTACGGTAAGTAAACCGACTCCAAAACAACTCCAATGGAAATTTTTATCAGTTTTGGATTATTTAAGAATTTTAGGAAGGAAGAAGTAGTCCGAAAGGTACACGAGGCTCCTGCGAGAGTGGAGGGCGCCCCCCCCCTTACTGGGAGCGCCCCCCAGTCTCGTGGGCACCTCGTGTGCCTCCCGGACTCCGTTTTCTTGCACGTTACGTATTTTGGTCGGTAAAAATTCATTATATATACTCTCGAAGGTTTTGACCACCGTATCACACAAATATCCTCTGTTTTTGTTTCGAGCTGTTCCTGCCATAGATTTAAGCAACATGTCATCTCAGGATTCGGAGGGAGAAAGCTATGTGGCTAATTACCTTGAAGACCCTAGGGTCTACAGGGACTTGGACCACAGTGGCTGGACCACGGAAGAAGAAGAAGACTATGAGCCAAAGAGGAAGGACGAAACAAGCTCTGACGAGGATGAAGTTCCACTACCTCAACTGGGGGATATGCATGTGGAGTATAAAAAGTCGAGTCTACCTGATAGAGCGAAGAAGCCAAAGATCGAGTTTATCCCTTTTTGTCTCTTGCAGGAAAATAAGCAAGAAATATGCAAAAGAGTATTAAGTCTTGAGCGGAATATTGAGGACCTCAAAGAGCAAAACATCGTACTCAAGCGCAAATTGAGGAAGAAGTCACCTACATCATCAACAACTCCTACTTCACCACCTCCGAGGACATAATCACATGGGTATGGGCACTCCCCTTGGCAACTGCCAAGCTTGGGGGAGGTGCCCCGGTATCGTATCACCATCACTCTCCTATCTTTACCACTTTATTTAGTTCGATCCTTTAGTAGTATCTTGATCTAGTAGATTGAAGTTTTGATATCAAGTAGTTTGAGTTTTGCTTTATGATCTCTTTTTGTAATCGAGTCCGCGAGCTATCTATAATAAAGATTAGTGTTGAGTCAAGAGCTTTGCTTTGTTGCTATGATCTTGAGGAAGTAGAAAGAATTAAAGAGTTCTTATTGATCTTATGGATAGTGATAACTTCACATATAGAAAGTATGAGGCATAAAAATTGTTGAGAGTTGATGAACGTATTTTTGGTCATCGTTGCAATTAATAGGAAGTGATAAGGAAAGAGAGGTTCACATATAAATATACTATCTTGGACATCTTTTATGACTGTGAGCACTCATTAAGTATGACATGCTAAAAGAGTTGACGTTGGACAAGGAAGACAACGTAATGGTTTATGTTTTCTCACATCTCAGTTAGAGTATATTGTCATTGACCTTCCAAACATGTTGAGCTTGCCTTTCCCCCTCATGTTAGCCAAATTCCTAGCACCAAGTACAGATACTACTTGTGCTTCCATATTCCTTTAAACCCAGTTTTGCGATGAGAGTCCACCATATCTACCTATGGATTGAGTAACATCCTTCAAGTAAGTTGTCATCGGTGCAAGCAATAAAAATTGCTCCTTAAATATGCATGACTTATTAGTGCGGAGAAAATAAGCTTTATACGATCTTGTTATGGAAGCAATAAAAGCGACAGACTGCATAATAAAGGTCCATACACAAGTGGCAATATAAAGTGACGTTCTTTCGTACTAAGATTTTGTGTATCCAACCCTAAAAGCGCATGACAACCTCTACTTCCCTCTGCGAAGGGCCTATCTTTACTTCATGTTCTTACTTTATGTTTTTATTTTGAACTTGAGTCAAGGTGATCCTCACATTTCCCTTTTTCATTTTATCCTTTGGCAAGCTCCTCGTGTTTGAAAGATTATGATATATATATATCCAATTGGATGTTCTTTAGCATGGGCTATTACTGTTGACACCACCTAAAGGTGAATACGTTGGGAGGCAACACAATAAGCCCCTATCTTTCTCAATGTCCGGCTGAAAGTCCATAACCACAAGTACTGCGTGAGTGTTAGCAATTTTAGAAGACTACGAGATAGTTGAGTATGTGAGCTTGCTGAAAAGCTCTATTGTTGACAATTTTTGATGTTATGATAAATTGCGATTGCTTCAATGACTGAGATTATAGTTTGTTAGTTCTCAATGAAGTTTTTGAACCATACCTGATATTGTGAATTGATTGTCACTTGAGCATAAGAAATTATATGATGAAATCTATTTTATGTGTTGTTATAAGAATGATCATGATGCCCTCATGTCCGTATTTTATTTTTATCGACACCTCTATCTCTAAGCATGTGGACATATTTTTCGATTTCAGCTTCCGCTTGAGGACAAGCAAGGTCTAAGCTTGGGGGAGTTGATACGTCCATTTTGCATCATGCCTTTATATCTATATTTTTTGCATTATGGGATGTTATTACACATTATACCTCATTACTTATGGCTATTCTCTCTTATTTTACAAGGTTTACCATGAAGAGGGGGAATGCCGGCAGCTGGAATTCTGGCTGGAAAAGGAGCAAACATTGGAAACCTATTCTGCACAGCTCCAAAAGTCCCAAAACTCCACGAAACAACTTTTTGGAATTAATAAGAATTTCTGAGCGAAGAAAATACACCAGGGGGCCCACACCCTGTCCAGGAGACAGGGGGCGTGCCCCTCCTATAGGGCGCGCCCCCCTATCTCCTGGCCCCCCTGGTGGGCCTCTGGTGTCCATCTTCTGCTATGTCATCGCTTTTACCCTGGAAAAAATCGCGGGCAAGCTTACGGGATGAAACTCCGCCGCCATGAGGCGGAACCTTGGCGGAACCAATCTAGGGCTCTGGCGGAGCTGTTCTGCCGGGGACACTTCCCTCTGGGAGGGGGAAATCATCACCAATGTCATCACCAACGATCCTCTCATCGGGAGAGGGTCAATCTCCATCAACATCGTCACCAGCAGCATCTCCTCTCCAAACCCTAGTTCATCTCTTGTATCCGATCTTGTATCAAAACCACAAATTGGTACCTATGGGTTGCTAGTAGTGTTGATTACTCCTTGTAATTGATGCTAATTGGTTTACTTGGTGGAAGATCATATGTTCAGATCCTTTATGAATATTATTATTGTTGGAAATATGCCCTAGAGGCAATAATAAAATGGTTATTATTGTATTTCCTTGTTCATGATAATTGTCTATTATTCATGCTATAATTGTATTGACCGAAAGCCGCAATACATGTGTGAACACATAGACCACAACATGTCCCTAGTGAGCCTCTAGTTGACTAGCTCGTTGATCAACAGATGGTCATGGTTTCCTGACCATGGACATTGGATGTCATTGATAATGGGATCACATCATTAGGAGAATGATGTAATGGACAAGACCCAATCCTAAGCCTAGCACAAAGATCGTGTAGTTCGTTTGCTAAAGCTTTTCTAATGTCAAGTATCATTTTCTTAGACCATGAGATTGTGCAACTCCCGGATACCATAGGAATGCTTTGGGTGTGCCAAACGTCACAACGTAACTGGGTGGCTATAAAGGTGCACTACGGGTATCTCCGAAAGTGTCTGTTGGGTTGGCACGAATCGAGACTGGGATTTGTCACTCTGTGTGACGGAGAGGTATCTCTGGGCCCACTCGGTAGGACATCATCATAATGTGCACAATGTGATCAAGGAGTTGATCATGGGATGATGTGTTATGGAACGAGTAAAGAGACTTGCCGATAACGAGATTGAACAAGGTATCGGGATACCGACGATCGAATCTCGGGCAAGTACTATACCGCTAGACAAAGGGAATTGTATACGGGATTGATTGAATCCTTGACATCATGATTCATCCGGTGAGATCATCGTGGAACATGTGGGAGCCAACATGGGTATCTAGATCACGCTGTTGGTTATTGACCGGAGAACTTCTCGGTCATGTCTGCATGGTTCCCGAACCCGTAGGGTCTACACACTTAAGGTTCGATGACGCTAGGGTTATGGGGAATAGATATACGTGGTTACCGAATGTTGTTCGGAGTCCCGGATGAGATCCTGGACATCACGAGGAGTTCCGGAATGGTCCGGAGGTAAAGATTTATATATGGGAAGTCCTGTTTTGGTCACCGGAAAAGTTTCGGGTGCTATCAGTAACGTACTGGGACCACCGGGAGGGTCCCGGGGGTCCACCAGTTGGGGCCACTGGCGCCACACGGCTGCATGGGCCAAGTGTGGGAGGGGACCAGCCCCAGGTGGGCCGGTGCGCTCCCCACCAGGGCTCAAGGCGCCTAGGGTTTCGGGAGGGGGCGCCTCCACCTTACTTGGGGGGCAAGTTTCCCCCTCTCCCCCCTTGGCCGCACCCTAGATGGGATCTAGGGGCTGCCACACCCCTTGGGGTGGGAACCCTAGAGGGGGCGCAGCCCCCTCCCTCTCCCCTATATATAGTTGAGGTCTTTGGGGCTGCCAACACATGAGTTTTGACCTCTCCCTGGCGCAGCCCTACCTCTCTCCTTCCTCATCTCTCGCGGTGCTTGGCGAAGCCCTGCTGGAATGCCACGCTGCTCCATCACCACCACGCCATTGTGCTGCTGCTGGACGGAGTCTTCCCCATCCTCTCCCTCTCTCCTTGCTGGATCAAGGCATGGGAGACGTCACCGGGCTATATGCTTATGAAGGAAAGAGAGGAAATAGATGAAGTGTTCCTTAAACAGGAACCTATGCTGAAACATAACCTTCCTGTTGAAATTCTTGGGGATCCCCCTCCACCCAAGGGTGATCCCGTGTTTGAACTCAAACCTTTACCTGACAATCTTAAGTATGCCTATCTTGATGGAAAAGAAATATATCCTATTATTATTAGTGCTAACCTTTCAGAGAAAGAAGAAGAAATATTATTGAAAACTCTGAAGAAGCACCGAGCAGCTATTGGATATACTCTGGATGATCTTAAGGGCGTTAGTCCCACGTTATGTCAACACAAAATTACATTGGAGGATGATGCCAAACCAGTTAGAGATCCTCAAAGACGATTAAATCCCAAGATGAAGGAAGTGGTAAGAAAGGAGGTACTAAAGCTCCTTGAGGCAGGTATTATTTATCTCGTTGCTGATAGTGAATGGGTAAGCCCTGTCCATTGTGTTCCTAAAAAGGGAGGTATTACCGTTGTTCCCAATGATAAAGATGGATTGATCCCACAAAGAATTATTACAGGTTATAGGATGGTAATTGATTTCCGTAAGTTAAATAAAGCTACTAAGAAAGATCATTACCCTTTACCTTTTATTGATCAAATGCTAGAAAGACTATCCAAACACACACATTTCTGCTTTCTAGATGGTTATTCTGGTTTCTCTCAGATACCTGTTTCAGCGAAGGATCAATCTAAAACTACTTTTACTTGCCCTTTTGGCACTTTTGCTTATAGACGTATGCCTTTTGGTTTATGTAATGCACATGCTACCTTTCAGAGATGCATGATGGCTATATTCTCTGATTTTTGTGAAAATATTTGTGAGGTATTCTTGGATGATTTCTCAGTTTATGGATCCTCTTTTGATGATTGTTTGAGCAACCTTGATCGAGTTTTGCAGAGATGCGAAGACACTAGTCTCGTCCTGAATTGGGAAAAGTGTCACTTTATGGTTAATGAAGGCATTGTCTTGGGGCACAAGATCTCCGAGAGAGGTATTGAAGTTGATAAAGCCAAAGTCGATGCTGAAAGATGCCATGTCCCAAGGACATAAAAGGTATAAGAAGTTTCCTTGGTCACGCCGGTTTTTATAGGAGGTTCATTAAGGACTTTTCTAAAATCTCTAGTCCTCTAAATAATTTATTGCAAAAAGATATTCCTTTTGTCTTTGATGATGATTGTGTAGAAGCCTTTGGAACACTTAAGAAAGCTTTGATCACTGCACCTATTGTTCATCCACCTGATTGGAATTTACCTTTTGAAATTATGTGTGATGCTAGTGATTATGTTGTAGGTGTTGTTCTAGTGCAAAGAGTCGATAAGAAATTGAATGTTATCCAGTATGCTAGTAAGACTCTTGATACTGCCCAGAGAAATTATGCTACTACTGAAAAAGAGTTCTTAGTAGTTGTGTTTGCATGTGATAAGTTTAGACCTTATATTGTTGATTCCAAAGTTACTATTCACACTGATCTTGCTGCTATTAAATATCTTATGGAAAAGAAAGATGCTAAGCCTAGACTCATTAGATGGGTTCTCTTGCTCCAAGAATTTGATTTGCATATTATTGATAGAAAGGGAGCTGAGAACCCCGTTGCAGATAACTTGTCTAGGTTAGAGAATGTTCTTCATGACCCACTGCCTATTAATGATAGCTTTCCTGATGAACAATTAGCGGTTGCTAATGCTTCTCGTACTGCTCCTTGGTATGCTGATTATGCTAATTACATCGTTGCTAAATTTATACCACCTAGTTTCACATACCAGCAAAAGAAAAAGTTCTTTTATGATTTAAGACATTAGTTCTGGGATGACCCACCTTTATAAAGAAGGAGTAGATGGTTTTATTAGACGTTGTGTGCGTGAGCATGAACAGGAACATATTCTACATAAGTGTCACTCTGAATCCTATGGAGGACACCACGCTGGAGATAGAACTGCACACAAGGTACTACAATCTAGTTTTTATTGGCCTACTCTCTTCAAAGATGCTCGTAAGTTTGTCTTATCTTGTGATGAATGCCAAAGAGTAGGTAACATTAGTAGACGTCAAGAAATGCCTATGAATTACTCTCTTGTTATTGAACCATTTGATGTTTGGGGCTTTGATTATATGGGACCTTTTCCTGCCTCTAATGGTTATACACATATTTTAGTTGCTGTCGATTACGTTACTAAGTGGGTATAAGCTATTCCAACTAGTTGTGCTGATCACAACACTTCTATTAAAATGCTTAAATAAGTTATTTTTCCGAGGTTTGGAGTCCCTAGATATCTTATGACTGATGGTGGTTCACATTTTATTCATGGTGCTTTCCGTAAGATGCTTGCTAAGTATTATGTCAATCATAGAATCACATCTCCTTATCATCCGCAGTCTAGTGGTCAAGTAGAGTTGAGCAATAGAGAGCTCAAATTAATTTTGCAAAAGACTGTGAATAGATCTAGAAAGAATTGGTCCAAAAAACTTGATGATGCATTATGGGCCTATAGAACTGCATACAAAAATCCTATGGGTATGTCTCCATATAAGATGGTTTATGGAAAAGCGTGTCATTTGCCTCTTGAACTTGAACATAAGGCATATTGGGCTATTAAAGAGCTCAACTATCACTTCAAACATGCCGGTGAGAAGAGGTTGTTTGATATTAGCTCCCTTCATGAATGGAGAACTCAAGCCTATGAGAATGCCAAGCTATTCAAAGAAAAAGTCAAATGCTGGCATGATAAGAGGATACAAAAGCATGAGTTTAACGTAGGATACTATGTATTATTATTCAACTCTCGCTTAAGATTTTTTGCAGGAAAACTTCTCTCAAAATGTGAAGGTCCTTACGTTATCGAGGATGTCTATCCTTCTGGTGCCATAAAAATCAACAACTTCGAAGGCACGAGTCCAAGGGTGGTAAACGGTCAAAGAATTAAACATTATATTTTAGGTAATCCTATCATTGTTGAGACTAATATTATTGAAACCGTAACCCCTAAGGAATACATAAGGGACACTTTCCAGAATGTTCCAGACTTCGAAAAGATATAGGTATGTGGTACGGTAAGTAAACCGACTCCAAAACAACTCCAATGGAAATTTTTATCAGTTTTGGATTATTTAAGAATTTTAGGAAGGAAGAAGTAGTCCGAAAGGTACACGAGGCTCCTGCGAGAGTGGAGGGCGCCCCCCCCCCCTTACTGGGAGCGCCCCCCAGTCTCGTGGGCACCTCGTGTGCCTCCCGGACTCCGTTTTCTTGCACGTTACGTATTTTGGTCGGTAAAAATTCATTATATATACTCTCGAAGGTTTTGACCACCGTATCACACAAATATCCTCTGTTTTTGTTTCGAGCTGTTCCTGCCATAGATTTAAGCAACATGTCATCTCAGGATTCGGAGGGAGAAAGCTATGTGGCTAATTACCTTGCAGACCCTAGGGTCTACAGGGACTTGGACCACAGTGGCTGGACCACGGAAGAAGAAGAAGACTATGAGCCAAAGAGGAAGGACGAAACAAGCTCTGACGAGGATGAAGTTCCACTACCTCAACTGGGGGATATGCATGTGGAGTATAAAAAGTCGAGTCTACCTGATAGAGCGAAGAAGCCAAAGATCGAGTTTATCCCTTTTTGTCTCTTGCAGGAAAATAAGCAAGAAATATGCAAAAGAGTATTAAGTCTTGAGCGGGATATTGAAGACCTAAAAGAGCAAAACATCGTACTCAAGCGCAAATTGAGGAAGAAGTCACCTACATCATCAACAACTCCTACTTCACCACCTCCGAGGACATAATCACATGGGTATGGGCACTCCCCTTGGCAACTGCCAAGCTTGGGGGAGGTGCCCCGGTATCGTATCACCATCACTCTCCTATCTTTACCACTTTATTTAGTTCGATCCTTTAGTAGTATCTTGATCTAGTAGATTGAAGTTTTGATATCAAGTAGTTTGAGTTTTGCTTTATGATCTCTTTTTGTAATCGAGTCCGCGAGCTATCTATAATAAAGATTAGTGTTGAGTCAAGAGCTTTGCTTTGTTGCTATGATCTTGAGGAAGTAGAAAGAATTAAAGAGTTCTTATTGATCTTATGGATAGTGATAACTTCACATATAGAAAGTATGAGGCATAAAAATTGTTGAGAGTTGATGAACGTATTTTTGGTCATCGTTGCAATTAATAGGAAGTGATAAGGAAAGAGAGGTTCACATATAAATATACTATCTTGGACATCTTTTATGACTGTGAGAACTCATTAAGTATGACATGCTAAAAGAGTTGACGTTGGACAAGGAAGACAACGTAATGGTTTATGTTTTCTCACATCTCAGTTAGAGTATATTGTCATTGACCTTCCAAACATGTTGAGCTTGCCTTTCCCCCTCATGCTAGCCAAATTCCTAGCACCAAGTACAGATACTACTTGTGCTTCCATATTCCTTTAAACCCAGTTTTGCGATGAGAGTCCACCATATCTACCTATGGATTGAGTAAGATCCTTCAAGTAAGTTGTCATCGGTGCAAGCAATAAAAATTGCTCCTTAAATATGCATGACTTATTAGTGCGGAGAAAATAAGCTTTATACGATCTTGTTATGGAAGCAATAAAAGCGACAGACTGCATAATAAAGGTCCATACACAAGTGGCAATATAAAGTGACGTTCTTTCATACTAAGATTTTGTGTATCCAACCCTAAAAGCGCATGACAACCTCTACTTCCCTCTGCGAAGGGCCTATCTTTACTTCATGTTCTTACTTTATGTTTTTATTTTGAACTTGAGTCAAGGTGATCCTCACATTTCCCTTTTTCATTTTATCCTTTGGCAAGCTCCTCGTGTTTGAAAGATCATGATATATATATCCAATTGGATGTTCTTTAGCATGGGCTATTATTGTTGACACCACCTAAAGGTGAATACGTTGGGAGGCAACACAATAAGCCCCTATCTTTCTCAATGTCCGGCTGAAACTCCATAACCACAAGTACTGCGTGAGTGTTAGCAATTTTAGAAGACTACGAGATAGTTGAGTATGTGAGCTTGCTGAAAAGCTCTATTGTTGACTCTTTTTGATGTTACGATAAATTGCGATTGCTTCAATGACTGAGATTATAGTTTGTTAGTTCTCAATGAAGTTTTTGAACCATACCTGATATTGTGAATTGATTGTCACTTGAGCATAAGAAATTATATGATGAAATCTATTTTATGTGCTGTTATAAGAACGATCATGATGCCCTCATGTCCGTATTTTATTTTTATCGACACCTCTATCTCTAAGCATGTGGACATATTTTTCGATTTCAGCTTCCGCTTGAGGACAAGCAAGGTCTAAGCTTGGGGGAGTTGATACGTCCATTTTGCATCATGCCTTTATATCTATATTTTTTGCATTATGGGATGTTATTACACATTATACCTCATTACTTATGGCTATTCTCTCTTATTTTACAAGGTTTACCATGAAGAGGGGGAATGCCGGCAGCTGGAATTCTGGCTGGAAAAGGAGCAAACATTGGAAACCTATTCTGCACAGCTCCAAAAGTCCCAAAACTCCACGAAACAACTTTTTGGAATTAATAAGAATTTCTGAGCGAAGAAAATACACCAGGGGGCCCACACCCTGTCCAGGAGACAGGGGGCGTGCCCCTCCTATAGGGCGCGCCCCCCTATCTCCTGGCCCCCCTGGTGGGCCTCTGGTGTCCATCTTCTGCTATGTCATCGCTTTTACCCTGGAAAAAATCGCGGGCAAGCTTACGGGACGAAACTCCGCCGCCATGAGGCGGAACCTTGGCGGAACCAATCTAGGGCTCTGGCGGAGCTGTTCTGCCGGGGACACTTCCCTCTGGGAGGGGGAAATCATCACCAATGTCATCACCAACGATCCTCTCATCGGGAGAGGGTCAATCTCCATCAACATCGTCACCAGCAGCATCTCCTCTCCAAACCCTAGTTCATCTCTTGTATCCGATCTTGTATCAAAACCACAAATTGGTACCTATGGGTTGCTAGTAGTGTTGATTACTCCTTGTAATTGATGCTAATTTGTTTACTTGGTGGAAGATCATATGTTCAGATCCTTTATGAATATTATTACTGTTGGAAATATGCCCTAGAGGCAATAATAAAATGGTTATTATTGTATTTCCTTGTTCATGATAATTGTCTATTATTCATGCTATAATTGTATTGACCGAAAGCCGCAATACATGTGTGAACACATAGACCACAACATGTCCCTAGTGAGCCTCTAGTTGACTAGCTCGTTGATCAACAGATGGTCATGGTTTCCTGACCATGGACATTGGATGTCATTGATAATGGGATCACATCATTAGGAGAATGATGTAATGGACAAGACCCAATCCTAAGCCTAGCACAAAGATCGTGTAGTTCGTTTGCTAAAGCTTTTCTAATGTCAGGTATCATTTTCTTAGACCATGAGATTGTGCAACTCCCGGATAACATAGGAATGCTTTGGGTGTGCCAAACGTCACAACGTAACTGGGTGGCTATAAAGGTGCACTACGGGTATCTCCGAAAGTGTCTGTTGGGTTGGCACGAATCCAGACTGGGATTTGTCACTCTGTGTGACGGAGAGGTATCTCTGGGCCCACTCGGTAGGACATCATCATAATGTGCACAATGTGATCAAGGAGTTGATCATGGGATGATGTGTTACGGAACGAGTAAAGAGACTTGCCGATAACGAGATTGAACAAGGTATCGGGATACCGACGATCGAATCTCGGGCAAGTACTATACCGCTAGACAAAGGGAATTGTATACGGGATTGATTGAATCCTTGACATCATGGTTCATCCAGTGAGATCATCGTGGAACATGTGGGAGCCAACATGGGTATCCAGATCACGCTGTTGGTTATTGACCGGAGAACTTCTCGGTCATGTCTGCATGGTTCCCGAACCCGTAGGGTCTACACACTTAAGGTTCGATGACGCTAGGGTTATAGGGAATAGATATACGTGGTTACCGAATGTTGTTCGGAGTCCCGGATGAGATCCCGGACATCACGAGGAGTTCCGGAATGGTCCGGAGGTAAAGATTTATATATGGGAAGTCCTGTTTTGGTCACCGGAAAAGTTTCGGGTGCTATCGGTAACGTACCGGGACCACCGGGAGAATCCCGGGGGTCCACCAGTTGGGGCCACTGGCGCCACACGGCTGCATGGGCCAAGTGTGGGAGGGGACCAGCCCCAGGTGGGCCGGTGCGCTCCCCACCAGGGCTCAAGGCGCCTAGGGTTTCGGGAGGGGGCGCCTCCACCTTACTTGGGGGGCAAGTTTCCCCCTCTCCCCCCTTGGCCGCACCCTAAATGGGATCTAGGGGCTGCCACACCCCTTGGGGTGGGAACCCTAGAGGGGGCGCAGCCCCCTCCCTCTCCCCTATATATAGTTGAGGTCTTTGGGGCTGCCAACACATGAGTTTTGACCTCTCCCTGGCGCAGCCCTACCTCTCTCCTTCCTCATCTCTCGCGGTGCTTGGCGAAGCCCTGCTGGAATGCCACGCTGCTCCATCACCACCACGCCATTGTGCTGCTGCTGGACGGAGTCTTCCCCAACCTCTCCCTCTCTCCTTGATGGATCAAGGCATGGGAGACGTCACCGGGCTATACGTGTGTTGAACACGGAGGTGCCGTCCGTTCGGCACTAGGATCTCCGGTGATTTGGATCACGACGAGTACAACTCCCTTAACCCCATTCTCTTGAACTCTTCCGCTTAGCGATCTACAAGGGTATGTAGATGCACTCCCCTCTCTCTCGTTGCTAGTCTCTTCGTAGATAGATCTTGATGACTCATAGGATAATTTTGAATTTCTGCTACGTTCCCCGACAATTAATCCTCTGATTATGAACATGAATATGCTTTGTGAGTAGTTCCTATGAATTTCTGCTACGTTCCCCAACAATTACTCCCCAACAATTGAGGCACCGAAGACATTTTTTGAAATGTCGCAGAACGTATGAGATGTTCCAAGAGCTGAAATTGGGTTTTCAGGCTCGTGCCCACGTCAAGAGGTATAAGACCTCCGATGAGCTTCTTGGCCTACAAACTAAGGGAGAAGATCTCAATCGTTGAGCTTGTACTCAGATTGTCTAGATACAACAATCACTTGAATCGAGTGGGAGTTGATCTTCCAGATAAGATAGTGATGTTTCTTCAAAAGACATTGCCACCAAGCTACTAGAGCTTGGTGATGAACTATAACATATCAGGGATAGATATGATGATCTTTGAAATATTCGTGATGTTTGACACCGCGAATGTAGAAATCAAGAAGGAGCATCAATTGTTGATGGTTAGTGAAAGCACTAGTTTCAAGAAGGGCAAGGGCAAGAAGGGGTACTTCATGAAACGGCAAATCAGTTGCTGCTCCAGTGAAGAAACCCAAGGTTGAACCCAAACCTGAGACTAAGTGCTTCTGTAATGAGAGGAACGGACACTGAAGCAGAACTACACTAGATACTTGGTAGATAAGAAGGCAGGCAAGGTCGACAGAAGTATATTGGATATACATTATATTGATGTGTACTTTACTAGTACTCCTAGTAGCACCATGGTAATAGATACCGGTTCAGTTGCTAAGTGTTAGTAACTCGAAATAAAAGAGCTACGTAATAAATGGAGACTAGCTAAAGGTGAGATGACGATATGTGTTGGAACTGTTTCCAAGCTTGATGTGATCAAGCATCGCATACTCCGTCTACCATCGAGATTGGTATTAAACCTAAATAATTGTTATTTGGTGTTTGCGTTGAGCATAGACATGAGTGGATTATGTCTATCGCAATACGGTTATTCATTTAAGGAGAATAATGGTACTCTGTTTATTTGAATAATACCTTCAATGGTCTTGCACCTAAAATGAATGGCTTATTGAATCTCGATCATAGTGATACACATGTTCATGCCAAAAGATATAAGATAGTGATGATAGTACCACATACTTGTGGCACTGCCATTTGAGTCATATTGGTGTAAAATGCATGAAGAAGCTCCATGTTGATGGATCTTTGGACTCACTCGTTTTTGAAAAGTTTGAGACATGCGAACCATGTCCATTGGTATGTACGCATGAAGAAACTCCATGTAGATGGATCATTTGGACTCACTTGATTCTAAATCACTTGAGACATGCAGATCATACCACATGGGCAAGATGACTGAAAAGCCTTGTTTTTCAGTAAGTTGGAACAAGAGAGCAACTTGTTGGAAGTAATACATTTTGATGTATGCTGTCCAATGAGTGCTGAGGCACGCAGTGGATATCGTTATGTTCTTACTTCACAGATGATTTGAGTAGATGTTGTATATTTACTTGATGAAACACAAGTCTGAATTATTGAAAGGTTCAAGTAGTTTCAGAGTGAAGTTGAAGATCTTCGTGACAAGGGGATAAAATGTCTATGATATGATCATAGAGATGAATATCTGAGTTGCGAGTTTGGTACACAATTAAGACATTGTGGAAATTGTTTCACAACTAACACCGCCTGGAACACCATAGTGTGATGGTGTGTCCGAACATCATAGATACACCCCATTGGATATGGGGCATACCATGATGTCTCTTATCCAATTACCACTATTGTTCATGGGTTAGGCATTAGAGATAACCGCACTCACTTTAAATAGGGCACCATGTAATTCCATTGAGATGACACCGTATGAACTATGGTTTAGAGAAACCTAAGCTGTCGTTTCTTAAAAGTTTGGGCTGCGAAGCTTATGTGAGAAGGTTTCAGCCAGATAAGCTCGAACCCAAAGCGGATAAATACATCTTCATAGGACACTCAAAAATAGTTGGATATACCTCCTATCTCAGATCCGGAAGCAAAAGTAATTGTTTCTTGAAACGGGTCCTTTCTCGAGGAATAGTTTCTCTCGAAAGAATTGAGTGGGAGGATGGTGGAGACTTGATGAGGTTATTGAACCATCACTTCAACTAGTGTGTATCAGGGCACAGGAAGTTGTTCCTGTGGCACCTACACCAATTGAAGTGGAAGTTGATGATAGTGATCATGAAACTTTGGATCAAGTCACTACCGAACCTCGTAGGGTGACAAGGATGCGTACTACTTCAGAGTGGTACAGTAATCATGTCTTGAAGGTCATGTTGCTAGACAACAATGAACCTACAAACTATGGAGAAGCGATGGTGGGCCCGGATTCCGACAAATGGCTCGTGGCCATAAAATCCGAGAGAGGATCCATGTCTAGAAACCAAAGTGTAGACTTTGGAAGAACTACTTGATGGTCGTAAGGCTATTGGGTACAGATGGATTTTAAAAGGAAAACGGACAATGATGGTAAGTATCACCATTAAGAAAGCTCGACTTGTCGTTAAGATGTTTTCTGACAAGTTCAAGGAGTTGACTACGATGAGACTTTCTCACTCGTAGCGATGCTAAGAGTCTATTACAATTATATTAGCAGCTACTGCATTATTTATGGAATCTTGCTGATAGGATGTCAAAATATAGTTTCCTCGATGATTTTCTTGTGGAAAGGTTGTATGTGATACATCCAGAAGGTTTTGTCAAAGATGCTAATAAGTATGCGAAACTCTAGCAATCCTTATAAGGATTGGAGTAAGCATCTCGGAGTTAGAATATACACTTTGATGAGATTATCAAAGATTTTGGGTTTATACAAAGTTTATGAGAAACTTGTATTTCCAAAGAAGTGAGTGGGAGCACTATAACATTTCTGATGAGTATATGTTGTTGACATATTGTTGATCGGAAATGATGTAGAATTTCTGGAAAGAATATAGGGTTATTTGAAAAGTGTTTTTCAATGGAAAACCTGGATTAAGCTACTTGAACATTGAGTACAAGATCTATAAGGATAGATCAAAACGCTTAATAGTACTTTCAAATGAATACATACCGTGACAAGATTTTGAAGGAGTTCAAAATAGATCAGCAAAGAAGGAGTTTTTGGTTGTGTTACATGGTGTGAGTATTGAGTAAGACTCAAGACATGACCACGGCAGAAGAGAGAGAAAGGACGAAGGTCGTCCCCTATGCTTCAGACGTAGGCTCTATAGTATGCTATGCAGTGTACCACACCGGAAGTGTGCCTTGCCATGAGTCAGTCAAGGGGTACAAGGGTGACCCAGGAATGGATCACAGGACAGCAGTCAAACTTATCCTTAGTAACTGGTAGACTAAGGAATTTTCTCAATTATGGAGGTGGTAAAAGAGTTTGTCGTAAAGGGTTACGCTGATGCAAGCTTTGACACTAATCCAGATTATTCTGAGTAGTAAACCGGATTCGAATAGTAGAACAGTTATTTGGAATAGCTCCAAATAGAGCGTGGTAGCTGCATCTAGGAGATGACATAGAGATTTGCAAAACACACACGGATCTCAAAGGTTCAGATCCGTTGACTAGTAACCTCTCTCACAAGCAAGATATGATCAAACCCCATGGGTGTCGATTCATTACAATCACATAGTGATGTGAACTAGATTATTGACTCTAGTGCAAGTGGGACACTGTTGGAAATATGCCCTAGAGGCAATAATAAAATGGTTATTATTATATTTCCTTGTTCATCATAATTGTCTATTATTCATGCTATAATTGTATTGACCGGAAACCGCAATACATCTGTGAACACATAGACCACAACATGTCCCTAGTGAGCCTCTAGTTGACTAGCTCATTGATCAACAGATGGTCATGGTTTCCTGACCATGGACATTGGATGTCTTTGATAATGGGATCACATCATTAGGAGAATGATGTGATGGACAAGACCCAATCCTAAGCCTAACACAAAGATCGTGTAGTTCGTTTGCTAAAGCTTTTCTAATGTCAAGTATCATTTACTTAGACCATGAGATTGTGCAACTCCCGGATACCGTAGGAATGCTTTGGGTGTGCCAAACGTCACAACGTAACTGGGTGGCTATAAAGGTGCACTACGGGTATCTCCGAAAGTGTCTGTTGGGTTGGCACGAATCGAGACTGGGATTTGTCACTCCGTGTGATGGAGAGGTATCTCTGGGCCCACTCGGTAGGACATCATCATAATGTGCACAATGTGATCAAGGAGTTGATCACGGGATGATGTGTTATGGAACGAGTAAAGAGACTTGCCGGTAACGAGATTGAACAAGGTATCGGGATACCGACAATCGAATCTCGGGCAAGTACTATACCGCTAGACAAAGGGAATTGCATACGGGATTGATTGAATCCTTGACATCGTCGTTCATCTGATGAGATCATCGTGGAACATGTGGGAGCCAACATGGGTATCTAGATCCTGCTGTAGGTTATTGACTGGGGAACGTCTCGGTCATGTCTGCATGGTTCCCGAACCCGTAGGGTCTACACACTTAAGGTTCGATGACGCTAGGGTTATAGGGAATAGATATACGTGGTTACCGAATGTTGTTCGGAGTCCCGAATGAGATCCTGGACGTCATGAGGAGTTCCGGAATGGTCCGGAGATAAAGATTTATATATGGGAAGTCCTGTTTTGGTCTCCGGAAAAGTTTCGGGTGGTATCGGTACTGTACCGGGACCACCGGGAGGGTCCCGGGGGTCCACCAGGTGGGGCCACCGACCCCAGAGGGCTGAATGGGCCAAGTGTGGGAGGGGACCAGCCCCTGGTGGGCTGGTGCGCCCTCCCCACCAGGGCTCAAGGCGCCTAGGGTTTGGGGAGGGGGCGCCTCCACCTTACTTGTGGGGCAAGTTTCCCCCTCTCCCCCCCTTGGCCGCACCCTTGATGGGATCTAGGGGCTGCCGCACCCCTTGGGGTGGGAACCCTAGAGGGGGCGCATCCCCCTCCCTCTCCCCTATATATAGTTGAGGTCTTTGGGGCTGCCAACACATGAGTTTTGACCTCTCCCTGGCGCAGCCCTACCTCTCTCCCTCCTCATCTCTCGCGGTGCTTGGCGAAGCCCTGCTGGAATGCCACGCTCCTCCATCACCACCACGCCGTTGTGCTGCTACTGGATGGAGTCTTCCCCAACCTCTCCCTCTCTCCTTGCTGGACCAAGGCATGGGAGACGTCACCGGGCTGTACGTGTGTTAAACACGGAGGTGCCGTCCGTTCGGCACTAGGATCTCCGGTGATTTGGATCACGACAAGTACGACTCCCTCAACCCCGTTCTCTTGAACGCTTCCGCTTAGCGATCTACAAAGGGTATGCAGATGCACTCCCCTCTCTCTCATTGCTAATCTCTCCATAGATAGATCTTGGTGACTCGTAGGATAATTTTGAATTTCTGCTACGTTCCCCAACAATTACTCCTCTGATTATGAACATGAATATGCTTTGTGAGTAGTTACATTTGTTCTTGAGGACATGGGTGAAGTCTTTCTATTAGTAGTCATGTGAATTTGGTATTCGTTTGATATTTTGATGAGATGTATGTTGTCTTTTCCTCTAGTGGTGTTATGTGAACGTCGACTACATGACACTTCACCATTATTTGGGCCTAGAGGAAGGCATGGGGAAGTAATAAGTAGATGATGGGTTGCTAGAGTGATAGAAGCTTAAACCCTAGTTTATGCGATGCTTCGTTAGGGGCTGATATGGATCCATATGCTTAATGTTGTGGTTAGGTTTACCTTAATACTTCTTTTGTAGTTGCGGACGCTTGCAATAGGGGTTAATAATAAGTGGGATGCTTGTCCAAGTAAGGGCAGTACCCAAGTACCGGTCCACCCACATATAAAATTATCAAAGTACCGAACGCGAATCATATGAACGTGATGAAAACTAGCTTGACAATAATTCCCATGTGTCCTCGGGAGATCCTCTCTCATTATTAGAATTTGTCCAGGCTTATCCTTTGCTACATAAAGGATTGGGCCACCTTGCTGCACTTTACTTATTTTATTTACTTGTTACTCGTTACTATTTATCTTATCACAAAACTATCTATCACCTACAATTTCAGTGCTTGCAGAGAAAACCTTACTGAAAACCGCTTATCATTTCCTTCTGCTCGTCATTGGGTTCTACACTCTTACTTATCGAAAGGACTATGATTGATCCCCTACACTTTTGGGTCATCACACGGCCCAGCGTTTCTCCCACGATCCGAAAATCACGGCCGAGCGTTTCGTGCGTGTGTGCGTGCTATGCTGAAACTGTTGCCATGATCGAGAACTCGCGAACGGCGGCAGTGCACGCACGACAGCGACGGAGAGCCGCAGGCGTGAAGAGGCTATGGTGCACGGGGAGGAGAGGAAGGAAGGTGAGGGCAAGCTCGGGGACACGGCGGTTCACGCAGGGGCTGCCAATGCCCGCGACGATGACTGCGTTTCTCTATCCGCTCGGTCAGGTCGGTTAAAGACCGGACCGGACCGACATTTTCTTGGGCCTGATTTGTCAGACCGGACCGTCCAATTTATCTAGCGAGCCAGGACCGAGCGGGCCAAGACCGAGCGGGCCACGAACGGGCCGAAAAGCCCGCTCAGTACGTCCACCCTGAGTTGGGAAGAGAGACCCCAATCGATCTGACATACGGTAACAAATTTCACTATGCAACCTCTCCTCTCAGACAAGTAACTACCGAAAAGATTGAATGTCATACACAGGCGGAAAGGAGGCGACCATGGATTCCCTCTGCGTGCCGCTGGCGTCACTGTTGTTTCCCTCTCCCTCCGTTGACCGCTCTGGCACTGGGAGGGAGGGGGAACTAGGATTTGTGCATCGAGTGTGTTCTTAGTAGGGTTAGGGTTGAGAGAGATGTTGTCGAGGCCGTTGCAACAGGCTTCACAACTGAATAAGTTGCCCCGGCATCTGTTAGCGATCGGGGATCTTGCCTTTGTCTAGGAGCCAACTAGGTGGGGAATCCCTGGATCTCATCGAGGTTGCGGGCTGTATTGTTTGGAGGGCGATCAACACTGGCCAGTTTTGGTCCTCAGATGGTGGTGGTTGTGTGGAGACGGAGATTCTTCTCCGAATTCGTCGGTATGATTTTCTATTGCAGCTCTTCATCTTTCTTTGTGCTACTAATGGAGGAATGTCCTGATTTGCCTCGGCAGTTGGCTCGGCCACAGCACCGGAACCAGATCCTAGTTCTCTTCCATCTGAAAGGGGCACATATAGCGCTACCCAAAGGCACATATGGCGAAGTCTGGTGTAGACATGCTGGATGCACACATGTGCCATTGTCTTTTCGATGTTGAAGCAAAGAAAACGGGGACAATGTGGAGGCGATCATGCCATGGTTGAAGATGATGAGCTGCTTGGGCCTGGTTGCAAATTCTTGTGTTAAAGGGGTCTTCTCACAAGATTCAAGGATGATGACATAGAGCTTCGAAGATCTTCTTGTTTTATGGTTGTTTTAGGGTGCTTTCTGTAATTCTGGTTCTTTTGTGCGTGTGTTAGGATGTGCTTGTACGAATTAAGGACTTTGTATTAATTCGTGATTTGAACACAAGCATACTTTCTCAAAAACAACTTCCTCTATGCCAACAGAAAGTTGTAGTTAGGGTATCTCCAACGCCGACCCTCAAAACGCCCGCAGCCGCTCGGACCGCACGGTCCCGACGTGTTTTGCCATCCAATGCGGGTTTGTAACGGTTTCCCGACCGGTCCAGACGTATTTTTTTCCGCAATCTGAAAACAAACTGGGGGGGGGGGGGCTTTGCGGGCGTCCGGGTCGCTGCCACGGTCCGGACGTGTTTTGCCATCCAATGCAGGTTTGTAACGGTTCCCCGACCGGTTCGGACGAACTTTTTCCACAAACTGGAAACAAATAACTGGGGGGGGGGGGGTCGTTGCGAGCGTCCTGATCGCTGCCACGCCCGCTTCTGACTGCCCTGGCACATGCTACCTCTTAAGCTTGTGTTGGTTTTCCCATGAAGAGGAAAGGGTGATGCAGCAAAGTAGCGTAAGTATTTCCCCCAGTTTTGAGAACCAATGTATCAATCCACTAGGAGATAATGCACAAGTCATCGAATACCTGCACAAACAATCAACAACTTGCACCCAACGCGGTAAAGAGGTTGTCAATCCCTTCACGATCACTTGCAAAACTGAGATCTGATAGAGATAGATAAAAGGTAAAGTAAATATTTTTGGTATTTTTGGTTTATAGATTGGAAAGTAAAGATTGCAAAATAGTAGATCGAAAACTAGCAAGATGTAAACGAGATTCAATAATATGGAAAAGAGACCCGGGGCCATAGGTTTTACTAGTGGCTTCTCTCAAGATAGCAAATATTACAGTGGGTGAAAAAATTACTACCGAGCAATTGATAGAAAAGCGCATAGTTATGACGACATCTAAGGCAATGATCATGAACATAGGCATCACGTCCGTGTCAAGTAGGCCGACTCGTGCCTGCATCTACTACTATTACTCCACACATCTACCGCTATCCAGCATCTATCTAGAGTATTAAGTTGTTAAAAGAACGGAGTAACACATTAAGAAAGATGACATGATGTAGAGGAATTAACTCAAGCAATATGATGAAAACCCCATCTTGTTATCCTCGATGGCAACAATACAATACGTGCCTTGCTTCCCCTACTGTCACTGGGAAAGGACACCGCAAGATTGAACCCAAAGCCAAGCACTTCTCCCATTGCAAGAAAGATCAATCTAGTAGGCCAAACTAAACCGATAATTCGAAGAGACTTGCAAAGATATCAAATCATGCACATAAGAATTCAGAGAAGAACCAAATAATATCCATAGATAATCTTGATCATAAATCCATAATTCATCGGATCTCGGCAAACACACCGCAAAAAAGTATTACATCGAATAGATCTCCAAGAACACCGAGGAGAACATGTTATTGAGAATCAAAGAAAGAGAAGAAGCCATCTAGCTAATAACTATGAACCCGAAGGTCTATGGTAAAGTACTCACACTTCATCAGAGAGGTAATGGTGTTGATGTAGAAGCCCTCCGTGATCGAATCACCCTCCGGCAGGGCGCCAGAAAAGGTCCCTAGATGGCTCTCACGGGTACAGAAGGTTGCAGCGGTGGAAAAGTGGTTTCGTAGCTCTCCTGAATGTTTTCAGGGTATAAGAGTATATATAGGTGAAGGAACTAGGTCAGGGGAGCCACGAGGAGCCCACGAGGGTGGGGGGCGCGCCCTCCTGCCTCATGGCTTCCTCGTTGCGTCTCCGCCTTACTCTACAAGTCTTCTGGTTTGCTTTCAGTCCAAGAAAGATCATCGCGAAGGTTTCATTCTGTTTGGACTCTGCTTGGTATTCCTTTTCTACAAAACTCTAAAATAGGCAAAAAAACAAAAATTGGCACTGGGCCCTCGGTTAATAGGTTATTCCCAAAAATAATATAAAATAGCATATAAATGCTCATTAAACATTCAAAATAGATAATATAATAGTATGGAACAATAAAAAATTCTAGATACGTTGGAGACGTATCAAGCATCCCCAAGCTTAATTACTGCTCGTCCTCAAGTAGGTAAATGATAAAAACAGAACTTTTCATGTGGAATGCTACCTAACATATTTATCCATGTAATTTTCTTTATTGTGGCATGAATGCTCAGACCCGAAAGATTGAAGACAAAAGTTTAATATTGACATAAAAACAATAATACTTCAAGCATACTAACAAAGCAATCATGTCTTCTCAAAATAACATGGCCAAAGAAAGCTATCCCTACAAAATCATATAGTCTGGCTATGCTCTATCTTCATCACACAAAATATTTAAATCATGCACAACCCTGGTTTCAGCAAGCAATAGTTTCATACTTTAGTATTTTCAAACTTTTTCAATCTTCACGCAATACATGAGCATGAGCCATGGACATATCACTATAGGTGGAATAGAATGGTGGTTGTGGAGAAGACAAAAAGGAGAAGATAGTCTCACATCAACTAGGCGTATCAATGGGCTATGGAGATGCCCATTAATAGATATCAATGTGAGTGAGTAGGGATTGCCATGCAACAGATGTTGGAAATATGCCCTAGAGGCAATAATAAAATGGTTATTGTTGTATTTCCTTGTTCATGATAATTGTCTATTATTCATGCTATAATTTTATTGACCAGAAACCGCAATACATGTGTGAATACGTAGACCACAACATGTCCCTAGTGAGCCTCTAGTTGACTAGCTCGTTGATCAACAGATGGTCATGGTTTCCTGACCATGGACATTGGATGTCATTGATAACGGGATCACATCATTAGGAGAATGATGTGATGGACAAGACCCAATCCTAAGCCTAGCACAAGATCGTGTAGTTCGTATGCTAAAGCTTTTCTAAATGTCAAGTATCTTTTCCTTAGACCATGAGATTGTGCAACTCCCGGATACCGTAGGAATGCTTTGGGTGTACCAAACGTCACAACGTAACTGGGTGGCTATAAAGGTGCACTACGGGTATCTCCGAAAGTGTCTGTTGGGTTGGCACGAATCGAGACTGGGATTTGTCACTCCGTGTGACGGAGAGGTATCTCTGGGCCCACTCGGTAAGACATCATCATAATGTGCACAATGTGATCAAGGAGTTGATCACGGGATGATGTGTTACAAGTAAAGAGACTTGCCGGTAACGAGATTGAACAAGGTATCGGGATACCGACGATCGAATCTCGGGCAAGTACTATACCGGTAGACAAAGGGAATTGTATACGGGAATGATTGAATCCTTGACATCGTGGTTCATCCGACGAAATCATCGTGGAGCATGTGGGAGCCAACATGGGTATCCAGATCCCGCTGTTGGTTATTGGTCGGAGAGTTGTCTCGGTCATGTCTGCATGGTTCCCGAACCCGTAGGGTCTACACACTTAAGGTTCGATGATGCTAGGGTTATAAAGGAAGTTTGTATGTGGTTAACGAATGTTGCTATGAGTCCCGGATGAGATCCCGGACGTCACGAGGAGTCCTGGAATGGTCCGGAGGTAAAGATTTATATATGGGAAATCCTGTTTTGGTCACCGGAAAAGTTTCGGGTGCTATCGGTAACGTACCGGGACCACCGGGAGGGTCTCGGGGGTCCACCAGGTGGGGCCACTGTCCTCAGAGGGATGCGTGGGCCAAGTGTGGGAGGGGACCAGACCCAGGTGGGCTGGTGCGCCCCCCCACCAGGGCCCAAGGCACCTAGGGTTGAAAACCCTAGGGGAGGGGGCGCCTCCACCTTGCTTGGGGGGCAAGTCTCCCCCTCCTGGCCGCTGCCCCTCCCCTTTAGATGGGATCTGGAGGGGGCCGTCCCCCTCTCCCCTTCCGCTATATATATTGGGGGTTTGGGGGCTGCCAAGAACAAGAGTTTTTCCTCTCCCTGGCGCAGCCCTACCCCTCTCCCTCCTCGTCTCTCGCGGTGCTTGGCGAAGCCCTGCTGGAGTGCCACGCTCCTCCATCACCACCACGCCGTTGTGCTGCTGCTAGACGGAGTCTTCCCCAACCTCTCCCTCTCTCCTTGCTGGATCAAGGCACGGGAGACGTCACCGGGCTGCATGTGTGTTAAACGCGGAGGTGCCGTCCGTTCGGCACTAGGATTTTCGGTGATTCGAATCACGACGAGTACGACTCCCTCAACCCCGTTCTCTTGAACGCTTCCGCTTAGCGATCTACAAGGGTATGTAGATGCACTCCCCTCTCTCTCGTTGCTAGTCTCTCCATAGATAGATCTTGGTGACTCGTAGGAAAATTTTGAATTTCTGCTACGTTCCCCAACAACAGATGCACTAGAGCTATAGGTGTATGAAAGCTCAAAAAGAAACTAAGTGGGTGTGAATCCAACTTGCTTGCTCACGAAGACTTAGGGCACTTTGAGGAAGCCCATCATTGGAATATACAAGCCAAGTTCTATAATGAAAATTCCCACTAGTATATGAAAGTGACAACATATGAGACTCTCTATCATGAAGATTCATGGTGCTACTTTGAAGCACAAGTGTGGAAAAAGGATAGTAACATTGCCCCTTCTCTCTTTTTCTCTCATTTTTTTATTTGGGCCTCCTCTTTTTTTTGCCTCTTTTTTTTCGTCCGGAGTCTCATCCCGACTTGTGGGGGAATCATAGTCTCCATCATCCTTTCCTCACATGGGACAATGCTCTAATAATGAAGATCATCACACTTTTATTTACTTACAATTCAAGAATTACAACTCAATACTTAGAACAAAATATGACTATATGTGAATGCCTCCGGCGGTGTATCGGGATGTGCAATGATTCAAGAGTGACATGTATGAATTTTTTTTGAACGGTGGCTTTGCCACAAATACAATGTTAACTACATGATCATGCAAAGCAATATGACAATGATGAAGCGTGTCATAATAAACGGAACGGCGAAAAGTTGCATGGCAATATATCTCAGAATGGCTATGGAAATGACATAATAGGTAGGTATGGTGGCTGTTTTGAGGAAGGTAATGGTGGGTGTTATGGTACCGGCGAGAGTTGCGCGGCACAAGAGAGGCTGGCAATGGTAGAAGGGTGAGAGTGCGTATAATCCATGGACTCAACATTAGTCATAAAGAACTTGAAAGTGCAACTATCCCTGGGTGGTTTTGGTAATTCCTAACGCTATTTCAAGAAAAATATTTCAGGAAAGCTCAATGATTGGCATGGCATGGATGAGAAAAGTGGACCCCTCAAAATGCTAAGGACAAAAGGATTGGCTCAATCTCAAAGCACAAGACTCTACATTTTCCATTTTAGTGATCCAAGATCACATTGAGTCTATAGGAAAAGCCAATACTATCAAGGAGGGATGAGGTGTTGCTTAATGAGGTTCTTGCTCAAAATGCTTAGTGAGATGATCCAAACCCTCAACTACTTTCTCACATCCACATATGACCTAAACCAAAAGTCAAACTTGGCCTCACCGATTCTTTCAATCCGGCGCCACCAAGTTCATCTGTCATAGCCACTGCCACAAACTGTAGTCTTTTCGGTCTCACCGATAGGGATCTCGGTCTCACCGAGATGGGATTGTAATCTCACGGTTTCCCTTTGTAATATTTCGGTCTCACCGAAATGAGCGATTGGTCCCATCGAGATTGCAATGTAAACTCTCTGTTTCCCTTTCGTAATGTTTCGGTCTCACCGAAATGAGCGAATTGGTCCCATCGAGTTTGCCAAACCAACTTTCTGGTTAGCTTATTACCAAAATCGGTTCCACTAAGTTTGTGTAATCAGTCTCACCGAGATTATGTTATGCCCTAACACTAACCATATCGGTCCCACCGAGTTGACATGTCGGTCCCACCGAAAATCCTAACGGTCACATTATTTGCTAAATCGGTCTGACCGAGTTTCAAGATTCGATCCCATCGAGATTGGTAAGTTGTGTGTAATGGTTAGATTTTGTGTGGAGGCTATATATACCCCTCCACCCACTCTTCATTCGTGGAGAGAGCCATCAGAACATGCCTACACTTCCAACTTACATTTTCTGAGAGTGAACCACCTACACTTGTGTTGAGGTCAAGATATTCCAATCCTACCATATGAATCTTGATCTCTAGCCTTCCCCAAGTTGCTTTCCACTCAAATATTCTTTCCACCAAATCCAAATCCTGTGAGAGATAGTTGAGTGTTGGGGAGCTATCATGAATCACAAGAGCAAGGAGTTCATCATCAACACACCATTTGTTACTTCTTGGAGAGTGGTGTCTCCTAGATTGGCTAGGTGTCACTTGGGAGCCTCTGACAAGATTGTGGAGTTGAACCAAGGAGTTTGTAAGGGCAAGGAGATCGCCTACTTTGTGAAGATCTACCCCTAGTGACGCAAGTCCTTCGTGGGCGACGGCCATGGTGGGATAGACAAGGTTGCTTCTTCGTGGACCCTTCGTGGGTGGAACCCTCCGTAGACTCGCGCAACCATTACCCTTCGTGGGTTGAAGTATCCATCAACGTGGATGTACGATAGCACCACCTATCGGAACCACGGCTCAAAAATCTCCGTGTCTCCAATTGCGGTTGCCTCCTCAAACTCCTCTCCTTTACCTTCATATGCAATTGTTTTACATTCCACTGCTATACTCTAGAATTGCATGTGTAGGTTGATTGCTTGACTTGTGCTAAGTTGCTAAAATCTGCCTCGAATTAAAATTGGGAAAAGGCAAGGTTTTTATTTGGTCAAGTAGTCTAATCACTCCCCCTCTAGACATACTTCTGATCCTACAAGTGGTATCAGAGCTTTGGTCTCCATTTTCTTTGATTTCCATAGCTTTTGGTAGTGATAGCCTTGGTTTCACAACCTAGGAGAGTATGGCGTCTAGTGAGGGAAATTACCACCGTAGAGGTCCTTACTTTGATGGTACCAATTTGCTAGTTGGAAGCATAAGATGAAAATGCATATTCTTGGACATAACCCCGCCGTTTGGGCTATCATGTGTATTGGCTTGCAAGGTGAATTCTTTGATGGGAGAGAACCGAACCGTGAAGCTTCTGCGGAAGAATTGAAGATACTGCAATACAACGCTCAAGCTTGTGATATCCTCTTCAACGGATTGTGCCCCAAAGAATTCAACAAAATTAGCCGTCTTGAGAATGCAAAGGAAATTTGGGATACTTTGATTGACATGCACGAAGGTACCGACTCCGTCAAGGAATCCAAATTGGATGTGCTTCAAAGTCAACTTGACAAGTTCAAGATGAAGGATGGTGAAGGCGTCACTGAAATGTACTCTAGGCTTGCTCTCATCACAAATGAGATTGCCGGCTTAGGAAGTGAAGAGATGACCGGCATATTCATCATCAAGAAGATCCTAAGAGCCTTGGATGGAAAATATGATACCGTGTGCACATTGATCCAAATGATGCCCAATTACAAGAATCTCAAGCCAACGGAGGTCATTGGAAGAATTGTTTCTCATGAGATGTCACTCAAGGATAAGGAAGAGCTTCACAACAAGTCTAGTGGTGCTTACAAAGCCTCATGTGAAGCTCCCACATCATGAAGTGAGAAACAAACCTTCAATGAAGAATTGAACCTAATGGTGAAGAACTTCAACAAGTTCTACAAGAGTAGAAGCAAGGAAAGAAGTTCCAAGTCAAGATCCTACAATGACAAAAGATCTTCTAGTCGTGAGCGTAATTGGTACAATTATGGAAGACACGTACACTATTCCAATGAGTGCATGGCTCCCTACAAAAGAAGAGAAGAATCTCCAAAGAGACCCGCTAGATAAATTGGACGGTCCGGTCTCTACGATCTCGTGGTAGATCTACTCTTGTACTACTCATATCTTCAATATTAATCAAGCAGGAAGTAGGGTTTTACCTCCATCAAGAGGGCCCGAACCTGGGTAAACATTGTGTCCCTTGCTTCCTGTTACCATCAGCCTAAGAGGCACAGATCGGGACCCCCCACCCGAGATCCACCGGTTTTGACACCGACATTGGTGCTTTCATTGAGAGTTCCTCTGTGTTGTTGCTTTGAGGCTTGATGGCGTCTTCAATCGTCAACAACACGGTCCAGGGTGAGACTTTTCTCCCCGGACAGATCTTTGTGTTCGGCGGCTTCGCACTGTGGGCCAATTCACTTGGCCATCTAGTGCAGATCGACAGCTACGCCTCTGGCCACAAGATCAGGTTCGGAAACTTGAACTACACGATGGATATTCGCGGAGACTTGATCTTCGACGGATTCGGCCCTGTGCCAAGAGCGCCGGACAGTCACGACGAGCACGGCCTAGACCTGCTGTTGGACAATGCTCGGAACATCATCCCTGCAATAGCCCGGGATCTAAATCCGGAATGGGTTGCGTTGCCCAAGGATGGAGGGGTAGACCCTGCCCCGCAGGCCGCATACTGCTACGTCTTGAGCTAGCGTTGGTTTTCCCCAAAGATGAGAGGGTGATGTAGCAAGTGTAGCGTAAGTATTTCCCTCAGTTTTGAGAACCAAGGTATCAATCCAGTAGGAGGCTCCTCAAAAGTCCCACGCACCTACACAAACAAACTGAGAACTCGCAAACAACACAATAAAGGGGTTGTCAATCCCTTCACGATCACTTGCGAAAGTGAGATCTGATAGAGATAGTATGATAAGATAAATATATTTTTGGTATTTTATAATATAGATGCAAAAAGTAAAGATGCAAATAAAGTAGATTGAAAGCAAATATGATAAGAGATAGACCCGGGGGGCATAGGTTTCACTAGAGGCTTCTCTCGAGATAGCATAAGTATTACGGTGGGTGAACAAATTACTATCGAGCAATGGATAGAAAAGCGCATAGTTATGAGATTATCTAGGCATGATCATGTATATAGGCATCATGTCCATAACAAGTAGACCGACTCCTGCCTGCATCTACTACTATTACTCCACACATCGACCGACTCCTGCCTGCATCTAGAGTATCAAGTTCATAAGAACAGAGTAACACATTAAGCAAGGTGACATGATGTAGAGGGATAAACTCATGCAATATGATGTAAACCCCATGTTGTTATCCTCGATGACAACAATACAATATGTGTCTTGCAACCCTTTCTGTCACTGCGTAAGAACACCGCAAGATTGAACATAAAGCTAAGCACTTCTCCCATGGCAAGAAAGACCAATCTAGTAGGCCAAACCAAACTGATAATTCGAAGAGACTTGCAAAGATAACTCAATCATACATAAAAGAATTCAGAGAAGATTCAAATATTATTCATAGATAAACTTGATCATAAACCCACAATTCATCGGATCTCGACGAACACACCGCAAAAAGAGATCACATCGAATAGATCTCCACAAGAGAGGGGGAGAACATTGTATCGAGATCCAAAAAGAGAGAAGAAGCAATCTAGCTAATAACTATGGACCCGTAGGTCTGTGGTAAACTACTCACAACTCATCGGAGGGGCAAGGATGTTGATGTAGAAGCCCTCCGTGGTCGATTCCCGCTCCGGTAGAGTGCCGGCGAAGGCTCCAAGATGGGATCTCGTGGATATAGAAGGTTACGGCGGTGGAAATTGTGTTTCGTGGTGCTCCTGGATGTTTTCGGGGTATGTAGGTATATATAGGAGGAAGAAGTGCGTCGGACGCCGCCCGAGGGGCCCACAAGATAGGGGGGCGCACCCTACAGGGGGGGGGTGGCCCCCTATCTCCTGGGGTCCTCGGGAGCTTCTTGACTTGCACTCGAAGCTCTCCGGATCACGTTCGTTCGAAAAATCACACTCCCGAAGGTTTCATTCCGTTTGGACTCCGTTTGATATTTCTTTTCTTCGAAATACTGAAATAGGCAAAAAGATAGCAATATGGGTTGGGCCTCCGGTTAGTAGGTTAGTCCCAAAAATGATATAAATGTGTAAAGTAAAGCCCAATAACATCCAAAAGGGGTAATATAATAGCATGGAACAATCAAAAAATTTAGATACGTTGGAGACGTATCAAGCATCCCCAAGCTTAATTCCTACTCGTCCTCGAGTAGGTAAATGATAAAAAGAGAATTTTTTATGTGGAATGCTACCTAGCATAATTCATAACGTAATCTTCTTTCACGTGGCATCAATGTTCAGATCCAAATGATTCAAGATAAAAGCTTATAAAACATAAAAATAATAATGCTTCAAAGCATACTAACAAATAATCATGTCCTATCAAAATAGCATAGCCAAAGAAAGCTTATCCCTACAAAATCATATAGTTAGGCCATGTTTCATTTTCGTTACACAAAATACTCCCGTCATGTACAACCCCGATGACGAGACGAGCAATTGGTTCATACTTTTTAACGCGCTTCAGCTTTTTCAACTCTTACGCAATACATGAGCGCAAGCCATGGACATAGCACTATGGTGGTATATGGTGGTTGTGAGGACAAAAAAGGGAGAAGATAGTCTCACATCAACTAGGCGTATTAACGGGCTGTATGGAGATGCCCATTAATAGATATCAATGTGAGTGAGTAGGGATTGCCATGCAACGGATGCACTAGAGCTATAAATATATGAAAGCTCAACAAAAGAAACAAGTGGGTGTGCATCCAACTTGCTTGCTCACGAATACCTAGGGCACTTTGAGGAAGCCCATCATTGGAATATACAAGCCAAGTTCTATAATGAAAAATTCCTACTAGTATATGAAAGTGACAACATATGAGACTCTCTATCATGAAGATCATGGTGCTATTTTGAAGCACAAGTGTGGAAAAAGAGATAGTAGCAATTGTCCCTTCTCTCTTTTTCTCTCTTTTTTATTTTTCTCTCTTTTTCTTTTTTTTCTTTTTCTCTTTTACTTTTTTTTTTCCGTTTTTTTCTTTTTGGTGGGCATCTTTGGCCTCTTTTATTTTTATAAAGTTCGAAGCCTCATCCCGACTTGTGGGGGAATCATAGTCATTATCATCCTTTCCTCACTAGGACAATGCTCTAATAATAAAGATCAGCACACTTTTATGGATTTACAACTCAAAAACTACAACTCAAAGCTAGAACAAGATGTGACTCTATGTGAATGCCTCCGGCGGTGCACCGGGATATGCAATGAATCAAGAGCGACATGTATGAAGATTATGAAGGTGGCTTTGCCACAAATACGATGTCAACTACATGATCATGCAAAGAGCAATATGACAATGATGAAACGTGTCATAATAAACGGAACGGTGGAAAGTTGCATGGCAATATATCTCGGAATGGCTATGGAAATGTCATAATAGGTAGGTATGGTGGCTGTTTTGAGGAAGGTAAATAAAGGGTTCAATACCGGCGAGAGTTGCGCGGTAATACTAAAGGCTAGCAAAGTAAAAGGATAAGTGTGCATATGTCCATGGACTCACATTAGTCAAAAAAAAGAACTCATATACTTATTGCAAAAGTCTAGTTCGCCCTCGAAGCAAAGTACTACTACGCATGCCCCAAGAGGGATAGATTGGTAGGAAAAAATTCCATCGCTCGTCCCCAGCTGCCACTCATAAGGAAGACACTCAAAAGAGCACCTCATGCAACAAATTTGTCACACAACTTTTACCATACGTGCATGCTACGGGACTTTCCAACTTCAACAAAAGTATTTCTCAATTTCATAATTACCCACTAGCATGACCCTAACATTACTACCTTTATATCTCAAAACAATTATCAAGCAACAAATTGACCATAGCATCCAATTCAATTTCTATGATAGTTTTGTTTATACCCAACTTGGATGCTCATCATTCTAGGACCAAATTTGTAACCAAAGAAAATACCATGCTATTCTAAAAGTCTCTCAAAATATTATAAGTGAATCATGAGAGACTAGCAATTTTTATAAAATCAAGCCACCGCCGTGCTCTAAAAGATATAAGTGAAGTACTAGAGCAAAAACTATCAAGCTCAAAAGATATAAGTGAAGCACATAGAGTATTCTAGCAAATTCTAATAAAATAGGCTTCTCCAAAAAGGTGTGTACAGCAAGGATGATTGTGGTAAACTAAAAAGCAAGGACTAATATAATACACGACGCTCCAAGCAAAACACATATCATGTGGCGAATAAAAATATAGCTCCAAGTAAAGTTACCAATGAACGAAGACGAAAGAGGGGATGCCTTCCCGGGGCATCCCCAAGCTTAGGCTTTTGGCTATTATTGAATATCTTGGGGTGCCTTGGGCATCCCCAAGCTTAGGCTCTTGCCACCCTTTATTCCATAGTCCATAAAAGCTTTATCCAAAACTTGAAAACTTCACAACACAAAACTCAACAGGAAATCTTATAAGCTCCGTTAGTGAAAGAAAACAAAACCACCACATAAGGTACTGCAATGAACTCATTATTTATTTATTTTGATGTTAAACCTACTGTATTCCAACTTCCTTATGGTTTCTAAACTAATTTACTAGCCATAGATGCATTGAAATAAGCAAACAACACACGAAAAACAGAATCTGTCAAAAACAGAACAGTCTGTAGCAATCTGTAACTAACGCAAACTTCCGGAACTCTAAAAATCCTACCAAAATAGGAGGTAGTGGAAAATTTGTTTATTGATCAGCAGCAAAAAGAATCAATGCAAAAGCACGTTTCTGTGATTTATTGAATTTTTCCTCGTGAGTGCAAAGTTTCTGTTTTTTCAGCAGAATCAAATCAACTATCATCGTAGGTTATCCTATAGGTTCTACTTGGCACAAACACTAACTAAAAGATAAAAACACATCTAACCAGAGAGTAGATGCAATATTTATTACTAAACAGGAGCAAAAACAAAAAACATAAAGAAAGATTGGGTTGCCTCCCAACTAGCGCTATCGTTTAACGCCCCTAGCTAGGCATAAAAGCGAAGATAGATCTAAGTGGCGCCATCTTTGGCACTAAATTCATAAGTAGAGCACTTGTGATCTATAAGGATTTATCCCCTTTTTTCAATGGATAAATCTTTAGGCAAAAATTCAAGAAATTTATTGGTAGCAAAAGGTTCCTTAACTAAAGAGAGACAATTGGGAAGAACACTTATGGATTTGAGATCTGCGTCTCCCTTACTAAAAGATTCACCCTTATTTTTAGGAACATAGATAAACTTGGTGGTTTTTGTAGGGGGTTTTGGAGTGTTTTTCATGGGAGAAAACGCCGAACCTAAGTTGGTAATTATATCCTCAAGTTTACCAATTCTAGCAGAATCAAGATCTATTTTTTCATTCACTATAGGTTCTTTCTCTTTAAGATTTTTCAAAGTAACTCCAATCCTAGATTCATATTGGGTGACAAGCTTATGACTCTTTTTATCCAAATTTTCAATCATCTCAACAGTGGCAATTTTATTTTCAATAATATCAAGCCGTTACATAACATGTTCTAAAGTTAAAACAGTTCCATTAACCAAAAGTGGTGGTGGGCTAAACAAATCTAACATAGCATTATAAGCATCAAACATATGGCTACTCAAGAAGTCACCTCCAGCAACAGTATCAAGAACACATCTATTCCAAGGAGTAATGCCTACATAAAAATTATGAAGAAGAAAGGAAGTAGAAAGCTTCCTAGAAGATTTATTTTGAGCATTGCAAATTCTATGCCAAACATCTTTTAAATTTTCTCCCTCCCTTTGCTTAAAATTAAGAATTTCATGTTCGGGAGTAATAATGAGGATAGGAAGACTAGCCATAATGACGAAGCAAACGAGCAAACACACGGGCAACGGAAAAAGGCAAGAAAAAAGAGAGGGGGGGATTGGGAAAGAGAGGGCGAATAAACGGCAAGGGTGAAGTGGGGGAGAGGAAACCGAGAGGCAAATAGCAAATAATGTAAATGCGAGGGAGATGGGTTTGTGATGGGTACTTGGTATGTCTTGACTTGAGCGAAGACCTCCCCGGCAACGGCGCCAGAAATCCTTCTTGCTACGTCTTGAGCTAGCGTTGGTTTTCCCCGAAGAGGAGAGGGTGATGCAGCAAGTGTAGCGTAAGTATTTCCCTCAGTTTTGAGAACCAAGGTATCAATCCAGTAGGAGGCTCCTCAAAAGTCCCACGCACCTACACAAACAAACTGAGAACTCGCAACCAACACAATAAAGGGGTTGTCAATCCCTTCACGGCCACTTGCGAAAGTGAGATCTGATAGAGATAGTATGATAAGATAAATATATTTTTGGTATTTTATAATATAGATGCAAAAAGTAAAGATGCAAATAAAGTAGATTGAAAGCAAATATGATAAGAGATAGACCCGGGGGCCATAGATTTCACTAGAGGCTTCTCTCGAGATAGCATAAGTATTACGGTGGGTGAACAAATTACTTTCGAGCAATTGATAGAAAAGCGCATAGTTATGAGATTATCTAGGCATGATCATGTATATAGGCATCACGTCCATAACAAGTAGACCGACTCCTGCCTGCATCTACTACTATTACTCCACACATGGACCGACTCCTGCCTGCATCTAGAGTATTAAGTTCATAAGAACAGAGTAACACATTAAGCAAGATGACATGATGTAGAGGGATAAACTCATGCAATATGATGTAAACCCCATCTTGTTATCCTTGATGGCAAAAATACAATACGTGTCATGCAACCCTTTCTGTCACTGGGTATGAACACCGCAAGATTGAACCCAAAGCTAAGCACTTCTCCCATGGCAAGAAAGACCAATCTAGAAGGCCAAACCAAACTGATAATTCGAAGAGACTTGCAAAGATAACTCAATCATACATAAAAGAATTCAGAGAAGATTCAAATATTATTCATAGATAAACTTGATCATAAACCCACTATTCATCGGATCTCGATAAACACACCGCAAAAAGAGATTACATCGAATAGATCTCCACAAGAGAGGGGGAGAACATTGTATTGAGATCCAAAAAGAGAGAAGAAGCCATCTAGCTAATAACTATGGACCCGTAGGTATGTGGTAAACTACTCACAACTCATCGGAGGGGCAAGGATGTTAATGTAGAAGCCCTCCGTGGTCGATTCCCCCTCTGGCAGAGTGCCGGCGAAGGCTCCAAGATGGTATCTCGCGGATACAGAAGGTTATGGCGGTGGAAATTGTGTTTTGTGGTGCTCCTGGATGTTTTCGGGGTACGTAGCTATATATAGGAGGAAGAAGTACGTCGGTGGCCGCCCAAGGGGCCCACGAGACAGGGGGCGCGCCCTACAGGGGGGGCTATCTCGTGGGGTCCTCGGGAGCTTCTTGACTTGCACTCCAAGCTCTCCGGATCACGTTCGTTCCAAAAATCATGCTCCCGAAGGTTTCATTCCGTTTGGATTCCGTTTGATATTCCTTTTCTTCGAAATACTGAAATAGGCAAAAAACTAGCAATATGGGTTGGACCTCCGGTTAGTAGGTTAGTCCCAAAAATGATATAAATGTGTAAAGTAAAGCCCAATAACATCCAAAAGGGGTAATATAATAGCATGGAACAATCAAAAATTATAGATACGTTGGAGACGTATCACATACTCATCGGCGTTGGAGCCGAACATAGGTCTCACCTCTATGGAGGCCTGTCACCCTGGACCCCCGGACTCGTACCCGGTTGTTGGTTCCGGTCTGCACACTCTTGAGCCAGCCGAGCCAGGTTGGGCTCCGGTAATGGAGTTTACCGCCGTGGACATCTTTCAGCTCTCGCCCTTTGGCGACATGCTGAACTCATTTAAATTCTCTCTCTTTGTCAGGAGGCTCTGGGCCGAACTATGTCCGATTTGAGTGAGAAGCAGGCGACGAAGGAATTCGCTGCCCACCCACCACCCACTTCATTGCCACGATCGATGATTTAACCGACGTGCTTGACTTCGACTTCCAAGACATCGACGGTATGGACGACGATGCCGGACACGTACAGGAGCTACCGCTCACAGGGCGGTGGACAGCCACCTCTTCATACGATATATACATGGTGGACACCCTGAAACAAACAAATGTCGATGAGGCAACGGAGGATAACCCCTCCAAGAAGAAAGCAAAGCATGGGCGTCGCCCGCGCCGCTCCAAGCCCCGCCAAAGCAATACCGGCACCAGAGACGAAAACAATCCGGACGGTGCCAACGATGAATACAACCCCGAATAGCCCGCCTTCGACCAGGCCGAGCAGGAAGATGAGCAGGACAACCCAGATGAACAGGCGACGGACGGGTATCCGGAGGAGGACAACTACATGCATTCCTCCGAAGACGAGATTAGGCTCGGCGACGACGAGTTCGGCGTGCCCGAGGACCCCACGGAGCAGGAGCACTTCAAGCGCCGGCTTATTGTCACTGTGAGAAGCCTGAAGAAGAAGCAGTAGCAGCTTCAAGCTAATCAAGACCTGCTCACAGATAGATGGACAGAAGTCCTGGCAGCCGAGGAATATGGACTCGAGCGCCACACGGCTGACCGGCTGCCTCGAGGCCGGGACAAAATGGCATATCAGCCCGAATACCAGCCTGCACCCCCGCGCCAGTTTACTATGGCCTGGGGCAATACCCAGGACCTGCGCCGATAAACTGGATAACGCTGCAGGACAACCAAGATCGATCTACGGATCACGGGGGCGCGCCGCAGCACATGATGATGACCGTCATACCGGATACACTAACAGCAAATCCGGCCGGGCCGAATATAACCAGTCAGACACAGCCGGACTGCGTCGCGGCATAGCCCGGCACAGAGGCGCCGCAAAGCCCTCTGCTTCACCGATGAAGTGATGGATCATGAATTCCAAGAAGGGTTCAAACCCGTAAACATCGAATCATACAATGCCACAATAGACCCCGCGGTATGGATTGAAGATTTCCTTCTCCACATTCACATGGCCCGCGGAGATGATCTACATGCCATCAAGTATCTTCCCCTTAAGCTCAAAGGACCCGCCCGGCACTGGCTAAATAGCCTGCCCGTAAATTCCATTGGCAGTTGGGAAAACCTGGAAGACACATTTCTTGACAACTTCCAAGGCACATATGTGCGACCTCCAGATTTGATGACTTGAGCCACATTACTCAACAGCCCAGAGAATCAGCAAGGAAATTCTGGACTCGGTTCCTAACTAAAAAGAACCAAATAGTCGACTGTGACGAGTGGCTCGCCTGACACCTCAGCCAGAAGAAACCCAAGTCTATGGCAGCTCTCACGACAATAATGACCCGCTTTTGCGCGGGCGGGGACAGTTGGTTGGCTCGTAGCAGCACTACGCCACATTCTGGCACGTCAGATGTCCGTGACAATAACGGCAAGCTATGACGCAACAGACACAAGCGACGGAACAACGGCGACAACACCGAAGACACGGCGGTCAATGCCGGATTCAGCGGATCATAAATCCGGTCAGCGGAAGAAGCCATTCAAAAGAAACAATCAGGGACCGTCCAGTCTAGACCGTATACTTGAGCGCTCGTGCCAAATTCACGGCACCCCGGACAAGCCAGCCAACCACACCAACAGAGACTGCTGGGTATTTAAACAGGCCGGCAAAATAAACGCCGAAAACAAGGACAAGGGGCTGCACAGCGACGATGACGAGGAGCCCCGGCGTCCGAACATGGGGGGACAGAAGAAATTTCCCCTAGGTCAAAACGGTCAACATGATCTACGCCACCCACATCCCCAAGCGGGAACGGAAGCAAGCACTACGGGACGTCTACGCGATGGAGCCAGTCGTCCCCAAATTCAAACCATGGTCAGAATGTCCGATCACCTTTGATCGTAGGGATCATCCTACTAGCATCTGTCACGGCGGCTCAGCCGCATTGGTTCTAGACCCAATCATAGACATATTTCACCTCACAAGAGTCCTTATGGACGGAGGCAGCAGCCTGAACCTGCTTTACCAGGACACAGTGCACAAAATGGGCACTGATCCTTCAAGGATTAAGCCCACCAAAACCACCTTTAAAGGTGTAATTCCTGGAGTAGAGGCCCGTTGTACGGGCTCTATAACATTGGAAGTGGTCTTCGGATCTCCGGATAACTTCCGAAGCGAAGAGCTAATCTTCGATATCGTCCCTTCCCGCAGTGGTTACCACGCACTGCTCGGACGAACCGCATTCGCTAGATTCAATGTGGTACCACACTATGCATACCTCAAGCTCAAGATGCCAGGCCCGCGCGGGGTCATAACAGTCAACGGAAATATGGACCGCTCTCTCCATACAGAAGAGCACCCTGCAGCCCTTGCGGCAGAAGTACAATGCGGCCTCCTCCGGCAAGCCACCAATCCGGCAACGACAACCTCAAGCTCCGTCAAGCAAGGGCGGAACACCCCGCAACAGGATCAGCAGGCACGCCAAGAGCATGACTAGTAGTCCGGCCTCCGCTCAAATCCCATCAAAGCAGCATTCGTGCCACGCGTACACAATTACGCACTCAAAATACCATGGGCATAGGCGGAGGTGTAGCAGTGGCTCAGTCAACAGTATGGTATTGCTTCGTAACCTTTCCTTTTACCTTTAAGAACATTGCTTTAGTGCAGCTTCTCCAGAAGAGCCGGATTGTCGGACTTACATAGGAGAGAAAACCAAGGAGGCAACAGGCTTTGCGCACAGAAGGAAATACCCAGGTGGAATCTATTTGCGATCTCTATACCTGCTTTATCTATCTGTATGTAGCCTGCCCCTGGATAGGATATGTCAAATAACCCTATTTATCTCCGCTTAATGCATTCATTGTACACATACGCCTAAACGTATTATTCATCAATGGGAGATAATATACAGCGTCAGCTTATTATTCTTATTTGAGCATTTTTCTTACAAATGTCTATTTGATTTTGCATCCGTACACTTTGGTACGTTCAGTTTGCCAGGGGCTTCTTATGGCGCCCCATAATACGGTAAAATAAGTCCGAACACTTTCAACAGTGCGGCACCCCAAACTTATAGCATTATATGCATCAGCTCCGAATCATGTCTTTGGTCTACAGTTGGGATAGCCCAGCTCCCTTGTTTTGGTGCCTTACATTCTGTTATATCGGCTAAGGTAGCGCAGGGAGAACTACTGTGATTGTGCCCTGGTTCTTCCGGACGAGCACCTCAATAGAGAAAGCCGAAAACTGACCGACATGATGTGGCGAGAGCTGGTCGCTGTTCGAGAGGTCTTAAAATCGACTTTTCCGCTTTAGGCGATAATTCGGCTTCGTTTGATCTAGGCATATATAGCACCCCAATTCGGCCTTCCGGATTCTAGGGGCTTCACCGAAATTTAAAATTGTAGACTTCTATGGCTAAGTGAAGGTTATAAAGCCGCATAGTCCGATTGCCTTGTTCGCTGTGCTGGACACCTCCTTAAGGGACCAAACATTTGGATAAAGAGTGTACGGGTTTTCCACGAACACCCCAATACTAGTTACATGGGGGCGGAAGCCGACGACTGGACTACTTTCAGAATTTGATAAATAGCCGCACAGAAGGTAATATTTTAAATAACAAAAGCGCTACATAGCGCAAGTAACTTCGTCTTTAAATTACAAACATGACAGAAGTGAATTCATTCAAAAATTGTGTCCTTGGTACATTCATCGGCCACGAGGCGAGCACCCTTCATAACACCATCATAATACTTCTCGGGAATGCGATGTGGCTTGCCTTCGGGCGGCCCGTCCTTCACCAGCTTTTTCGCATCCAGCTTGCCCCAATGCACCTTCGCACGGACAAGGGCCCGGCGGGCACCGTCAATGCAAATGGATCGATTGATGACTTCCAGGCGCGGACAGGCATTCACCATCCGCTTGATCAGGCCGAAGTAGTTGGTGGGCAGGGGATCACCAGGCCACATCCGGACTATGAAATCTTTCATAGCCACCTCGGCCGCCTTGTGGAGTTCGACCAACTGCTTCAGTTGGTCACTCAGAGGCGTTGAATGTCCGGCCCCAGCATACTGGGACCAGAACAACTTCTCCGTCGAGCTCCCCTCCTGGGCACGGTAGAACTCCGCGGCATCTGATACGCTGCGTGGCAGATCTGCGAATGCCCCTGGAGAGCTCCGGACTCGGGTAAGTAAAAGAAACGCCTCCTCCACATGTTTGCTTTGCATAAAGAATTTCTTACCCGCCGTTATCTTTTTGGCCTCCTAGATTTCCTGTTGTGCCCTCTCGGCTTCGGCCTTGGCGTCTTTTATACTTGTAAGGGCCTTCGCAAGCTCGGCCTCTCTTACTTTAAGCTCATGCTCCACGGACTCGACCTTTTTGCCGAGCTCCAGGAGCTCTTCTTGTACCTCGCCCACTCGGGCTTCTTGCTTTTTGCGCTCCTTGTGCTCCAAGGCCGCCTTGTGTTCGGCCTCGGACAACGCTTTCTTGGGAGACGCCACTTCGGTGGTGGCCTCTGTTACTAAATCACGATGCTTCCTCGTTAGCATATTTAGATTTTATCTTTCATTCATTATATAAGAGAGGGGAATCATTCACCTTTTCTCTCCTCAAGCTGCCTCCTCATGAGGCCGAGCTCCCCCTGCACCCGCTCCAAGTACTGCTTTAGGCCGGCGATTTTGGCCGTACGGGCAGCAGCGGCCAGCAGCACAGCCTGCTTATGCACATTCAAACTTACTGTTAAACTCCTGTGGATTATAATTGACCCTCTGTTTGGTTTTTCCTTCCGAACACCAAACAGAGTATCAGGGGCTACTACCTATCGGGTGGTAATTTCACACATTTTTATTACTTACCTCAAAGCCTGTTAGGAGGCTGGTGCAGGCTTCGGTTAGTACGCTCTTGGCGGACAAAACCTTCTGAATCACCGCACTCATGAGAGTATGGTGCTCTTCACCTATGGAAGCGCCGCGAAGCGCTTCCAGCAGACGATCCGACGCCTCGGGCGTAGCGGAAGTACTCGGCACAGACGGCTCGCCCTCCTTAACAAGGGGCTGTCCGCCTGAGTCCGGAACCACGGGAGGTTCCGGAACAGTGTTCGGCTGAGAGTCCCGCTTACTGCGGCTCTCACCAACATGATCCGTGGGGACCTTGAACCCCGCGTGTCCGACGTTTGGAATGCTGCCTTGGGGCGCCTCCAGATCCACCTCCCCCCGCTCGGGGAGCCTTTGGGACAACACCTCCGTGTCGTCCGCAGGTCGAGGAGAACTGGCCGTCGGGAGTGAGTCCATTGCTGACTCACTCAAGGACCCGTCCGAAGACGACACCTCGGGATGGGCCCTGGCCGGACTGCATAGAAGTTCGGCGTTATAACAAAACTATGAAGAAAAATTACGATGGAGTGCGGATACTTACGATCGCACTACGGGCTTCTTCCTGGGCAGCCACCCCTCCTCGCTATCAACAGCGATGGCGGAGTAGTCTGGAAGGGACACCTTTCCCTTCTTGGACGTCCCAGCCTCCCCTTCCGGGGCGGCCTTCCTCTTTTTCTCCCCCTAGTACGGGGAGGAGGAGTTTCTTCTTGTTTTCCCCCGCTTCCGCAGGAGGAATCTGCCTCGTCGTCATTAGATAACAAGGGTATGACGACCTTGCGCCGGGGGCCTCTCCTGGTGCCCTGGTCCGCCCTCTCAGGCCCCTCATCCTTTCCAGATGGGGCGGCCTCCTCTTCTTCTTCTTCTTCCCCTTCGGGGGAGGAGTGTGCCTCGTCGTCTTCGGACGAGGCTTGCGTAACCTTACGTCGGAGACCCTTTCGGGTCCCCGGGGCCTTCTTATCGACCTTCTTCTCCGGTCCCTTATAGGGCGCCGGGACCAGCATCTTCGTCAGGAGATCATTAGCTGGGCTTTCTGGCAGCGGAGCCGGACAGTCGATCCGCTCCGCTATCTCTACATAATCCTGAACAAATGTACACAATTACTTAAGGCTCCCCCATGAATGTATTGGGAAGAACAGAATCCGGTGGCAGCCTGAGAACTCACCTGAATAGGACGCCGTGCGGCGTGGAGCCCACGGTCCTCGGATATGGGAGGAGGTACTTCAGAGGCCTTGAACAACACCTTCCACGTGTTTTTGTGCTTCATGCCGTAGAGCCTCCGAAGCGTCTAGTGTTTGGCCGGGACGAACTCCCACAGATTGAATGCCCGCCTTTGGCATGGCAGAATCCGGCGAACGAGCATGACCTGGATCATGTTGACAAGCTTGATGTTCTTCATGCCCTTGATGCAGTTTATGAGTCCGGTCAGCTCTGTAGATTCGCCCCATAACAGACCCTTCTGTTCCCAGGAGGTGAGCTGCATAGGGGTTCCAGATCGGAACTCGGGGGCCGCCGCCCAGTCGGCGTCGTGCGGCTCGGTGATGTAGAACCACCCGACTGCCACCCCTTCATGGTTTCCACAAAGGAGCCGTTGAGCCAGGTGACGTTAGGCATCTTGCCCACCATGGCTCCTCCGCACTCCGCTTGCTGGCCGCTCATGATATTCGGCTTCACACAGAAGGTTTGTAGCCATAAGCCGAAATGAGGCTTGATGCGGAGGAAAGCCTCGCATACGACGATGAATGCCGAGATGTTGAGGACGAAGTTCGGGGCTAGATCATGGAAATCTATCCCGTAGTAGAACATGAGCCCGCGGACGAAGCGGTAGAGTGGAAACCCCAGTCCACGGACGAAGTGGGCAAGAAACATGACCCTCTCATGGGGTCCTGGAGTTGGAATGACCTGCCCGCCGTCTGGTAGCCGGTGCGCTATGTCTGCGGCCAAGTATCCGGCCGCCCGAAGACTTGCGATATTCTTCTCCTTCACGGTGGAAGCCACCCATTTACCTCCTGCTCCGGACATGTTTAGCTGTGCGGAGAAGACTTGGACTAGGGCGCTGGAGCTCGAGGGGGCAAGAGTGGGCAGAGGAGGAAGAAGGCGTGGGTAAGAATGGGGAACTCTTATCCCTTTATAGAGGTGACGAAAGCGGTGCGCCTCCCCACTAGCCTGTTGAGAATCGCTTACTTCCCAAGTGCCACGGTTGATGGCATGGGGGGATTAACCATACCCGTATTGATGAGAATCCCGTGATAAGGGGACATGATCTCTGCTTTGACAAGACGTGTCAAGGAAACCGCCTCACAATACGTGCTCTGGCTGGTTGTGACAAGAAAAACGGTTCGAATAATGACCCGACCATAAGGACATGTCACGTTGTTTAAAAAGTTGTCAGTTGAAGTATCGCTCTCTCTACGGTGGTATGTGAAGATCATTTTGCAGATCCGGACAAGACCTACGTGTCCGATAATAACCTTGGAGTATTCAGAGAAGGAACCCGCCTTGCAATGCCGAAGACAATACTGCGCGTCGAGCTCATCGTCATTGAAGCCTGGTTCAGGGGCTACTGAGGGAGTCCTGGATTAGGGGGTATCCGGCAGCCGGACTGTATACATCGTCCGGACTATTGAAGCGTGAAGATACAAGACTCAAGACTTCGGCCCGTGTCCGGATGAGACTCTCCTTTGCGTGGAAGACAAGCTTGGCGATCCGGATATTATATTTCCTTCCTTGTAACCGACTCCATGTAAACCCTAGCCCTCTCCGGTGTCAATATAAACCGGAGAGGATGGTCCTTAGAAGGCCGATCACAATTACAATCATACCATCATAGGCTAGCTCTTAGGGTTTAGCCTCTACGATCTCGTGGTAGATCTACTCTTGTACTACTCATATCTTCAATATTAATCAAGCAGGAAGTAGGGTTTTACCTCCATCGAGGGGGCCCGAACCTGGGTAAACATTGTGTCCCTTGCTTCCTGTTACCATTAGCCTAAGACGCACAGATCGGGACCCCCTACCCGATATCCGCCAGTTTTGACACCGACAATGAGCATTACCGAGAGGGCCCAAAGATACCTCTCCGATACATGGAGTGAAAAATCCTAATTTTGATCTATGCTAACCCATCAAACACCTTCGGAGACACCTGTAGAGAATCTTTATAATCACTCATTTACGTTGTGACGTTTGATAGCACATAAGATGTTCCTCCAGTATTCGGGAGTTGCATAATCTCATAGTCTGAGGAACATGTATAAGTCATGAAGAAAGCAGTAGCAATGAAACTGTAATGATCATAATGCTAAGCTAATGGATGGGTCATGTCCATCACATCATTCTCCTAATGATGTGATCCCGTTCATCAAATGACAACACATGTCTATGGTTAGGAAACTTAACCATCTTTGATTAACGAGCTAGTCAAGTAGAGGCATACTAGGGACACTATGTTTTGTCTATGTATTCACACATGTACTAAGTTTCCGGTTAATACAATTCTAGCATAAATAATAAACATTTACCATGAAATAAAGAAATAAATAATAACTTTCTTATTGCCTCTATGGCATATTTCCTTCACCAACTTCATCACATAACGGTTCACCATACGTGCATGCTACGGGAATCACAAACTTTAACACAAGTATCTCTAAAATTCACAATTACTCCACTAGAATGACTCTAATTTCACCATCTTCGTATCTCAAAACAACCATAAACAATCAAACTTCTCATTGTATTCAATGCACTTTATATGAAAGTTTTTATTATATCGATCTTGGATGCCCATCATATTGGGACTAATTTTATAACCAAAGCAAATTACCATGTTGTTCTAAAAGGCTCTCAAAATAATACAAGTGAAGCATGAGAGTTCAACAATTTCTATAAAATAAAACCACCGCCATGCTCCAAAAAGATATAAATGAAGCACTAGAGCAATATTGTCTAGCTCAAATGATATAAGTGAAGCACATAGAGTATTCTAATAAATCATGATTCATGTGTGTCTCTCCCAAAATGTCTGCAGAGCAAGGATGATTGTGGTAAACTAAAAATCAAACACTCAAATCATACAAGACGCTCCAAGCAAAACACATATCATGTGGTGAATAGAAATATAGCCTCAAGTAAAGTCACCAATAGACAAAGATGAAAGAGGGGATGCCTTCTGGGGTATCCCCAAGCTTAGGCTTTGGTTTGTCCTTGAATTTTACCTTGGCGTGCCTTGGGCATCCCAAGCTTAGGCTCTTGCCACTCCTTATTCCAAAGTCCATCAAATCCTTACCCAAAACATGAAAACTTCACAACACAAAACTCGACAGAAAATCTCATGAGCTCCTTAGTATAAGAAAATAAATCACCACTTTAAGGTACTGTTGTGAACTCATTCTTTATTTATATTGGTGTAATATCAACTGTATTTAAACTTCTCCATGGTTCATACCCCCCGATACTACTCATAGATTCATCAAAATAAGCAAACAACACGGGAAAAATAGAATCTGTTAAAAACAGAACATTCTGTAGTAATCTGTAACTCTCGAATACTTCTCTAACTCCAAAAATTCTAAAATAAATTGGTGGATATGAGGAATTTGTCTATTAATCTTGTGAAAAAAGAATCAACTTAAAATCACTCTTATGTTAAAAGTGACAACTAATCTCATGAGCGCAAAAGTTTCTGTTTTTCAGCAAGATCAAATTAACTTTCACCCAAGTCTTGCCAAAAGTTCTACTTGGCAAAGAAACTAATTAAAACTTAAAAACACATCTAACCAGAGGCTAGATTTATTATTTATTACTAAACAGGATCAAAAAGTAAAGAACAGAAATAAAATTGGGTTGCCTCCCAACAAGCACTATCGTTTAACGCCCCTAGCTAGGCATAAAAACACGAATAGATCTAGGTATTGCCATAATAATTATAGGGTAAATCGCGAAAACTCATCTCATACTCCCTACATTCAGCAGCAAGTTTTGTTTGTGGCAAGCAAAAGTAATCAAAAGGGCTAAATTTAATGGGACAGAAATCCCCAAGATCAAGCTCGGGAGGAATTGGTTCCTCCTTTGGCCCTTCATATTGTACAACCAACTCATCATTGTAAGCGTTCTTTTGGCAAAAAGTCATGAGCCTTTGTTCAAGACGAAAACCCAACCCGTTGTTCTGAATAGCAAAATTATCATTAAGTTCAGAAATCCTATCAACTAGAATATCTGTAGGAACCCTCTTTCAAAGATTTTCATTATAAGCAACATCATCTAAGGATCATAAACGCATTGTGTCTTCTTAGTTAAAAAGAATTGCTTCTATGGGAGGACGACCAATGTCCACCCTATAATGTGCAAAAATTTCATTGGCCTCTTTTATTATAAATCTAAACTCATGTGCTAGAAAGATGGTAGCCGCTCGCTTAATAGAAGAATGCTCGATATTAGAAAACTCTATAAAAATCCTTTGTATGCAAGGATGCATGTGAATAAATTGTCTTTCAAGTTCAACTATGAGCAAAGATATAGCATCTGCAAGACTACTAGTTTTATGGAGAATAGACCCACCCATAGTGGGTAGAGCACCAGCACAAGTAAAGAAAACTTGAATAACCCCTTTTCAAATAATATTACCACTACCAATGGGGAACTTTTATTGTGCAAAATAGTAGGTTCTTCATGAGGATTATCAAAAGCATCAAAGTTCCCCCCATCGTTACTACAATCCTTTTTCATGATAACCTCCCCAATTTCAGACATGATGGCAACAAACCAATCTAACAAACGAGCACACAAGAAGCAAGAGAAAAGAGACGAATGGAAGAGGGGCGAAGAAAAGGCAAAGGTTTTCGAAAATCATTTTAGAAGTGGGGGAGAGGAAAACGAGAGCCGAATGGCGAATAATGTAATGCAAGGGAGACGAGTTTATGATGGGTACTTGGTATGGCTTGACTTGGCGTAGATCTCCCCGGCAACGGTGCCAGAAATCCTTCTTGCTACCTCTTGAGCTTGCGTTGATATTCCCTTGAAGAGGAAAGGGTGATGCAGCAAAGTAGCATAAGTATTTCTCTCGGTTTTGAGAACCAAGGTATCAATCCAGTAGGAGACAACACATAAGTTACCGAATACTTGCACAAACAATCAACAACTTGCACCCAACGCAATAAAGGGGTTGTCAATCCCTTCATGGTCACTTGCCAAAGTGAGATCTGATAGAGATAGATAAATGATAAAGTAAATATTTTTTGTATTTTTTGGTTTATAGATTGGAAAGTAAAGATTGCAAAATAGTAGATTGAAAACTAGCAAGATGTAAACGAGATTCAATAATATGGAAAAGAGACCCGGGGGCCATAGGGTTCACAAGTGGCGTCTCTCAAGATAACAAATATTACCGTGGGTGAACAAATTACTACTGAGCAATTGATAGAAAAGCGCATAGTTATGATGACATCTAAGGCAATGATCATGAACATAGGCATCACATCCGTGTCAAGTAGACCGACTCCTGCCTACATCTAGTACTATTACTCCACACATCAACCGTTATCCAGCATGCATCTAGAGTATTAAGTTCATAAAGTACGGAGTAACGAATTAAGAAAGATGACATGATGTAGAGGAATTAACTCAAGCAATATGATGAAAACCCCATCTTGTTATCCTTGATGGCAACAATATAATATGTGCCTTGCTGCCCCTACTGTCACTGGGAAAGGACATCGCAAGATTGAACCCAAAGCTAAGCACTTCTCCCATTGCAAGAAAGATCAATCTAGTAGGCCAAACTAAACCAATAATTCGAAGAGACTTGCAAAGATATCAAATCATGCATATAAAAATTCAGAGAAGAACCAAATAATATTCATTGATAATCTTGATCATAAATCCACAATTCATCGGATCTCGGCAAACACACCGCAAAAAAAGTATTACATCGAATAGATCTCCAAGAACATCGAGGAGAACATGGTATTGAGAATCAAAGAGAGAGAAGAAGCCATCTAGCTAATAACTATGGACCTGAAGGTCTGTGGTAAACTACTCACGCTTCATCGGAGAGGTAATGGTGTTGATGTAGAAGCCCTCCGTGATTGAATCCCCCTCTGATAGGACAATGGAAAAGGTCCCTAGATGGGATCTCACGGGTACAGAAGGTTGCGGCGGTGCAAAAGTGGTTTCGTGGCTCTCCTGGATATTTTCAGGGTACAAGAGTATATATAGGCAAAGGAACTAGGTCAGGGGAGCCACCAGGGGCCCATGAGGGTGTGGGCGCGCCCTACACCCTTGGGCGCGCCCTCCTGCCTCGTGGCTTCCTCATTGTGTCTCCGACTTCATCTCCAAGTCTTCTGGTTTGCTTTCGGTCCAAGAAAAATCATCGCGAAGGTTTCATTCCGTTTGGACTCCGTTTGGTATTCCTTTTCTGCAAAACTCTAAAATAGGCACAAAAAAAGAGAAACTGGCACTGGGCCCTCGGTTAATAGGTTAGTCCCAAAAATACTATAAAATAGCATATAAATTCCCATTAAACATTCAAAACAGATAATATAATAGCATTAAACAATCAAAAATTATAGATACGTTGGAGACGTATCAGCACGCCAAAAACTCCTCTCCGACGCTCGCTACCCTTCACGCCCAAAGCCAGCTTACAAGAGGTAACAGATGGAGAGCCCCATCTGCCATGTGCGGTATTAGACCTTGGACATCTCCCTCCATGGTTCCATATGATTCTGCCGAAAGGGATCAGGCTAGGTGAAGGTTGGAGGAGGCATCATGTCAAAAAGGTTGAGACATGACTTCGATTTCACCACTATCTGTTGGAAATATGCCCTAGAGGCAATAATAAATTAGTTATTATTATATTTCCTTGTTCATGATAATCGTTTATTATCCATGCTATAATTGTATTGATAGGAAACTCAGATACATGCGTGGGTACATAGACAACACCATGTCCCTAGAAAGCCTCTAGTCGACTAGCTCGTTGATCAATAGATGGTTACTGTTTCCTGACCATGGACATTGGATGTCGTTGATAACGGGATCACATCATTAGCAGAATGATGTGATGGACAAGACCCAATCCTAAGCCTAGCACAAAGATCGTGTAGTTCGTATGCTAAAGCTTTTCTAATGTCAAGTATCTTTTCCTTAGACCATGAGATTGTGCAACTCTCGGATACCGTAGGAATGCTTTGCGTGTACCAAACGTCACAACGTAACTGGGTGGTTATAAAGGTGCACTACATGTATCTCCGAAAGTGTCTGTTGGGTTGGCACGAATCGAGACTGGGATTTGTCACTCCGGTTAACGGAGAGGTATCTCTGGGCCCACTCGGTAGGACATCATCATAATGTGCACAATGTGACCAAGGGGTTGATCACGGGATGATGTGTTACGGAACGAGTAAAGAGACTTGCCGGTAACGAGATTGAACAAGGTATCGGTATACCGACGATCGAATCTCGGGCAAGTAAAATACCGTTAGACAAAGGGAATTGTATATGGGATTGATTGAGTCCTTGACATCGTGGTTCATCCGATGAGATCATCGTGGAACATGTGGGAGCCAACATGGGTATCCAGAAACCGCTATTGGTTACTGACCGGAGAACGTCTCGGTCATGTCTGCATGGTTCCCGAACCCGTAGGGTCTACACACTTAACGTTCGATGACGCTAGGGTTATAAAGGAAGTTTGTATGTGGTTACCGAATGTTGTTTGGAGTCCCGGATGAAATCCTGGACGTCACGAGGAGTTCCGGAATGGTCCGGAGGTAAAGATTTATATATGGGAAGTCCTGTTTTGGTCACCGGAAAAGTTTCGGGTTTTATCGGTAACGTACCGGGACCACCGGGAGGGTCCCGGGGGTCCACCAAGTGGGGCCACCGGCCCCGGAGGGCTGCATGGGCCAAGTGTGGGAGGGGACCAGCCCTAGGTGGGTTGGTGCGCCCCCCCCCACAAGGGCCCAAGGCGCCTAGGGTTGGGGGAGGGGGCGCACCCACCTAACTTGGGGGGCAAGTTTCCCCTCTCCCCCCCAGGGCCGCCACCCTAGATGGGATTGGGGCTGCCGCACCCCTTGGGGTGGAAACCCTAGAGGGGGCGCACCCCCCTCCCTCTCCCCTATATATAGTTGAGGTCTTGAGGGCTGCCAACACATGAGTTTTGACCTCTCCCTGGCGCAGCCCTACCTCTCTCCGTTCTCCTCTCCCGCGGTGCTTGGCGAAGCCCTGCAGGATTGCCACGCTCCTCCATCACCACCACGCTGCTGTGCTGCTGCTGGACGAAGTCTTCCCCAACCTCTCCCTCTCTCCTTGCTGGATCAAGGCATGGGAGACGTTACCGGGCTGCACGTGTGTTCAACGCGGAGGTGCCGTCCGTTCGGCACTAGGATCTCCGGTGATTTGGATCACGACGAGTACGACTCCTTCAACCCCGTTCTCTTGAACGCTTCCGCTTAGCAATCTACAAGGGTATGTAGATGCACTCTCCTTCCCCTCGTTGCTAGTCTCTCCATAGATAGATCTTGGTGACTCGTAGGAAAATTTTGAATTTCTGCTACATTCCCCAACAGTGGCATCATGAGCTAGGTCTATTGCGTAGGTTCTTTGCACGAGTAGAACACAAAGTAGTTGTGGGTATTGATTTTGTTCAATATGCTTACCGTTACTAGTCCAATCTTGTTTCGACGGTATTGTGGGATGAAGCGGCCCGGACCGACCTTACACGTACTCTTACGTGAGACAGGTTCCACCGACTGACATGCACTTGGTGCATAAGGTGGCTAGCGGGTGCCAGTCTCTCTCACTTTAGTCGGACGGATTCGATGAAAAGGGTCCTTATGAAGGGTAAATAGCAATTGGAATATCACGTTGTGGTTTTGCGTAGGTAAGAAAACGTTATTGCTAGAAACCCATAGCAGCCACGTAAAACATGCAAACAACAATTAGAGGACGTCTAACTTGTTTTTGCAGGGTATGCTATGTGATGTGATATGGCCAAGAAGAATGTGATGAATGATATGTGATGTATGAGATTGATCATGTTCTTGTAATAGGAATCACGACTTGCATGTCGATGAGTATGACAACCGGCAGGAGCCATAGGAGTTGTCTTAATTTATTGTATGACCTGCGTGTCATTGAACAAACGCCATGTAATTACTTTACTTTATTGCTAACCGGTAGCCATAGTAGTAGAAGTAATAAGTTGGCGAGACAACTTCATGGAGACACAATGATGGAGATCATGGTGTCATGCCGGTGACGATGATGATCATGGAGCCCCGAAGATGGAGATCAAAAGGAGCAAAATGATATTGGCCATATCATGTCACTATTTGATTGCATGTGATGTTTATCATGTTTATACATCTTATTTGCTTAGAACGACGGTAGTAAATAAGATGATCCCTCTTTAAAATTTCAAGAAAGTGTTTCCCCTAACTGTGCACCGTTGCGAAAGTTCGTCGTTTTGAAGCACCACGTGATGATCGGGTGTGATAGATTCTTACGTTCACATACAACGGGTGTAGGCCAGATTTACACACGCGAAACACTTAGGTTAACTTGACGAGCCTAGCATGTACAGACATGACCTCGGAGCACAAGAGACCGAAAGGTCGAGCATGAGTCGTATAGTAGATATGATCAACATGAAGATGTTCACCGATGATGACTAGTCTGTCTCACGTGATGATCGGACACGGCGTAGTTGACTCGGATCATGTAATCACTTAGATGACTAGAGGGATGTCTATCTGAGTGGGAGTTCATAAGATGAACTTAATTATCCTGAACATAGTCAAAAGATTCTTGCAAATTGTGTCGTAGCTCGCGCTTTAGTTCTACTGTTTTAGATATGTTCCTAGAGAAAATTTAGTTGAAAGTTGATAGTAGCAATTATGCGGACTGGGTCCGTGAACTGAGGATTATCCTCGTTGCTTCGTAGAAGGCTTATGTCCTTAATGCACCTCTCAGTGTGCTGAACCTCGAACATCGTCTGTGGATGTTGCGAACATTTGACATACACGTTTTGATAACTACATGATAGTTCAGTTAAAACGGTTTAGAGATGAGGCACCAAAGACGAGTTCGAAACGTCGCGGAACATGTGAGATGTTTTGAGGGATGAAATTGGGATTTCAGGCTCATGCCCACATTAAGAGGTATAAGACCTCCAACGATTTTCTTAGCCTGCAAACTAAGGGAGAAAAGCTCAATCGTTGAGCTTGTGCTCAGATTGTCTGAGTACAACAATCACTTGAATCAAGTGGGAGTTGATCTTCCAGATGAGATAGTGATGTTTCTCCAAAGTCATTGGCACCAAGCTGCTAGAGCTTCGTGATGAACTATAACATATCAGGGATAGATATGATGATCCTTGAGATATTCGCGATGTTTGACACCGCGAAAGTAGAAATCAAGAAGGAGCATCAATTGTTGATGGTTGGTAAAACCACTAGTTTCAAGAAGGGCAAGGGCAAGAAGGGATACTTCATGAAACGGCAAATCAGCTGCTGCTCTAGTGAAGAAACCCAAGGTTGAACCCAAACCCGAGACTCAGTGCTTCTGTAATAAAGGGAACAACCACTGGAGCAGAATTACCCTAGATACTTGGTAGATGAGAAGGCTGACAAGGTCGATAGAAGTATATTGGATATACATTATGTTAATGTGTACTTTACTAGTACTCCTAGTAGCACCAGGGTATTAGATACCGGTTCGGTTGTTAAGTGTTAGTAACTCGAAATAAAAGCTATGGAATAAACGAAGACTAGCTAAAGGTGAGCTGACGATATGTGTTGGAAGTGTTTCCAAGGTTGGTGTGATCAAGCATCGCACGCTCTCTCTACCATCGAGATTGGTGTTAAACTTAAATAATTGTTATTTGGTGTTTGCGTTGAGCATAGACATGATTGGATTATGTCTATTGCAATACGGTTATTCATTTAAGGAGAATAATGGTTACTCTGGTTATTTGAATAATACCTTCAATGGTCTTGCACCTAAAATGAATGGTTTATTGAATCTCGATCGTAGTGATACACATGTTCATGCCAAAAGATATAAGATAGTAATGATAGTACCACCTACTTGTGGCACTGCCATGTAAGTCATATTGGTATAAAACGCATGAAGAAGCTCCATGTTGATGGATCTTTGGACTCAGTTGTTTTTGAAAAGATTGAGACATGTGAACCATGTCTATTGGTATATACGCATGAAGAAACTCCATGCAGATGGACCGTTTGGACTCACTTGATTTTGAATCACTTGAGACATGCAAATCATACCACATGGGCAAGATGACTGAAAGCCTCGGTTTCAGTAAGACGGAACAAGAAAGCAACTAGTTGGAAGTTATACATTTTGATGTGTGCAGTCCAATGAGTGCTGAGGCACGCAGTGGATATCGTCATGTTCTTACTTCACGGATGATTTGAGTAGATATTGTATATTTACTTGATGAAACACAAGTCTGAATTATTGAATGGTTCAAGTAATTTCAGAGTGAAGTTGAAGATCATCGTGACAAGAGGATAAAATGTCTATGATATGATCATAGAGATGAGTATCTGAGTTACGAGCTTTGGCACGCAATTAAGACATTGTGGAAATTGTTTCACAACTAACACCGCCTGGAACACCATAGTGTGATGGTGTGTCTGAACATCATAGATGCACCCTATTGGATATGGGGCATACCATGATGTCTCTTATTGAATTACCACTATCGTTCATGGGTTAGGCATTAGAGACAACCACACTCACTTTAATAGGGCACCACGTAATTCCGTTGAGACGACACCGTTTGAACTATGGTTTGGAGAAACCTAAGTTGTCGTTTCTTAAAAGTTTGGGGCTGCGACGCTTATGTGAAAAGGTTTCAGGCTGATAAGCTCGAACCCAAAGCAGATAAATGCATCTTCATAGGACACCCAAAACAGTTGGGTATACCTCCAGTCTCAGTTCCGGAAGCAAAAGGGATTGTTTCTGGAATCAGATCCTTTCTCGAGGAAAAGTTTCTCTCGAAAGAATTGAGTGGGAGGATGGTGGAGACTTGATGAGGTTATTGAACCATCACTTCAACCAGTGTGTAGCAGGGCACATGAAGTTGTTCATGTGGCACCTACACCAATTGAAGTGGAAGCTGATGATAGTGATCATGATGCTTCGGATCAAGTCACTACCGGACCTCGTAGGTCGACAAGGACGCGTACTACTTCAGAGTGGTACGCAATCCTGTCTTAGAGGTCATGTTGCTAGACAACAATGAACCTACAAGCTATGGAGAAGCGATGGTGGGCCCGGATTCCGATGAATGGCTCGAGGCCATAAAATCAGAGAAAGGATCCAAGACTTTGGAAGAAATACTTGATGGTCGTAAGGCTGTTGGGTACAGATGGATTTAGAAGGAAGACACACAATGATGGTAAGAATCACCATTAAGAAAGCTTGACTTGTCGTTAAGATGTTTTCCGACAAGTTCAAGGAGTTGACTACGGTGAGGCTTTCTCACTCGTAGCGATGCTAAGAGTCTGTTGGAAATGGATTAGCAATTACTGCATTATTTATGAAATCTTGCAGATAGAATGTAAAAACATTGTTTCCTCGACAGTTTTCTTGAGGAAAGGTTGTATGTGATACAACCAGAAGGTTTTGACAATCCTGAAGAACGCTAACAAATACGCAAAACTCCAGCAATCCTTCTAAGGACTGGAGTAAGCATCTCGGAGTTGGAATGTACGCTTTGATGAGATGATCAAAGATTTTGGGTTTATACAAAAGTTTATGAGAAACTTGTATTTCAAAGAAGTGAGTGGGAGTGCTATAAAATTTCTGACGAGTATATGTTGTTGACATATTGTTGATCAGAAATGATGTAGAATTTCTGGAAAGCATATGGGGTTATTTGAAAAGTGTTTTTCAATGGAGAACCTGGATTAAGCTACTTGAACATTAAGCATCAAGATCTATGAGGATAGATAAAAAAACGCTAAATGGTACTTTCAAATGAGCACATACCTTGACATAATCTTGAAAGTGTTCAAGATGGATCAGTCAAAGAAGGAGTTCTTGCCTGAGATGTAAGGTACCAAGTTAAGACTTAAAGCTCGACCACGGCAGAATAGAGAGAAAGGACGAAGGTCGTCCCCTATGCTTCAGACGTAGGCTCTATAGTATGCTATGTTGTGTACCGCACCGGAAGTGTGCCTTGCCATGAGTCAGTCAAGGGGTACAAGAATGATCCAGGAATGGATCATTGGACAGCGGTCAAAATTGTCCTTGGAGTAAATAAGGACATGTTTCTCGATTATGGAGGTGATAAAGAGTTCGGCATAAAGGGTTACGTCGATGCAAGCTTTAACACCCATCCGAGTGACTCTGAGTAGCAAAACGGATACGTATAGTGGAGCAACCATTTGGAATAGCTCCAAGTGGAGTGTGGAAGCAGCATTTACAATATGACCTAGAGATTTGCGAAGTACATACGGATCTGAATGTCGCAGACCCGTTGACTAAAACCTCTCTTACAAGCAAAACATGATCAAACCCCAGAACTCATTGAGTCTTAATCACATGATGATGTGAACTAGTTTAGTGACACTAGTAAACTCTTTGGATGTTGGTCACATGGCGATGTGACCTGTGAGTGTTAATCACATGGCGATGTGAACTAGATTATTGACTCTAGTGCAAGTGGGAGACTCTAGTGCAAGTGGGAGACTGTTGGAAATATGCCCTAGAGGCAATAATAAATTAGTTATTATTATATTTCCTTGTTCATGATAATCGTTTATTATCCATCCTATAATTGTATTGATAGGAAACTCAGATACATGTGCGGGTACATAGACAACACCATGTCCCTAGTAAGCCTCTAGTTGACTAGCTCGTTGATCAATAGATGGTTACTGTTTCCTGACCATGGACATTGGATGTCGTTGATAACGGGATCACATCATTAGCAGAATGATGTGATGGACAAGACCTAATCCTAAGCCTAGCACAAAGATCATGTAGTTCGTATGCTAAAGCTTTTCTAATGTCAAGTATCTTTTCCTTAGACCATGAGATTGTGCAACTCCCGGATACCGTAGGAATGCTTTGGGTGTACCAAACGTCACAACGTAACTGGGTGGCTATAAAGGTGCACTACAGGTATCTCCGAAAGTGTCTGTTGGGTTGGCACGAATCGAGACAGGGATTTGTCACTCCGGTTAACGGAGAGGTATCTCTGGGACCACTCGGTAGGACATCATCATAATGTGCACAATGTGACCAAGGGGTTGATCACGGGATGATGTGTTACGGAACGAGTAAAGAGACTTGCCGGTAACGAGATTGAACAAGGTATCGGTACACCGACGATCGAATCTCGGGCAAGTACAATACCGTTAGACAAAGGGAATTGTATACGGGATTGATTGAGTCCTTGACATCGTGGTTCATCCGATGAGATCATCATGGAACATGTGGGAGCCAACGTGGGTATCCAGATCCCGCTACTGGTTACTGACTGGAGAACGTCTCGGTCATGTCTGCATGGTTCCCGAACCCGTAGGGTCTACACACTTAAGGTTCGATGACGCTAGGGTTATAAAGGAAGTTTGTATGTGGTTACCGAATGTTGTCCGGAGTCCCGGATGAGATCCCGGACGTCACGAGGAGTTCTGGAATGGTCCGGAGGTAAAGATTTATATATGGGAAGTCCTGTTTTGGTCACCGAAAAAGTTTCGGGTTTTATCGGTAACGTACCGGGACGACCGGGAGGGTCCCGGGGGTCCACTAAGTTGGGCCACCGGCCCCGGAGGGCTGCATGGGCCAAGTGTGAGAGGGGACCAGCCCCAGGCGGGCTGGTGCTCCCCCCCCCCCCACAAGGGCCCAAGGCGCCTAGGGTTGGGGGAGGGGGCGCACCCACCTAACTTGGGGGGCAAGTTTCCACTCTATCCCCCCCCCTAGGCCGCCACCCTAGATGGGATTGAGGCTGCCGCACCCCTTGGGGTGGAAACCCTAGAGGGGGCGCACCCCCCTCCCTCTCCCCTATATATAGTTGAGGTCTTGAGGGCTGCCAACACATGAGTTTTGACCTCTCCCTGGCGCAGCCCTACCTCTCTCCCTTCTCCTCTCCCGCGTTGCTTGGCGAAGCCCTGCAGGATTGCCACGCTCCTCCATCACCACCACGCCGCTGTGCTGCTGTTGGACGGAGTCTTCCCCAACCTCTCCCTCTCTCCTTGCTGGATCAAGGCATGAGAGACGTCACCGGGCTGCACGTGTGTTGAACGCGGAGGTGCCGTCCGTTCGGCACTAGGATCTCCGGTGATTTGGATCACGACGAGTACGACTCCTTCAACCCCGTTCTCTTGAACGCTTCCGCTTAGCGATCTACAAGGGTATGTAGATGCACTCTCCTTCCCCTCGTTGCTAATCTCTCCATAGATAGATCTTGGTGACTCGTAGGAAAATTTTGAATTTCTGCTATGTTCCCCAACACTATCATGGTGGATCTATCCCGAGTTGTTACGTTGTGGGCGCCCGTGATGCCCCTGCTGGTGTTTAGACACACCACCTCCATGAGCTTTGGTGACACTACCCCCATGGTTCCCTTGCATCAACACAATAGTGCACATAGGAGGGAAGTGCTTCGCTACCTGCGCATGGAGATTGAACACAAGAGAAGATGAAATTAGATGGTACTAGGGAGGAGGACACATAAGCACAACAGTGAGGAGAACACTGAGACGACCCGATATATAGGTGATTGGGATGGCCCGACATGGTTGGGAAGAAGCATTGGGGACGTGAGATGAAGAGGGTAAGGAGGGCGGGAGAGGATGACGATGTACCTGACATGTAGGTTCAGGTAGTCAGTGATAGAAAAAATGGTTCTTGGACGGTACTAACTTTTACCAGACAAACATAGCAGGGTTGCTTTAGGGTTGGGATTGACTGGGATCAGTAGAATTGGTTACAGTTCACGGATTAATTGTTCAAGATTTGATTTCGGTGAGACGTACGTGTTCAAGGTTTATTTCAGACTTTTCTCTTTCAGAAACAAGATATAATTAGTGTAGCATAAGTTTTTTGTTATTTTATTAGTTTTTTCTTACAAACTGATATGCGCACAATCTGATTGTTTCTAGCTTTATGGTTCCCATAGCATGTTCATGTTTTAGTTTTCTAATGACATGAAAAAATTCCACAACAGTTCATCTCCTCATTACCCCGCCCCTTTATTCCAAGTAGTATTTTGTTTGTTCGCATCAACTGAAGCAAGAGAGGAACACTTAGCTATGACATTGTAGCAACAACTTGTCACAGTGGCAACTAGCCTAATCCGGAAGGAATGGGGAATGTATGAACTGTCCAAAGGTTAGCTTGGTAGGAAATACTATGAATGGACATTATTTGTTCCATTCGTGTAGGCTGGCATCATCACATCGACTACACAACTCCAAGACCTTGAACTCATAGGTCGGGGGAACTCCCATGGCAACGTACCTACCGACAACCTCCACGGCCCTACGACATCCAGGAAGATCTGCGTTGCACATCAGTGAGATTTGATTAATCTTCATTGAGGCGGGGCATCTACCAGTGGTACCCAACCTCATATCACAAAGATAGGTCGTGTCCAACTCGGGTACTCGAGCAAAGGTGTGGTCTCAAGAATGTGGATCGTGAGATGGATCAAGCTCTTGGATGGACAAAACCCTATGATAGTCACCTGCCTGAGGCGGTCATACTAGCGCATTAGCTTCTGCCTCGGACACTCGTCATTGTCCTCTCCAACAACGATGTCGGTCCTAAGGGCACCCTGCTCTACCTGCATAGAGATACACATGTAGGATCAACAATAATGTCATTGTTATGACGAACAATTAACACACTAATTGGCATAGATACCTCCAAATGATATTCATAATGACTTACCTGCAGGATGAAAGAATCCAGGACAGGAGAAGCATCAAGAAAAGAAACCAAAGATAAGATGTCGCATCTTGGAGGGAGGGGCATTACTACTCTACAGAGTCCGATGTCCATGTTCTTGAGACGGGGGAGCTCTCAGGGAAACATTGGAATGTCGATGTTCTGAAGAAGAATAAATCCCAAGGGTAACCATGTGTTTGTTTGTTCCAACATAAAACTACAGTACACGTACATATATTGTTGATTAAATATACTATGAGAGAGCATATATACCTCAACACGAGAGCGGATGGTGAGGCTCTCGACATTTCCTGCAATGGATGCAAGCCTCGCGCGAGCATCAGAGAGAATGCAACACAAGCCTATATTCATAAGTGGCAAAGAATTTTGGATAGATATATCTAACAAGGACCTACTATAATGGAAGGAGTTGAGGGATGGAGCATCGATCCCTACTATTTGTAGCCTCTTGCATTCTATAACATCAAGAAAGTTTAGTTGCCGCAACGTACATGGTATTCTCAAGCAACTTATCCCACTGCATAAGGATATCTCCAGCTGCTCCAAGGCAGTAGATTTAGAGAGTGACTGCAATAATTCTTCCTCATTAATATTCAGGAAACGAACATGCAACTTTTTCTATCTTCTCAACAGGCCAAGTGTCGGAATGGGATCGAAAGCACAACAGTGAGGTGAAGAGACTGAATTGAACTTGCAACTGCTTCGTTGGACAAAACCCAACATGGGAATTTGTAGAGTTTCTTCATGAAAATATACGTAGCCAAGCTATGTTCTTTAGTCCAAACTTGATGGTGATCTGGAGCCACCTGTCCAAGCAGGAGGCTTTGATTTCCTTGCAAGGGTTAAGCCCAAGTTTAAGCGTTTCCACCTTAACCCCACTGTCGTGATGGTTTTCAAGAATTCGGTCAACTTTGTCGCTGATATATGTTCCTTTTTCCTCAAATATCCTGTCACTCAACTCAATATCGGAGTTGAGCACGAGCTTGGAATAGTATCTCACGAACATAGAAACCCACACGAGATGCATGCAACACGAGCAGCTGCTTGCACTCACAACAGAGAATGTATAAGATGTAGGATGTCCTGCAAAACCAAGGTTGACAAGTTTGAACGGTCAGATTGTACTCCCTTGGTTCTAAAAGATAAAATGTACTCCCTCCATCCCAAAATAAGTGACTCAACTTTGTACAAAATTGAGTCACTTATTTTGGGATGGAGGGAGTATTAGTTTTTCAGAAATTCAAACTTATCTAACTTTGACCAAGTTTATAGAGAAAACAATCAATGTCTACGATAGCAATTCATTATCATTAGATTTGTTACGAGATATATTTTCATATTTTATTTATTGAACATTTATATAGTTTATTACAAAATTTGGTCAAACATATAAAGATTGTTTCTGGGGAAGATGCAAGAGATCCCCCCAACGCAAACCCACCCACACACACACACAGCAATATCAGCCGCAGGAAGAAACGTGAGAAACAAACCAACCCAAAACGTATACAGTGCACAATAGAGAAAAAGCATATGCAACTCTTGTGTGCCAATTTAATTACAGTGCAGATCAACCACAGATTTTTATGGAAACATCTCGAGCGCAACTATATGCCGACATGGCACCACATTCCTACCCTAGATGCATCATGTGTTCATCCTGTGGTGGCAGTTGAGGTAGACATTGCTTACTTGCTGCTAGCATACTTGAAAATGCCAGCGATCGAGATTATTATTTTTTGGAAATGTTAACGCCCACACGTGTGGGCGTTTGCATCTCGTCCACACGCGTGGATCCGCGTCCGTTCGTAAGCGCACGAATCTTGGCATGTTTTTAGTGCCACGTAGGACTGGCCTGGTGTGTGGGCGTTCACCCGGTCGCCCACACGGCCGTTTCACCACACTGGAGGAGCTGGTGTGTGGGCGAGATGCAGTTCGCCCACACGCCACTTTCCACGCATGCACAAGGGCTAGTGTGTGGGCATTTGGCATCTCGCCCACACGCTCGTCTCCTCTCCCCACACCCAAGCTGCTAGTTGCCATGTGTTTTGCAGTGCACATGGCAACTGCCCCTAGTGTGCTTTATAAGAAGGTGGCAACTCTGTTTTTTACCCGAGTTGTCATGTGTTTTGCAGGGTACACGGCAACTACCTAGTGTGCACGTAAGCAGATGGCAACTCTCTTTTACCGAGTTGCCATCTGTTTTTGCATGGTACATGGCAACTGCCCTAACGTGCACGTACATGGCAACTGCCCTAACGCGCACGTAAGCAGATGACAACTCTTCCTTTTACATGGCAACTGCCCTAGCATGCTTGTGAGCACATGACAACTCTCTCAACTACCTAGGGTTAGTATGTGGCAACTCCTAAAGTTTTGAAATCATGGCAACTACATTAGACCAGACCATACATGGCAACTGCAGTTGAGTAACCATGGCAACTATAGTTGTCCGACATGCCAACCGTAGTTCAGCGACATGGCAACTGCAGTTAAACGAACATGGACGAGGGTCTGGACCATGGCAACTGCGGGCGCGTGGTGACTGTCACGCGTGGCATGCGGGACCAGGAGGTACGAGGCCTGACATACGTGCGTGTGGACGTTATCAACTTCGCCCACACGCACGCGTGTGAGAGGGATCGGGAGGAAAAAAAGAGGTGTATGGGCATTACTTGTGTTTGCCCACACGTAGGTGTGTGGGCTGTTCCTCTTATACACCACACAAAATGCGTGGACGGACTTCCTAACACCCACACATGTGGCATTTATCGGCGTCCTTATTTGTACTTGCTACGTGCTCCGTTTGATGAATATACACTTGGCTGGCAGCAACACATACCGGTGGGAGATCCTCAAAAACGGCCACGACTGATATATTTTGGGCAGCTTGAGAAATATGGTGTTGCTGCTGGCAGGTTCCCACCGGTTGATGAAGCCTATGGTCGACTATCTGCGCTGCGGTGCAGCATGCAGATCTTGCCTCAGTTCTGCCCTAGAAATTTTGTCAAGGAGACGTGCAAATTCTCAAGGGCCAGCACTGGTTCAACAAGGAAAGATGAAACCAAGCCGAGCCAGGTTAGGTTACGGTCGACGACGGAAGCGGCCAGGGATAGTCTGAAATTGTTTAGCCTGAGATCGATTTCGCCTGGATCTAACGGAACAAGCGCGGCGATTCCATTGCACCTGCAATGTTTGGACTGTGTCTAGGTTTTCTCGACCGAAACGGCGGTTGTTAAGAGCTAGCCGATCTAACAAGCCTTGTTAAGCTCACCTTCATCAAAGTCGTTGTAGTATAGTGGTAAGTATTCCCGCCTGTCACGCGGGTCACCCGGGTTCGATCCCCGGCAACGGCGTTTGTTCTATTGTTTTTCGTTTTTGTTCTTGTTTTTGCACAACTGCAGGAGTTGGCGATGGGTGCAGCAAGCCAACCAATACAAAGTTCATCCAAAGTTAATATCGTTAGCTTTACTTTAATGGGCCGCTGATTGAAAAGTTCGCCGGCGACGTTATCGGCTTTGCTCAATTGAATTGTTCTCCCATAGTCCCATTCTAGTGTCTAGGCCAGGTATAGCAGTATGGGCACACGCACCGACCTCATCTGTATTCCGTCTTCGTGGATTGGACTATCAGGTAGGAGTATATTGTAATCATATTGTCGTTCCTTGATGCATAACCAGCAGTCCAGCACTGTTCAACAATTTATGGAACGATTTTTTTTGTTTTGTTTGCAGTAGTGTGTTATCAATACCATGTCTTCCAGAAATAGGAAGTATTCATTGGGTAGCGATAAAAGGAAAACGAAGAAAGTTGTGGATAGATCGGTACAATCACAACACGGTGATATTCACAAATTTCTCAATAGTAATACTGCGGCTTTGGCTGCTTCAATAAATTGAGATGATGAGCTGGCGATATTTGTCATAAAGAAAGAGGAAGATCAACCAATTAATGGAAATTCGGAATGAGATCTGCAAGAAGAAAACGTCGACCCCATATTATTGGATGACATTGACATCGCCCCCATCATCAGTGAATTTGCATCTAGGGATGTTAGAAGAAATTTTTAAGGTAACCTATATAAATTATTTGAGTGCATACTAATTTTAGATGCTATTGATAATATTTAATACATAAATTAATATTATTATTATTATTGTGTCTATATTAAGGGGCCCCGAGTTTTAATTTCGCTCCTTGCCCTCAAAATCTCAAGACCGGCTCTGCTTGCAGGAGGAAGGAGTAGGGAGTGTGATGTAGTCGTCTTCACGGATTGCCGACGACCGCGCAGACCAAGAAGGCCCTGCAGGTGGGAGGTGCCGACGAGAAGGGGAGTTGGACATCGCGATCTATAGCCTGAGAGCCTGGGAAGTTTCGGCTATATATTTGCCAATGTTTTCGCCGGACGGCGGCGGTTCCGTTTCCTGGTCGAGCTCCAATACGGACATGAGTTTATGCACTTTGAGCTCTCACATTATAATCTCGTGCGCAAATATACGGCCAATTAAATTTGTATTTTTTTTTGAGAATTCTTTGCATTCAAATCATGAAACAATACAAAATAGTTAACTCTTATAAGCACACTGAAACGCAAACACAAAGGACCATAAACACCTAGAGTATCCTAAGACAACCATAACATAAGAAGATCTTCGGAGCTCTGTGTCATCATTCCTGAATCTTAAGAGAAGACCCCTGCAGCAGAAAGATCTGCAACCAGGCGCAAGCAGGTCATCATCTTCAACCACGGAACAATTGCCGCCACGCTGCTTCCTCCTTTCTTGACACCAGCACTGAGAGGGCATGGACATCAATCCAACACACCTGCAACAGCCGTCGCCATCTTTGGCTTTGAGTACCGCGAAAAATGTCCCTTCCGGAAGGAAGAGAACTCGAGTCATCCGACCGGTCCAGCACCGTGGCCGGGCCATCCGCCCAAGCAAAGCAGAATCTCCCTCCAGCATCAGCGCAGAGGAAGGAGAAGAACAACAACAGCAAATCATACCGACAAGGAAGAAGAAGTGTCTTCGTCTCCCTGCATCAGTCGCACATCTGAGGACCCAAATGGCCAGTGCCAATGGACCTCTAGTCACCATAGCCCGCGACCTCGACGAGATTCGGGGATCCCCCACCCCATTGGCCCCTAGACGAAGGCCAAAGCCTCGCCTGACCGCGAACGGAGCCCGTAGAAACTTATTCCAATGTGACACCACCGCAACGGCCTCGGCAGCGTCACCCTCAACCCTGACCCTACCACACACATCTAGCGGACAGACCCGAGGTTCCCCCTCCCTCCTGCGGCCGGAGCGGCCGACGGAGAGAGAGGGAACCGGCGATGCGCAGGAAACCCTCGTCTCCTCCTTGATCACCTCGTGCGATCCTACTTTCCAGGAGCGAAATGGTTCGGTCGTCCAATTAAATTTGAATTGGAAGTCGTTCTAGTATAGTGGTAAGTATTCCCGCCAGTCACGCGGGTGACCCGGGTTCGATCCCCGACAGCAAACGGCGTTTCATTTTTTGTATCTCCTGTACTTTTTCTGGACTTCTACAGCATTTTTCTTTTTTGCAAATATTTCTGACAAGCCATGGTATCCCTGTTTTTTCAGTACATACAAATAGGTCGTGGAAATGCAAAACGGCGTTTCACTTTTTGTATCTCCTATACTTTTTCTGGACTTCTACAGCATTTTTCTTTTTTGCAAAAATTTCTGACAAGCCATGGTAACGGCGTTTCACTTTTTGTATCTCCTATACTTTTTCTGGACTTCTACAGCATTTTTCTTTTTTGCAAATATTTCTGACAAGCCATGGTATCCCTGTTTTTTCAGTACATACAAATAGGTCGTGGAAATGCAAAACGGCGTTTCACTTTTTGGATCTCCTATACTTTTTCTGGACTTCTACAGCATTTTTCTTTTTTGCAAATATTTCTGACAAGCCATGGTATCCCTGTTTTTTCAGTACATACAAATAGGTCGTGGAAATGCAACCCGTGGGCACAAAAATTTTTGTCCAAAAACAACCGTGGATGCGCCCCTGGGCACGTTCGCGGGCATTGACTAGTCAAGCCTCATATGTTAGCTTCAACATCTACGTCCCTCATATCCGAAACCCCAAACTAATGCGATCCATGCAACACTATGTATAAGTATGACCAACACGCAGTTCATCGGGTCACCATTTCATCTCCGGACAAAACGACACGTAGTTCATCGGCGGACAAGCCAAGAGGAAAGTTGGAAGTTTTAACTGCATGAAGCTTTATTCTGATGCAGGCACTTCTGCTAACCCAAACTAGTACTAACAACATGAAACATGTTAATATAGACGTAATTCTCCCAAAATCTGAAACCGGCCACGTTGGTAACCAGTATCTACTGGTCGATACTATGGCAGCGACTACAGGGCTCTAGTACCTTGAACTGGACATGCTTTGGAACTCTCCACGTGATGCACCTGCCCGCAACCTCTACGGTTCTATGAGCTCCCGTGACATTTGTCTTGCTCATTGACCAACACTGACCATTCTTTGTTGAGGAGGGGCATCTGCCAATGGTGCCTAACCTTCTATTGGAGAAGTAGATCGTGTCTACCGTTAGACATTCGAGGGAAGCCGCGCTCTCGAGGATGTGGATCGTGAGCTCGATCAAGCTATTTTTTTGCGGGTGATCAAGCTATTGGATGGATAGAATCCTGTGATCAGCACCTGCCTGAGGCGGTGATGCCGGTACTCTAGCTTTCATCTAAAATACTCGTTGTCGTCTCCAGAAACGGGATCAGGTCTGCTAGCACCCTCCTCTATCTGCATATAAATTAGTGTGTCAATGTTCTGATAATAAAAAGTGTACCACACTATTCGTCATAGATAACTTCTAGTGTTATGGATAGTGACTTACCTGCAAAATGAAAGATTCCAGGACAGGAGAAGCAGCAAGAAAAGAAACCAAAGAGAAGATGTCACGGCTTGGAGGGATGGGCATTGCTGCTCGATGGAGTATGATTTCCAGGTTCTTGAGGTGGGGGAACTTGGAGGGCAACATTGGAATTGGAATATTGACTTTCTGAATAAGGACGAACCCCAAGATTAATCAAATGTGTTGTATACATAATTTAGTTGTGCAGTGTATACTTAAATATGTCCATGTAAAGATGCCCATGTAGTTTGGTCATTAAGATGTTATTAAAGCCAAAAACATATACCTCTCCATGGGGTGAGTGCGGGGTAAGACTCTTAACATTCCGTATGATGGATGGAAGCTTGGTACGAGCATCAGAGAGAAGAATCCTTGACAAATCTACATTCTGAAGTTGAGTAGAAGAATTTCGCACCGAAATTTCTGTCAGGATCCCAATGCTATCAGAGTGGAAGGAGCAGAGATTTGGTGCATCAATCTGTACTGACTGCAGCACTAAGCATTGTATAAAACTAAGGTATTTGAGCTGCTGCAACGTCCAAGCTATTCGCAAGCAAGTTAACCCCCAACAAAAGGAGACGTCCAACTTCTCTAGGACGGAAGATTTTGAGAGCAAGAGCCCTAATCCTTTCTCTGTAACGTAGATAAGAGACAGTTGTAAACATGTCAATCTTCTCAAGATGCCAATCGATGAGGTGGGATGAAAAGGGCAGCCAGAGAGGCGGAGAGATTGGATTGAAGTTGCAGCTGCCTCATCAGACAAGAGGGCACACGGGAAGCTGCATTCTTCCTTTAGTAAAAGTATTTTTTTTGAACGGTCACCGGGGGGGAGAGGTTCCCCACCTGAATATATTGCTCAAAAAAGCTGCCAAAGCCAAGAGTTACCCCTTAAGCTTTGGCTGATCCAGTTTATAAGGAAAACCGGATCGAAAACCTAAACAAGTTGACCCCGTTTATGAGGAAAACCGGGCCGAAAACCATACAAGTAACACAGTTAGAGAAGATGAGAAAAAAAGACACCCAGGACATGTCATGACCTAGCTAGCAGATCGAAGGACCATCATCATGAGAGACAAAGTAGATGTGGGGTGCCATCAAGGGATCACAATACCAAGACTTTGCAAGCAACCTAACGCACCGCACCGGCGTGCGTACCAAGCCCACGGTGCAACACAGGAGCATCCACAATCAACGAGTGCCACACCTGGACACGAACCTTGACTGGGAACTCCGCCAAAGGAATTCGGAACGATTAGCAAGTTGGGGAGGCATCTTGCGTCGTCGTTGAGCAAAGATGAACCGAGACAACACCAAGAGCATGAAGCTCGCCGCATGCACAACAACATGGATGACACACCAGACGATGGGCAGGGGCGGATGAATGGCAGCGAAGGGCTCTACGAAGAGGCGAAGTCGATTGTGGTACGGGGTGGATGGGAGGCGATGGGAGAATTGAAGCAAAACTCAGAGGTCAAAACAGAGGGCAAAGGAAACACCATACGGACATGAAGGGGATGCAGACCGCGCCATCAACATGGAAGAGCGGCGTGAGAGCGCCGCCGCAGTCGTGGCCGGATGAACCGACAGAGATTTCTCCCCATCCCCAAGTCCAACGAGGAGGAGGAGGAGGCAGTACAGCGCCACCATGATGGGACACGGCGCCCGTTGGCGTCACCGCTGGGAGCCGGCGGCCGCCGGCACGGATTTCTCCATGCCTCACTAGTAGAAAACATGGCTTTGGTTCGGCCAGAAAAGAGCATTAATCCCGGTTGCATTACGAACCGGGACTAATGTGAGCATTAGTCCCGGTTCGAGCGGCTAGGGCACCGTACATGCATTAGTCCCGGTTCAAATGGGACCTTTAGTCCCGGTTGGTGCCACGAACCGGGACTAAAGGGTGCGATGCCCATTAGTACCGGTTCGTGGCACCAACCGGTACTAAAGGTTAGACCTTTAGTCCAGGTTCAAGCAACCAACCGGTACTAATGGGGTTTGAGGCATTAGTATCGGTTCGTGGCACGAACCGGTACTAACAGTCCCATTTTCAAACTCTAACCCCCCCTATCGCCTTTTCAGTTTTATAAAAAAAAAAGAAAATGATAAAAACTTCAAAAATTAAAATCCTTCCAGATGTACTTATGTTACTACATGTACTAGTTAGGAAAATTTAAAAACTTAAATTTGGACATGTTTTGCAAAAAGTGTAGGGAAAATGTAAAACGGCTATAACTTTTGCATACGATGTCAGAAAAAAATGTATAATATATCAAAATGTTCAGCACGAAAATCCGCATCCGATTTTGACGGCCTACAACCTGTTTGGAAATTTTTAGAATCCTCAGATTCTAAAAGGAAAAAAGTTATGCTCAAATTTCAGTTTTTTTTATTTTCATTAAATCTGGTCAAACTATGGTAAAACTACTTATTCAAGAAGTATTAGTGTTACTAATTAATTATTTTCAAGAATATTAGTGTTACTAAATAATTATTTTAGTTTTTTTTTAAATTTTGGTCAAATCTGGTCAAACTGTGGTCAAACTATGGTCAAACTACTTACTCAAGAAATATTAGTGTTACTAAATAATTATTTCAGTTTTTTTGAATTTTGATGAAATCTGGTCAAACTGTGGCCAAACTACTTATTCAAGAAATATTAGTGTTACTAAATAATTATTTTTTAGAACAATAGTTTCAAACTCAAACAGTGAAACGTGTGACTTCATGCTCAAACTAAATTCCTGAGGGTTAACAGGATTGACATCTTACTATTGTCAGGAAAACAACAAGTGCAGACTTGGAAACGAGGGAGAATAGAACCCGGAAGTTAAGCGTGGTCAGGCTGGGGTAGTGAGAGGATGGGTGACCGTCCGGAAAGTCAGATGCTTTAGAATGATGAGGGGTGATTAGAGAATAGAGGTTAAATTGAGCAGTGGTGAGGGGTGATTACAGATTAAATTGGAAAATAATTCAGAAATTTGAAAACTGATTTTTTTTTAAAAAAAATACAATTTTTTCCGTAAAAATACCTTTAGTCCCGGTTGGTAACACCAACTGGGACTAAAGGTGGAGCTCCAGCAGCGGCCACGTGGACGGCCGTTTAGTCCCGGTTCGTGTAAGAACCGGGACTAAAGGGGGGAGGCTTTAGTAACGACCCTTTAGTCCCGGTTCCAGAACCGGGACTAAAGACCCTTATGAACCGTGACAATAGGCCCTTTTTCTACTAGTGCCTCCTCACACCCTCCACCACCACCACACCCAAACTCCGACTGACCGGACATATATAGAGGATTCAATCCGACAGCCCTGAGAAAGGAGCACCCCCAGACGAGCAGATCTGCGACGAGAAGCGACAGATCGGAGATTAGCGCATTCGCGCGCACCCACCACCGGGCAGCACCCGAGGACGAGACGGGGGCACATGCTCACCCAGCCCGCGCGAGCACGGGACGGGGGGGGGGGGCAGTGTCGGCTCGATCTGACGAGCAACACGGGAGCTACCCCCATCGACGACGACGAGCTGAGTGGTGCAGTAGCTACCGACAGAGGGCCAGCACACGCCGTCCGGCGGGCACTGGCGGCCCCGGGCGGGAAGATGTGGGAGGCGGATTTTGGATCTTGGGAGGAGGCTGATGTCGCAGGCGGAGAGCAGAGCATGGCCTTGCCGCCACCGTCCACCGCGGGACCGGCCCGACGGCCTCCTTCGGCTCCGATGATGCAGGGGGCCGCCTTGATCTGGCGATGGTGGATGCGAAGGGGAGCACCGGACGGCGAGGCAGGGGTGGGCTTGGATTGAAGTGGGAGAGGTCGCCGCCCGGTTTCCGGAGCTGGCCTTCGCCGCCGCCGGTGCCGGTCACCGGCGGCGGCGGCAGAGTGGTGGTGGAGGTGGACCTGGCGGCTAGGGTTGGGGTTGCCCCGGTGTCGCCCTGCGGAGCGACACGGGAGCGAAGGGAAAGGAAATGATCTTGATTCCGACAAAAAATAATCTGCCTTTAGTAAAAGTATTGACAAGTCAAGTTCTTTGATCCCAGTCTTGACGGTGATCTGGAGGCACCTGTCGACGACTGAGGGTTTGATGTTGCCATAAGTGGGAAGTATAAGTGTAAGTTCAAGTGTCTCCACCTTAATCCCATTGTTGTGATGGTTTTCAAGAATCTGGTCTACTTTTTTTATGATACAGGCTTCTTGTTCTTTCAATGTTTTATCAGCCAATTCAAGTGTATGTTGGTTGAGTACAAGGTTGAAATAGCATCTCCAGGAACGTAGAAATCCACGACACACGCAGGCAGCACGAGCAGCGTCCTTTACTGTCAAGAGGGAGTGTATACAATGTATAATATCCAGCAGAATCGAGGTTGACAAGTTCAACAGTAGAGATTGGAACTGCTAGTAGCTAACTGCAGCTAGTAGTATTTTATTTTTGAGCAACAAATCATATTTATATAGCTTCCTAATTTATGCATGTACTTTGCATCAAGGCCTGCAATGGATGATAACTGTTCATCAATAGAGCTGAGAGCTAATAAGTACTCACTCTAATATGGGGAACGAGAGAGTGTTAGAAGTATAATTATGTTTAAGTTAGAGATTAGAAGTTTGAGATAGGATTGGTTTAAACCATGTATGTCTTGCACTCTGCTCCAAGTCTTCTCCTTAAATTGTACTCCCTCTGTAAACTAATATAAGAGCGTTTAGATCACTAAAGTAGTTATCTAAATGCTTTTATATTAGTTTACGGAGGGAGTACTATCTATGTCAATGTTTTCGCCGGAGATGTGTGTTAAATTACATATTCTGAACATTTAATGTTCACAACTTGAAATTGTCACAAAAGTCGTTGTATTATAGTGGTAAGTATTCTGGCCTGTCACGCAGGTGACCCGGGTTCGATCCCCGGCAACGGCGTTTCTCTTTTTTTTCTTTCTTTGCCTCTTTTTTTCTTTCTGTTTCTGCACTTCTACAACAACCGCGTCAGCATTTTCATCCGTCCTAGCCAAAACATGTTACAGTTCGTCAAATAGGTCATGAAAATGCAAGCCCGGCACAATCAATTTCGTGCATGCACATGTTCCCTGCGTAAACATAAGCATCCTGTTAGTCAGTTATAAAATGTCACTGATAATTTGCGCTTTCTTGCTGTACTTAATAACCATGTTCCGAAGCTTAGGTGCACTTGCGGTAACTGAATGATTTGTGATTTCTTGCTGTAAACGAATCCATGTTCCAAATGCTTCAATATATCATGGTAATGCAACCGCTTTGCACACTCACATGTGGTCGGTTCCTACTTAATCTAGAACCTGATTTTTCATGTGTCCGCCAGTGATCCAACTCATTTTGTGAAATTGCTGAAACAGAGGAGGATGAACACCTTGACTGTTCCTACTGTTGGAAATATGAGCAATTTACCGAATGATTTTATTAACAGAAACACTAGATAAAGCATGACTAAAATAGCAGAGATAAAACAAGTCATGCGATCTGACAGAGAGAAGGTAAATAGCATCTGCATATATGAACTGTAACCAAACATATCTAGAGCAGACAGTAGAGCAAATTGCATATATGAAATAGAATTTAACATATCTAGGTCAAACACTAGAACAAGGAACGGTGGCAGGACCTCTAACAGAAAGAGGAATAACACGTACGGGACAGCAGCAGCAGCAGTAGCACTAGACTTGGGGTCGACATCCTTTCGAGCCATGTCGTCGAAGAGGTTGTCGATGTCGGGTAAGTAGTCGTCGTAGTTCGAGGCGTCCGTGACGAAGATGTCAGTAGTCACGCGGAGCGCTCCCCATAAACCTTATCACCCTTCTCCCGTACAGGACTCAAAGAGGTGCGGTTTCGGAGGCCTACGGTCCCAACCTGCGGTGCACGCCGCAAGCCGGGATGGGGAAGATCATGGCAGTAGCGCAGTGCTCAGGAACTCGGTGGCGAGAGTCTTCTGTGTGTATCTCTGGAGAGGAGCGATCTCCCTTTTATAGGCACAGGAGAAGAAGGCGAGAGGCTGCGCCGGAAAATGAAAGGGTGCAGGGTTTGTATTCAATATCCACTATAGCAAAATCTTTCCAGCTCCCGAGTGACCTTTGTATACCCGTAGTGCGTGGCAAAAATTTGACCCATTAGTGTTCTAAGTTCAAAAGTCAAGCTTCAACTTTCTGGTCATGCGCACAGAGGTCTGAAGTATCAAAAGGTAAACTAAATCAGCATGCTCAAACTGTGTTTAAAGTTATCATTTGATATTTTCAGTGAATAATACTCTCTCCGTCCCATAATATAAAAGTGTTTTTACACTAGTGTATTGTAAAAAACGCTTTTATATTATGGGATAAATGGAGTAGAATGAAAGGACAAACAATCTTCTTATAGAAATCGTTATAATTTTTTTTGTCCTCATTATAGGATCTCTGCTTTGCCATTGCATCCTGCGCGCTCCTATGCACCTGCAGTCCGATTTAAAAGATTGGAAAGAAGCGGCGATACATGGCCTCGCCAGCGTCAAAGCGTTGCGCTACTCTCTACCTAGACGCTAACTCTCGGAGTGCATGCAAGCAACTAGTGCTAGAAACAGTCTTTAGTGATAAACGTGACAGGATCTTAAGCCTAGCATTTAGATCACCTTATGCACGATGTGAAAATTAGATATTGGTAGAATTGGCTGAGAGTAGCCAATGGCTGCACCTTGGGGTCACCAGTAGTGAAGAGATGGCCGGGGAAGAAGAGGCAGTAGGGAGATGGACGTCCAGGGAGCCGACGGCACAGCCCTACGGTGGCCGGTGGAGGAGATGGCCTTCACATACCTCAACACATCTCCGGGATCAGCAGTTTGGTGGTTTAGATCATGGTTTTGTTATCCATAATAACAACCCTCCCCCCCTCCCCCCCTTTCTTTATATATGTGTGTGTTGGGTGCATGGGACCAAAACCAAATGTAAACGTGTGGTGTGCTTCCGATCATTGCACGCCTAGGGTCAAAAGGCTCCCCCTTTTTGCTCACAGTTTGTTTCAACTGTAGATCAATTTCAACATTCTCCCCTTGATTGTATGGTTAACAAACATCACAAGCCCATTCTTAATAGAAATAACATTGCCAAAGTAAGGTGTTGCAATGGTCAATCAAGTGTCATTAAACCTTAATTCCTATAGTACACCTTGATAGAAATGCGCACCCAGGGAGCTCGGATCCTGAATAATTCTACACGATTGTCTTGCTAATTGGGCTAGATTAAATGATTTTAAGTCTCTGAATCCTAGTCCATCCAAATATTTGGGCTTTGTCATGACTTTCCAAGAGACTCGTGTTGGTTTTCTCCGACCTTCTTTACATCCCCACTAGAACTTCCTGAAGATAGAATTTAGATGTTCGCAAAGCCCTCTTGGAAGTTTAAAGCATCCCATAGAATATACCGCGATTTCTTGAGCAACCGATTTGATTAGAATATGCTTTGCACATGATGATAACAACTTTCCCATCGAACCTTCTCCCAAATGATCACCACCCCTTACTAAAGGTTAGCCCTGTAGTACCGGTTGTGCCACGAACTGGGACTAAAGGGGCTCGTGGGGCCCCGGCCTGACGCCAGCCTGCCACCACCCCTTTAGTACCGGTTTATGGCACGAACCGGTACTACAGGTTCAACACGAACCGGCATTAATGCATAGCCGTTCGAACCGGGACTAATGGTACCATTGGTACCGGGTCAAAATTGAACATGAACCGGGACTAAAGGGGTCTGACCTATAGTCCCGGTTGGAAACACAAACCGGGACTAAAGGGCCCATTTTCAAACTCTACCCCCCCCCCCCTCCGGATCGCCTTTTCAGTTTTGTAAAAAACAGAAGAAAATGATAAAAACTTTAAAAAATAAAAATCCTTCGAGATGTAGTTATGTTACTGCATCTACTAGTTAGGAAAATTGAAAAAGTGAAATTTGGACATGTTTTGCAAAAAAAGTGTTATGAAAATGTAAAACGGACATATCTTTTGCATACGATGTCGAAAAAACCTGCATAATATATCAAAAAAATCAGCACGAAAATCCGCATCCGATTTTGACGGCCTACGGCCTGTTTGCAATTTTTTAGAATCCTCAAATTCTAAAAGGAAAAAAGATATGCTCAAATTTAAGCTTTTTAAATTTTGGTTGTGGTCAAACTACTATTTAAGAAATATTAGTGTTACTAAAATAATTATTCAAGAATAATATTAGTGTTACTAAATAATTATTTCATTTTTTTGAATTTTGGTCAAATCTGGTCAAACTTTGGTCAAACTTTGGTGAAACTATGGTCAAACTACTTATTCAAAAAATATTGGCGTTCGTCAATAATTATTATTTTTTAAAATAATAGTTTCAAACTCAAACGGTGAAACGTGTGAGCTAATGCTCAAGCTAAACTCATGAGAGTTAATAGGATTGACAACTTACATTTGTCAGGAAAACAACAAGTGTAGACTTGGGAAAGTAGGGGGAATAGAACTCCGAAGTTAAGCATGCTCAGGCTGGGGTAGTGAGAGGATGGGTGACCGGTCGGGAAGTTAGATGATTTGGAATGAGTGATCCACACTTAAGCTATTAAGAGGGGTGATTAGAGACTAAATCATCAAATAATTCAAAAAATTTAAAATAAAAAATCATTTTTTTCCAATTTTTTTTTTAAAAAATCAAAAAAAAAACCTTTGGTACCAGTTGTTGTTACCAACCGGTACTAAAGGTGCCCCATACCACGGCGCGAGCTCACGCCACGTGGTGGGCCTTTAGTGGCGGTTCGTGCCAAACCAATACTAAGGGGGGGGGCTTTAGTCTCCACACCGTCGGCGCTGATTCCCCACGCCCCGGGCACCCGCATGTCCGGCGGGACCGGGTACTCGACCTCGAAGAGGAGCCGAGCTTCGTCCTCGTGAAGGTGGCAGCGGCCGAAGCTGTTCGCAGCCGCGCCGTCGCCTGGGAAGCGCTCGGCCATGCTTTGAACTGGAGACAGTGAGAGGAGAGGAAGGAAGGGGGAGAAATGGCGCGTCGGCGGTGGAGGCTCTGTGTGTGTCTCCGGCGCGGTGGGGGTTGGCTTATATAGGCGGAGGTGCCACGTACGCGTGGCCGCCGCGTGTATGCGTGGCGGGCGAGGGGACGCGCGTCGTCCGGTCTTCACTTCGCCGCCCGTGAGGCATCAATGGAGGCTGACCGGCGCGGTAGCTTTGGCATTGATTCGCCACGGGAAACGAGACAATGAGGATGACGAAGCGGCGAGAAGAGAGACGAGTCACTGGCAAGGAGGGTCTGTGTAACATCCCAAAATTCTAAATTTTGGAATGTTATAAACAAATAGATAGATTTGATTGATTGCTTGATTGATTGACTGAAAGTGAGTGAATTCGAAACTTTTTGAAAGTTAAATGAGAGGGAATAAAAGGACTTTCCCAAACTTTCATATTGGTTTTCTGATCTTCGTGAATTCAAATTCTTTTCATCACAAAACCCCGGAGAGAAGATGACATGACTTCTTCCATTTATTTAAATGACAAGGGGTGTTGAGAATATTTGAATTTCATTTGGAAATATCCCAATTCTGAAACTTTATGCGACTCAATGATTTTCACGAGAGAAGATAAAATGACTTCTTCAAATTATATGAAATATGAGTTGGGAGTTTCAAAGAATTAAATTCAAAGCCCCTTTGAATTTATTTTCAATTTGGAATAGATCATCATGCATATTTTATTTTCTTGCATTTTGGTCGATCCTAGAAATTTCACGCAACTCAAGGACCCTTGGAGAGAGTTGGAGATTTCGTTATTTTCATATTTGAGAGTTTTCTCGAATTGAAAAGAGGATCATTTGATTTATTTATTTCATCTTCAATTATTTTTCCGTTATCAAAAATATAAGAGAGGGAATAATATGACTTTCCCAAATTTAGGAAAATGAAGATTTAATAAATAGATCAAATTTTGTTTGCCGGAGTTTTATTTGCATTTTATTTGGATAGGGAAAAATGCGTGTTTTCAAAATTGCTTTTTAGGCCCGGAGTAAAGTTCATTTTGTTCGACTCATTTTTAGGAGTCGGGGAAAATTTACTTTATTAATTTTGGAGTTCGTTTAGATTTTCTTTTATTTATTTTTCTGCGCGCGAGACCGTTTAAAAAAAAAAATCCGCAGCGCCTTGGGCCAAAGGCCCAAGCCACTAGCCGCCGGCCGGCCAAGAGGCCATAGCGCGCGTGCACCAGGGAGCCGCCGCTTCCTTCTTTTGCCTAGTCCTAGTAGGACTCTTGTCCTATGTTCGTTTATTCCGTATCTATTTCTAGATCTTTTCCTCTTGTTTCCTAATCCTAATCTATTTCTTGTCCCCTACCCCAAGCAAAACCCTCCCCTCCCCAATATAAATACCCAAGCACCCCCCCCTCTAAACACATCAAACCAACACCTCTCCTCTCCTCTCCGCCGCCCCACGCCGCGCCGCCACACCCACGCCGCGCCGCCGCACCACCCAAGCCGCGCCTCACCCCGCGCCTCTCACCCGCGCCGCCGCCCTTGTGCATCGCCGCCGCGCCCAACGCCGCCCAACCCCGCGCCCTAGTGCCGCCACCGCCGCCATGCGTCACCGCGCCGCCGCCGCCCTGCGTCAACGCCGCCGTCGCCGCCGTTCGCCGGAGGTACCGCGCCGCGTCTCTTCTTTCCCTCGGTTCGGTTTTTCTTATAAACCGTTCCGATTCTTTTCTTCTCTACCGATTCGTTTTCTTTCCGATTTTTCGCTAAACCGTTCCGGTGTTCTAGATCGGTTTTTCGTTTCGATCTCTTTTCCGAAAACCCTAGATTGGTTTTCGTTCTTCTTTCGGACCGTTCGTCTCAACGAACGTGATCACCGATTATTTCCCGGTTAACGACGTCTGTTCGTATAACCGTTCTTCTTTTTCTTCTCGTCGGATTTATTCCGCGATCGCGATCTCAGATCCGATCTTCGTTCTAGTTTATCTTCTCGCTCGTTTATCGGAATCAGGTGATTCAAGCGCCTGGAGTTTCATCTCGAAACCGCCGTTTCGTCTAATCAACTTGAACAAGCTTTTGCTACAGTAAAATTTTGACCTAGATTCAACTTGCTAGAACCGAGTTGTTTTCTTCCGCCGTTTGTTTTTCGTCGTTTGTTCGGCTCGTTCTTTCTTTGCAACCGGAGTTCTTAAGTTGAACTTTCTGGTTCGTTCTCTTGTTCGATTTTTCCCTGTGCATTAGATGAGTACTTATTGTGTGGTTACTATTGCTTGCCTACGATAGATCGACCGGAGTGTGACGATTAGATCTATCAAGAGTTTTGAGTGCGAATCATCTTCATCAACATTGCAGGCAAGTAACACTTGATCATATCTTTCCTACTACCCAGTTTTATTGCATTAGATCAAACCCTCAAACACTTGCATTGTTTAGGATCTAATTAAATTGTGGGATGGGAAGTAGAATGAGGTAGTACCTATTACCTGTTACTTATGAAACCTTGGGAGTTACTTCTACGTTTGCTTATTATGCTATGCTATGCTAGTAGACGTGGATTGGGTGAGTGATATCCATGGCAGATGTGAGATTGATAATTTTAATGGTTTATCTAAGGTGGCAACTTAAACACACATCTGGGTGGATTGAGGCACCTGATGTCTATCAGGACTTGCCTGTTTTTTTTGGACCGCCACCCAGGCTCAAAGGGATCATAAGATCTTTCATGCTAGAAACTTCCGTGTGCAGCCACATGCTACTATGGGCTCTAGCATAGTTGACTAAGTTGTGCGAACTCTTACGGGGTGGACTAGCAGATGTAGGGGATGTAGGTGTACCGGTCTACCCCACATGTAAGGTGCTAGTGCTTCTGAAAGACTATGTCTCGGTCATCCGTTTCTCAAACACCATGTAGTGCGAGAAACCAAACGGAGGCGATCGAGTCATGTGGGGAAAAGTGCGCAAACCTCTGCAGAGTAACAAACTAATCATGATTAGCCGTGTCCCCGGTTATGGACAACTTGAGTATCTAGTACTTGAATATCATGTGAATCTCAACATGTTACTCTAATTAAATGTTGTTGGGTTTTAATGAGTACTTTTAATTGGGATTGAGGATGCTGTCAACCATTCTCAATGTTTAACAACCACCATGATAGTTAAACAAATTTATTCCTTTGAAGTAGGGAAAAATTGGCTTTTCGCAAAAACTGTAACCATAGAGCTTTCCACCAGCCATATATGCATGTAGTATAGCCTATTCTTTCATTACTCTCTATGTGTTACATTGCCAGCATATTCCATGTGCTGACCCGTTTTCGGGCTGCAACTTTTCATGTTGCAGACTTTTCAGACGACGAGTAAGTGGTACGTTAGGGTTACGATTTCCTATACTCAACTTTGCCGTTGGTGTTGATGGGAATCCACAACCTTGTTGCTTCCGCTATATTTTGGATTGAGGTAATAGTTTTTACGTTACTTTATACATGTGATTTACCTCTGTTATAAATCCTTCGAGTACTGTGTGTGTCAGCATACTGATCCAGGGATGACACATAAGCACAGAGACTTGATCCATTCGGGTCGGGTCGCTACAAGATGGTATCAGAGCACATGTTGACTGTAGGACGTGACCCTAGAAACTGGCAAGCCAATAGCAAAGATTTTTCTCTACAACTTTCCCTTTCAAAAGATCTTTTACCTCTCTTCTCTTCTGAGTTTATTCAAATATTCCCTTTTTAGTGAGACCATACCCCTTTTCCCTTTTGACCACTCGAAGATTTGACTGATGAGACCACTCCAAGGAGACAAGATATCGGACAACTAAGACCATTTGGAATGAAGAGGATTTTACCGTGTAAATGGAAACTACAACTGTTGAAGACTCCGAAGACTTGGAGAATTTGAAGGCTCTGAAGAATTCCCAAATTTGTATGACCCAGGAAGGCTACCTTTATGGAACCTGGCAGACTATGGAAGTTATCAATACCGAGATCAAGGTGTATCGGAGAAAGACCGGAGCATGGAGAGTTAGTAACTCAAAGTTTTGTCAAGAGAACCCTAAGGCAGGAGTTATTAACTCATGGAAATGACAAGAGCAAAAAAAAACACGGCTATCCATGATGTTATCGCCCGCCTATGCTATTGTCACCGTGCGGAGTTAAGCATGCAGATGCATGGAAGGATTGGATGGTAGAAAGCTGATGGAGCATCTATCTGCAAACGTTGGAGTGTTAACCTTAGCTGGTGTATTCACCAGGATCTGGAGTGTTACATCAGGAAGTTAAGATGGACCTACAAGAAGCAATATTTGACAATAAGGCAATTGGTGAAGAACTCAGGACCCAGAAGCTGAAAGTAGACAAGATGAAGGAGCAAAACATCGAGATACCGGAGATTTGACAGTAACTGAAGGACAGTAGGATCATGGATCATGTCAAGGATGTTGAAACCGGCAGTTGGAACGTAACTCCAGAAATATTGAAGGACGTCGCGAGAGACTTCGCGTCAACAGAGATGATCTGGCAAAAGAACTTGAGCAGGACAAGCACGATTGGAAGAAGCCATCGGAGACATGAACATGACTTGAAGAGTTTGACGACTTTGAAGATCTATTGACCTTTAGAAGACCAAACCCCTGTTACATACATACGTTAGATGCGACGATTGTGAGCTGTCATTTGTTTGATGTTTTTTCGACAGCCACAATAAAATCTGTCTTTTCAAAACTTTTTTTTGTATTGAGTGCATCCCTCTCGATCTCTCTTATCCCACCCCAAACCCATGGACCCAATAGAGGATGAATGGAGATGAGCTTGTACTCTCTGGACCGATGAGTCAATGGGAGATGGACCGATGGATTCAGAACATGAGGATCACATGGAGAATAACCCTATAGCCGGAAAGGATATGACCCAGCACGCTCTTCCATTCTTTGAAAGAAGTGTTGCTACCTGGTGGAGGATGTACCAAACCATCAACAGATGACAAGGAGTAACTACTTGGGAAGAATTTAAGTTGACTTTGCTAAAGTCTCGGTTTGTGACCCAGAAGTTGAAGCCTTATGGAAAAGATATGAAGAAACCTTGTGCGTACAAGCTCTGTGGAGAAATAGGACACAACCATAAAGAAAAGAAGGACGAATACCCTCATAAGTAGAGGATTATCAAAGGAGTTAGCCGAGGATTTTCAGGGAACTTCGATTGGAGATTGTTCCCAAAGGTTTTGTTGCAGCAATGGAAGTTCAGTTTACATTGTTGGAAAAGATCCGTGAAGCTCAGAAGGATGACAAAGAGATTGCTGAGGTAAAAGAGAGGATGAGCAAAGGAAAGGCCAAAGGTTTTCATAAGGATGAACACGACACCTTATGGTTTGAGAATAGTGTATATGTGCCAATAATGCAAAGATCAGGAAGTTAATACTTCAGGAGGCTCATGACTCACCATACTTGATTCGCCCTGGAAACACCAAGATGTATTTGGATTTGAAGGAGTGTTTCTGGTGGACTGGTATGAAGGAGGATATTACGGAGTATGTAGTCGTAAGTGATGTATGTCAGAGAAAGTAAAAGCAGAGCATCAGAAGTCAGCAGGATTATTGCAGCCTATGCTAATACCTGAATGGAAGCAGGATAAGCTTGGCATGGATTTCATTACCAGATTTCCCAGAACCCGAACGGGATATGATTCTATCTGGGTAATAGTTTATTCGCTTGATCAAAGTGGCTCGCTTTATCCCAGAGAAAACCACCTATACAAGTGCGAAGTTGGCCAAGATATATATTTGAGAAAGGATCGTATGTCTGCATGGAGTTCCGAGGACCATCGTAGAGGAACGCAGTTTACCTCAAAGTTTTGGAATCAGCTGCACCAGACTTTGGGTACTAGGCTAGAGTTCAGTACAGCCTTTCATCCGCAGACAGATGGATAAATCAAGAGAGTCAATCAGATTTTGGAGGACATGTTGAGAGCGTGTGCGCTAGATTATGGATCTAGTAGTGATGATAATTTACCTCACGCGGAGTTTCTCATTCAAGAATAGCTACCAAGTCAGTTTGAAGATGGCCCCTTTTTGAAGCTTTGTATGGGAGAAAGAGCCAGACACCGTTGATGTGGGATGAAGTTGGAGACCGTCAGTTGTTTGGACCAAATGTGATCAAGGAGTGAGAAGAGAATGTTAAGTTGCTTCGAGATAGACTGAAGGTAGCTCAGTCCAGGCAGAAGAGTTATGCAGACTAAAAAAACGCAAGGAGGTAGTCTATGAAATCGGAGACAGAGCATATCTTTGTGTGCCAGCTCTGCGAGGAGTTAAACGATTTGGAGTTAAGGGAAAGTTAGCCCCGAGATTTGTAGGACCATACCAAGTATTGGAGCGTATGGGAGAAGTTACCAACAAGTTGGAGTCACCCGAAGGACTGTCAGGAGTTCATGATGTGTTTCACGATTCCCAGTTGAAGAAGTGTCATGCAGAGATGGCCAATATTTCCTTGTAAGGACGCTTGACCCTGGAAAGGATAATGATGTTCCACGAAGTGGAGTATGGATTTCATAAGTATAAGTTTTATCACGGTATGTGGGACATCCCACGAGGATGAAGAGATGAAGTGTTATTGGATATAAAGGAGGTATGATGTTGGAAATATGGATCAATGGAAATTCCATGAAGAGTCTGAGTAATCATGTCCCCGTTTGGTGCAAATATAAGGAAAAGAGACAGTACATTGGATGGATTTTAAGTATGCCAGGAAGTTGGATGTTGGGATAATGATCAGTTGCCCAGATGATGAGTTCAAGATTTGCAAGTGATGAGATGGGCCATAACCCACAGGCCCCAGGACCTGCCAAGAAGCAAGCACACTCTTGCTGAAGGAAAAACCCTGGAAGAAGTTACGACTTGTATCAACCGACGATTCTATAGGAGTTTACGCAAAACCTGAGAGTTGTTAAGTAACGATAGATGTTTGTTTGGCTTGCAGAATCAATGGATTTTCCGAACTTGGTTCGTCGACAAGAAGAATTCTGCAATGCTTGTGAGGATGACCGAGTGTTAGAATGCGAGATTCGCTAAACCATGTACAAGGAAATGATTTGGGTGCGGGATGGATTGATCACCATACCGACTTACTCTTATTATTCGCTTTGCTATATGGGATGGTAAATCTGAGTGACTTACCTATAGTGGAGAGACGACGATCAAAACCTTGTTTGAACCTTAGAAAGGTATAGGTATTTTTTCCCTTGTACACGGCAGTTGTTGCCAACCGTAGGTTATACGGTGAGGTTCAACCCAGACCCTTTCCTGCAGGAGAAACCATAAATTGTTGACCACCACGAGATATCGATAGTTGTTTAGCATTGGCGTCAGACCCGTCAGCTATGAAGACCCAGTTTCGGGATAACCTTACCAAGATGAAAGGACAAAGGAATTGAGGAAAAGGTTATGCCACTACCGGAAGAGCCCAGAGAAGGGATTATCCTTAATATCTGAGAAGACTGACACTGTCAACGATAAGGATGGAGTATATGAGTTTTGATGGAACCGTAACAATGTTTCTAAGGGTGGTAGCACCCGAGACCTCGGAGATGATCGATGGACTTTGAGAAGACCCCAAACCCTAACCTATTCTTTCTAGCCTCTCCGAATCTCGAGGACGAGATTCATTTTAAGGGTGGTAGTTTGTAACATCCCAAAATTCTAAATTTTGGAATGTTATAAACAAATAGATAGATTTGATTGATTGTTTGATTGATTGCTGAAAGTGAGTGAATTCGAAACTTTTTGAAAGTTAAATGAGAGGGAATAAAAGGACTTTCCCAAACTTTCATATTGGTTTTCTGATCTTCGTGAATTCAAATTCTTTTCAACACAAAACCCCGGAGAGAAGATGACATGACTTCTTCCATTTATTTAAATGACAAGGGGTGTTGAGAATATTTGAATTTCATTTGGAAATATTCCAATTCTGAAACTTTATGCGACTCAATGATTTTCACGAGAGAAGATAAAATGACTTCTTCAAATTATATGAAATATGAGTTGGGAGTTTCAAAGAATTAAATTCAAAGCCCCTTTGAATTTATTTTCAATTTGGAATAGATCATCATGCATATTTTATTTTCTTGCATTTTGGTCGATCCTAGAAATTTCACGCAACTCAAGGACCCTTGGAGAGAGTTGGAGATTTCGTTATTTTCATATTTGAGAGTTTTCTCGAATTGAAAAGAGGATCATTTGATTTATTTATTTCATCTTCAATTATTTTTCCGTTATCAAAAATATAAGAGAGGGAATAATATGACTTTCCCAAATTTAGGAAAATGAAGATTTAATAAATAGATCAAATTTTGTTTGCCGGAGTTTTATTTGCATTTTATTCGGATAGGGAAAAATGCGCGTTTTCAAAATTTTATTTTAGGTCCGGAGTAAAGTTCATTTTGTTCGGCTCATTTTTAGGAGTCGGGGAAAATTTACTTTATTAATTTTGGAGTTCGTTTAGATTTTCTTTTATTTATTTTTCTGCGCGCGAGACCGTTTAAAAAAAAAAATCCGCAGCGCATTGGGCCAAAGGCCCAAGCCACTAGCCGCCGGCCGGCCAAGAGGCCATAGCGCGCGTGCACCAGGGAGCCGCCGCTTCCTTCTTTTGCCTAGTCCTAGTAGGACTCTTGTCCTATGTTCGTTTATTCCGTATCTATTTCTAGATCTTTTCCTCTTGTTTCCTAATCCTAATCTATTTCTTGTCCCCTACCCCAAGCAAAACCCTCCCCTCCCCAATATAAATACCCAAGCACCCCCCCCCTCTAAACACATCAAACCAACACCTCTCCTCTCCTCTCCGCCGCCCCACGCCGCGCCGCCACACCCACGCCGCGCCGCCGCACCACCCAAGCCGCGCCTCACCCCGCGCCTCTCACCCGCGCCGCCGCCCTTGTGCATCGCCGCCGCGCCCAACGCCGCCCAACCCCGCGCCCTAGTGCCGCCACCGCCACCATGCGTCACCGCGCCGCCGCCGCCCTGCGTCAACGCCGCCGTCGCCGCCGTTCGCCGGAGGTACCGCGCCGCGTCTCTTCTTTCCCTCGGTTCGGTTTTTCTTATAAACCGTTCCGATTCTTTTCTTCTCTACCGATTCGTTTTCTTTCCGATTTTTCGCTAAACCGTTCCGGTGTTCTAGATCGGTTTTTCGTTTCGATCTCTTTTCCGAAAACCCTAGATTGGTTTTCGTTCTTCTTTCGGACCGTTCGTCTCAACGAACGTGATCACCGATTATTTCCCGGTTAACGACGTCTGTTCGTATAACCGTTCTTCTTTTTCTTCTCGTCGGATTTATTCCGCGATCGCGATCTCAGATCCGATCTTCGTTCTAGTTTATCTTCTCGCTCGTTTATCGGAATCAGGTGATTCAAGCGCCTGGAGTTTCATCTCGAAACCGCCGTTTCGTCTAATCAACTTGAACAAGCTTTTGCTACAGTAAAATTTTGACCTAGATTCAACTTGCTAGAACCGAGTTGTTTTCTTCCGCCGTTTGTTTTTCGTCGTTTGTTCGGCTCGTTCTTTCTTTGCAACCGGAGTTCTTAAGTTGAACTTTCTGGTTCGTTCTCTTGTTCGATTTTTCCCTGTGCATTAGATGAGTACTTATTGTGTGGTTACTATTGCTTGCCTACGATAGATTGACCGGAGTATGACGATTAGATCTATCAAGAGTTTTGAGTGCGAATCATCTTCATCAACATTGCAGGCAAGTAACACTTGATCATATCTTTCCTACTACCCAGTTTTATTGCATTAGATCAAACCCTCAAACACTTGCATTGTTAGGATCTAATTAAATTGTGGGATGGGAAGTAGAATGAGGTAGTACCTATTACCTGTTACTTATGAAACCTTGGGAGTTACTTCTACGTTTGCTTATTATGCTATGCTATGCTAGTAGACGTGGATTGGGTGAGTGATATCCATGACAGATGTGAGATTGATAATTTTAATGGTTTATCTAAGGTGGCAACTTAAACACACATCTGGGTGGATTGAGGCACCTGATGTCTATCAGGACTTGCCTGTTTTTTTTTGGACCGCCACCCAGGCTCAAAGGGATCATAAGATTTTCATGCTAGAAACTTCCGTGTGCAGCCACATGCTACTATGGGCTCTAGCATAGTTGACTAAGTTGTGCGAACTCTTACGGGGTGGACTAGCAGATGTAGGGGATGTAGGTGTACCGGTTTACCCCACATGTAAGGTGCTAGCGCTTCTGAAAGACTATGTCTCGGTCATCCGTCTTCTCAAACACCATGTAGTGCGAGAAACCAAACGGAGGCGATCGAGTCTTGTGGGAAAAGTGCGCAAACCTCTGCAGAGTAACAAACTAATCATGATTAGCCGTGTCCCCGGTTATGGACATTTGAGTATCTAGTTCTTGGATTATCCTGTTGATCTCAACACGTTACTTATTATAATTTGTTTGGGTTTAATGAGTACTTTTAATTGGGATTGAGAATGCTGTCAACCATTCTCAATGTTTCACAACCACCATGATAGTTAAATAAATGTATTCCTTTGCAGTAGGGAAAAATTGGCTTTTCGCAAAAACTGTAACCATAGAGCTTTCCACCAGCCATATATGCATGTAGTATAGCCTATTCTTTCATTACTCTCTATGTGTTACATTGCCAGCATATTCCATGTGCTGACCCGTTTTCGGGCTGCAACTTTTCATGTTGCAGACTTTTCAGACGACGAGTAAGTGGTACGTTAGGGTTACGATTTCCTATACTCAACTTTGCCGTTGGTGTTGATGGGAATCCACAACCTTGTTGCTTCCGCTATATTTTGGATTGAGGTAATAGTTTTACGTTACTTTATACATGTGATTTACCTCTGTTATAAATCCTTCGAGTACTGTGTGTGTCAGCATACTGATCCAGGGATGACACATAAGCACAGAGACTTGATCCATTCGGGTCGGGTCGCTACAGCCTGCGGCTCTTTCACGCCAAAACGATTCGCCCGGCACCGCCGAGCGCCCCCCAGCGCGCCGGGTTCGGGTTGGGTCCGCCGACACTAATTTCGGCCCGAGCCGGCGAAAACTGGGTCCTTGGGGGCACGACTGGGCCGATTTTTTGGCGCCGGCGGCCGAAAAGTCGCCTGGGGGCCTTGTTGGGGGCGCGGCTGGAGATGCTCTAACAACCCTTGTCCCCGATGTAATCTCTACTTAAATATGGTGCTCAACTCCATATATTATTTCCCAATGATCTATGGTTATCCTATGATGTTTGAGTAGATCTGTTTTGTCCTATGGGTTCATAGTGATCTTGGTTCGTATGATTTTATATTTTATTTATGGCACTGTCCTATGGTGCCCTCCATATCGCGCAAACGTGAGGGCCCCCTGCTGTAGGGTGCTGCAATATGTTCATGATTTTCCTATCATGGGTTGCGAGAGTAACAAAAGCTTAAACCTGAGTAGGTGGGTTGTTGCGTATGGGATAAAGAGGACTTCATACTTAATGATGTGGTTGGGTTTCACGACCTTAATGATCTTTAGTAGTTGCGTATGCTTGCTCGAGTTCCAATCATAAGTGCGTATGATCCAAGTAAAGAAAGTATGTTAGCTCATGCCTCTCCCTCATATAAAATTACAAGAATGATTACCAGTACTTGTTATCGATTGCCTAGGGACAAATGACTTTCTTATTGACAAAAGCTATCCACTTTTAGTGCCTTGCAATTTATTGGTATTTTAATTCCCGCAAAATAGTTGTAGTTTTATTCTTGCAAAATAGTTTCATACTTGTTTTAGGTAAAGCCAATGTCAAGTGTGCGTATAGTTGTATCAGTGGTCGATAGAACTCGAGGGAATATTTGTTCTACCTTTAGCTCCTCATTGGGTTTGACACTCTTATTTATCGAAGAAGGCTACAAACAATTCCCTCTACTTGTGGGTTATCAAGACCTTTTTTAGGCGCCATTGCCGGGGAGCAATAGCATGGGGTGAATATTATCGTGTATGCTTATTTGCTTTATCACTGAGTAGTTTTTATTTCCTATTCTAAGTTGTTCTCTATCTTTTCTTATGGATATGGAACACGAAACACCAAAAAAATTAGTTGTACTTGCTACTCATGGAGATGGGGAACCTCCTAAAACCCTCGATGATCGTTATGTGAAAGATATTATGCACTACTTTGATAATCCTGAGAAAACCCCATTCAACTTGATAATGGCAGTAATCTTGGATCAACGTGAATACTTTAGGGATTATCGCTTGACACAAAATGGGAAATTATTATGGGATCAAATTCATATGTTGCATTGGTATGCTTGGGAGCTGTGCTTGAGATATGATTATACTTGTTGCTCTAGGATGAACGCTCCACATCTTCCCTTTTCATGCAAATCTAATGATAATGAAACCTTGGATTCTTATGCCAATGGTATATATGATTACTATGATGTGGAACGAACAGAAGAATTTTTTGCTTTTAAGGGCGCTTATGAAATTGAATATTTGTTTTTAAGTATGAAGCTTTTGATGATAATTTTATAGACCTGAAAATTTTGCCAAATATTGCTATGATAATTACAAATACAATTCCAATATTTATGCCTTTATTGAGAGAGTCTCCACTGTCCAAGAAGATATTAATGTTTTGCAGGAGTTTATGGAAGAAGGAATTGATGAAACTATGAGCTCATTGGATGAAAAAGATGATGAGGAGAGCGAAGAACAAAAGGAGGAAGAGCGTATTAGCTACCCGTCCCACCTTCTAATGATAGTAACTCTTCAACTCATACATTGTTTAATTTCCCTTCGTTCTTACTAAAGGATGAATGCTATGATAATTCCTATGACCCCGTTGATTCTTTTGAAATTTCCGTTTTTGATGATGCTTGCTATGCTTGTGGCCGAGATGCCAATATGAATTATGCTTGTGGAGATGAACTTGCTATGGTTCCTTATATTAAGAATGAAATTGTAGCTATTGCACCCACACATGATAGTCCTATTATCTTTTTTAATTCTCCAAACTAAACTATATCGAAGAAGTTTGATCTTATTAAGGATTATATTGATGGGTTGCCTTTTACCATTGCACATGATGATTTTGATGAATATAATATGCATGTGCTTTCTGCTCATACTTGCAATTATTATGAGAGAGGAACTACATCTCCACCTCTCTATGTTTCCAACACGAAAAAATTGCAAGAAACTTCTTGTGCTATGTATTGGCCATTGCTTGATGTGCATGAATTGTTCTTATATGACATGCCGATGCATAGGAAAAGATTTAGACTTCGTCATTGCATGATATATGTTGCTTTGTGCTCACTACTAAATGCCAAATCATTGTTAATTAAAATTGGCTTTCATATACCTTGGGATCCAGGTGGATTCATTACTTGAGCACTTCATGCCTAGCTTAATGGCTTTAAAGAAAGCGCTGCCAGGGAGACTACCGAAAAGTTTTAGAGAGTCATTTATTTATGTTGAGTGCTTTTATAAAGTTTAAAAACAATAAAAAATATAGAGGGGAACTTAAAACTTCACAAAAAGAAAAGTGAAAGTGAGAATAACGAGCACCGTGGAAGCAGGAGCATGCCTTGAACTTTGTTCATGCCCATGGAAACTTTGTGAATCTTCAATTACAGAAACTTTTCAACAAAAATAATTATCCCCTTGTACAATTCCATTGTATATAAAAATAATGTGTCAAGATTTGCCTTTAGGATTAGTAGATTGGTTGTTGGTTTGTGCGGTGCAAAACAGAAACTTTCGCTGTAGTGCTCGATTTTACATTTTTTACTGGAACGTCAAACGGTTCTGAAACTTTTTTCAATGTCTTTGTATACAAAATGTTTATTTTTTCCTAATTGTTTCAGAATTTTTAGAGTTACAGAAGTATGGTGGATGTTCAAATCTTTACGACTGTCCTGTTCTCATAGATTGTGGTTATAGCTTCATTGTTTGCATATGTTTGAATTCTTGTTGAGGCCGACTTGGGGCCATAGAATTGTGATAGCATACAGTGGGTAATGTTTGTTTATAATTATACAATAATGTTGCAGCAGTACATGATGGGATTTCATTGCCATTTTCTCTAACCCCGCCACTAAAAGTTCGTTTATGTTTTGTGTGGATGAAGTGTTCGAGGATCGAGGAGGTCTCAATATGAGGAGAAGGAGGAGAGGCAAGAGCTCAAGCTTGGGGATGCCCAAGGCACCTGGAGTAAGTATTCAAGGAGACTCAAGCGTCTAAGCTTGGGGATGCCCCGAAAGGCATCCCATCTTTCTTCAACAAGTATCGGTATGTTTTCGGATTCGTTTCTTTCATGTGATATGTGCAAATCTTGGAGCATCTTTTGCATTTAGTTTTCACTTTTCTTTTATGCACCATGCTGGCATGAGATAGTCCATGGTTGATTTATAGAATGCTCATTGCACTTCACTTATATCTTTTGAGTATGGCTTTATAGAATGCTTCATGTACTTCACTTGTATCATTTGAAGTTTGGATTGCTTGTTTCTCTTCACATAGAAAACTGATGTTCGTAGAATGCTCTTTTGCTTCACTTATATTTATTAGAGCATGATCTTCTGTAGAAAGAATTAAACTCACTTGCTTCACTTATATCTATTTAGAGCGACAAACAGAATTGGTCAATTTCATGGTTAGTCATAAAATCCTACATAAAATTTATGGATCATTGAATATGTTATGTCTGATTTCTTGCAATAATTTTGCGATATAGAGATGATAATATGTGGAAGTACTAGTAAATGGTTGTGGTTAGTAAGAATATTGGTGTTAAGATTTGTGATCCCCGAAGCATGCATGTATTGTCTCTCATTATGCTATGAAGTTGGAGCATGATTTATTATTGATTGTCTTCCTTATTAGTGGCGATCGGGGACGAGCGATGGTCTTTTCCTACCAATCTACCCCCCTAGGGGCATGCATAGTAGTACTTTGCTTCGAGGGCTAATAAACTTTTACAATAACTATATGAGTTCTTTATGACTAATGTGAGTCCATAGATTATACGCACTCTTACCTTTCCGCAATTTGCTAGCCTCTACGGTACCGTGCATTGCCCTTTCTTACATCGAGATGTGGTGCAAACTTCGCAGGTGCATCCAAACCCCGTGATATGATACGCTCTATCACACATAAGCCTTATTATATCTTCCTCAAAACAGCCACCATACCTACCTATTATGGCTTTTCCATGACCATTCCGAGATATATTGCCATGCAACTTCCACCGCTTTCGTTTAACAACTTGAGCATTCATTGTCACATTGCTTTGCATGATCATATAGCTGACATGGTAGTTGTGGCTCAGCCACCGTGCATTATTTTTATACATGTTACGCTAGATCATCTGTCAGAGGCATTCATATAAAGTCATATTTTTTATAGGTATCGAGTTGTAATTTTTATTCCTTTTGAGTTATAAGTAAATAGAAGTGTGATGATCATCATTTTTAGAGCAGTGCCCCAGTGAGGAAAGAATGATGGAGACTATGATTCCCCCACAAGTCGAGATGAGACTCCGGACAATGAGAGAGAGAAAAAAGCGAAAAAAACGAAAAAGAGAGAAAAAAAATAAACAAAGAGAGAAGGGGCATTGTTAGTATCCTTTACCACACTTGTGCTTCAATGTAGCACCATGTTTTTCATATGTAGAGTCTCCTATGTTGTCACTTTCATATACTAGTGGGAATTTTTCATTTTAGGATTAGATGCACACCCACTTAGTTTTCATATGGAGCTTTCGTACACTTATAGCTCTTAGTGCATTCGTTGCATGGCAATCCCTACTCCTTGCATTGATATCGATTGATGGGCATCTCCATAGCCCGTTGGTTAGCCGCGTCAATGTGAGACTTTCTTACTTTTTTGTCTTATTTATATTTACCCCTATCATCCTACTCTATTCCACCCGTAGTGCTATATCCATGGCTTACGCTCATGTATTGCGTGAGGGTTCAAAAAGTTGAAGCGCGTTAAAAAGTATGAACCAATTGCTCGGCTTATCATCGGGGTTTTGCATGATTTATACTTTGTGTTAGGAAGACAGAGCATGACAAGACTATATGATTTTGTAGGGACAATGTTCTTTAGCATTGATATTTTGAAATACATGATTGTTTATTGGGATGCCTGAGTATTGATGTCTTTATGTCAAATTATAGACTATTGCTTTGAATCACTTATGTCTTAATATTCATGCCATGCCTAGATATATGATCAAGTTTATGATAGGTAGCATTCCACATCAAATTCATCTTTTTTATCATTTGCCTACTTGAGGACGAGCAGGAATTAAGCTTGGGGGTGTTGATACGTCTCCGTCATATCTATAATTTTTAATTGTTTCATGCCAATATTATTCAACTTTTGCATAATTTCGGCAACTTTTTATATGATTTACTTATCCGGTGCCCAGTGCCAGTTCCTGTTTGTTGCATGTTTTTGTATCGCAGAAACTCCATATCAAACGAAGTCCAAATGTGATGAAACTCAACGGAGAATTATTTTGGAATATTTTTGAATTTTAGGTGGAATCACTTCAAACGGAGGCCCACACAGACCATGATACACCAAGGTGCGCCCCAGGCCCCTGGTGCATGGTGGTGGGTTGTGCTCACCTCGTACGTCGGTTGGAGCCCTACTTCAGGCGCAAGGAAGCTTATATCAGGAAAAAAAATCGTGTAAAAAGATCAGCACAATCGGAGTTATGAATCTCCAGGAATATAAGAAACGGATTTTGGCCAGATCTGAGGAGTGCGAAACAGAAGAGAACATAGAGGGAGATCCAATCCCGGAGGGGCTCCGCCCCTCCGACGCCATGGAGGCCATGGACCAGAGGGAGAAGCCTCCTCCCATCTAGGGGGGAGGCCAAGGAAGAAGAAGAAGGGGGGTTCTCTCTCCCTCTCTCCTGGTGGCGCCGGAGTGCCGCCGGGGCTAGGAACGTGACGGCGATCTACATCAACAATCTTGCTACCGTCAACACCAACTCTCTCCCCCTCTATGCAGCGGTGTAACACCACTTCTCCCCGCTGTAATCTCTACTTAAACTTGGTGCTCAACTCCATATATTATTTCCCCATGATCTATGGTTATCCTATGATGTTTGAGTAGATCCGTTTTGTCCTATGGGTTAATCATGATCTTGGTTGGTATGATTGTATATTTTATTTACGGTGCTGTCCTATGGTGCCCTCCATCTCATGCAAACGTGAGGGCCCCCCCGCTGTAGGGTGTTGCAATATGTTCATCATTTGCCTATCGTGGGTTGCGAGAGTGACAGAAGCTTAAACCCGGGTAGGTGGGTTGTTGCGTATGGGATAAAGAGGACTTGATACTTAATGTTATGGTTGGGTTTCACGATCTTAATGATCTTTAGTAGTTGTGGATGCTTGCTAGAGTTCCAATCATAAGTGAATATGATCCAAGTTGAGAAAGTATGTTAGCTCATGCCTCTCCCTCATATAAAATTACAAGAATGATTACCGGTACTTGTTATCGATTGCCTAGGGACAAATGACTTTATTATTGACAAAAGCTATCCACTTTATTTCCTTGAAATTTATTCGTAGTTTTATTCCCACAAAGTACTTGTAGTTTTATTCTTGCAAAATAGTTTCATACTTGTTTTAGGTAAAGCAAACGTCAAGTCTGCGTAGAGTTGTATTCGTGGTCGATAGAACTTGAGGGAATATTTGTTCTACCTTTAGCTCCTCGTTGGGTTCGGCACTCTTATTTATCGAAGAAGGCTACAAACGACCCCCTATACTTGTGGGTTATCAAGTGGTTCACTGTCGGTGTCAAAATCGGCAGATCTCGAGTAGGGGGCCCAAGTTGTGCGTCTAAGGATCAATGGTAACAAGGGACAATGGGACACAATGTTTACCCAGGTATGGGCCCTCTTAAAGGAGGTAAAACCCTACGTCCTTCTTGATTGTATTCAATGAGTATAGGGGTTACAAGAGTTGATCTACCTCGAGATTGTGATGGCTAAACCCTAGCTGTCTAGCCTATGATTATTCTGATTGCCTCTTCGAGGAAGCATCACACTTGACTCTTCAATATTTAGAACCGTTTTCACGCCTTCCGTTTCGTGTTTCTAGGTCGAGCCTCCATTGGCACATCTTGTCAAAACAGAGATCATGCCTGCTCATTACGGGATTCTCATCAATGGGATTTGGGTAACCTAACCGTGCCTTACGCACGATCTCGTTGGGAACAGGCAAGGTTTATGGTATAAGAGGGGGACGGTTGGCATTTTCACCATCTATAAGAGGACAAATATCCCTCCTTTCTTCCCCACGCCTTACTCCAGCCTTTGTCTTCCAATCCCCAAGCTCTAGCGCCCAAAAAGCTCCGATCTTTCCCACCGCCACCACCTTCCCCAGCCATGGCCAGGTCCGGCTCTAAGGGAAAGTGGGAGGCCTCCTCGGTCACTGGGAAGGACGCCAGAGATCTCCGGAGTGGGGGCTATCTATCCACAAGTATCACGCACAGGCTCCCCGACAAGGACCAGGTCATTCCCACTATGGGGCCTCATGAAAGGGTCATGTTCATCCCCCATTTCCTCAGAGGGCTAGGGTTTCCCCTCCACCCCTTCGTTTGGGACCTCATGTTCTACTATGGGCTAGATTTCCATGATCTAGCCACAAATTTGTTCCTCCACATATCGGCATACATTGTCGTATGTGAGGCTCTGCTCGGCATCCCACCACACTTCGGCTTATGGCTCAAGGTATTTAATCTGAAGCCAAAGGTGGTCGATGGGCAGCACGTGAACTGTGGCGGGGCCATGGTAAGAAAACTCCCCAAGGCCATCTGGCCCAAAGGGGCATTTGTTGAAACTGTCAAGGTGTGTCAGCTGGAGTGGTTCTACATCACCGAACCCTGCGACGCCAACTGGGCGGCCACTCCTGACTTTAGGTCTGGACCCCCTACGAGACTCACCTCATGGACCACCAAGGGCCTTGATTGGGGGTCCCAAACGGAGGTGAAGATGCTACAGAAACGCATCACCAATGTGTTGGGCGCGAACACTAGCCTCATGAATGTGGTTCAAGTGATGCTCTTCTGCCGCCTCCTTCCCTGCCAACTCCAGGCCTCCCCCATGTGGGAGTTCAATCTGGAGGAGCCATGGACCCTGAAGCGCTTCTTCGGCACCACGCACGAAGATATATGGAAGCTGTGCTTCAAGGCCCAGAAAAGTTGGCCAATGAAAACCGAGGACATCGGACTCGACATTGAGAATCTGGCCTCAGAGGTAAGCATTAGTTTTCCGAAGACCTATTTGGTTGATGCTTTAATTAATGGAGATTTTACCACCTGCCTTCCGCACAGGGCTAGACAGCAAAGGCAGAGCAGATAAACTGTCCGACACTGCTGCCGGAGAACCCAGCCACACCCCAGCTAACGAATATGCTGGTCCCAGCACCTTATCAGGCGCCGAAAAAGAAGGCCAAGAATAAGGGCAAGGAGGCCAAGGGTGGCCTTCGCCGCAAAGGTCCTTCGGACACTATGTCCGGAAAGACTAAAGTCCTCTCCTCCCATGAAGGAGACAAGGAAGAAGAGGAGGACAAGGAGGAGGTGGAAAGCGACTCCCCCGCAAGGGGAGGAGGAAGAAAAGGATGGCCTCCGAAGAACCGGAGGGGGAAATGCCGAAAAGAGGGAAGCTGGCCCTCATGGATAGTTCGGACTCAGAGTCCGAACAAGTCCCCAAGAGACCGCCCAGGGTGAAACCCCTGGCCAAATCGTAAGTATTCATAAACTTTACTATTCGTTTTCAGTCTTTCTGCCTCCTGTTATGTAAGTTGCCTTGTTGTGTGCCTTTCAACCCTCCTCGTGAGATTCCGCATACTCCATTATCGAAGGGGAACTCTCTACTGCCTAAGAAGGAGGAGAGCGATACGTCGCCGCGAGCCCCCTCGTCTATTGCCATGGAGGATACCGAAGTTTCGTCATGAAGGACTTCTTCTGGCCGAGGAGGGGCGGATGAGGCCATCAAGAAAGCGCCTGACGTTAACACCTCGGTCGCCGAAGGCCTGGGGGAGGCGACCCCCATGACAACCATCGGTGGGGAGCCCCATCAATCCGGGCCCCCGCCGAACACCATTCCGGAGACCAACGCGGCTCCGGGATTGGATACACAACCCCCTTCGAGAGAGGGGGGGAGGAGCAGCTCCATCAGTAGCCTTCGTTAATCCGGAGGCGGCTCATGCTTCGGAGGAAGCACTGCAAAGTGCTTCCATCGTGGAGGAGCACCACACCCTGATGGGTGCGGTTATGGAAAAGGTTCAGTCTGGTAAAAGCGGACTGAACGAAGCCTTGTGCAGTCTACTGATAGGCTTTGAGGTATGCGACGTAATGTTCTAAAAAAATTCATATGAAAGGATAAACCTGTGTATAGACAGTAGCCCCTGAAGCTTTGTCCGGTTTAGGAAAAATCGGACAGAGGATCCGCATGATAATCTGGATAATAGTATACTGTGCAGCTGTTGTAACAGGCATCCATGTTGGCAGCTACCGCCCATGCCGCAGAGGTTTCCGAACTCAATCCAGGACTCCCTCATTCATGACCTTTGGGAATGGAAAACATTTGCATTCCACGCAGCCTGTCGCGTGCGATTCGCATGATTTCTTTTGATCAAATGACGCCTGGTTTGCCCATGTGCCCATGTCACTAGTGCAACCCACCTCACCCACCATCGCTTATCCTTTTCTTTCCGTATCTCCTACATGAGCCTCTGCTCCACTCATTCACTCCTTTTTCCCACCCCTACCTCTAGTTTCTTGTCGGCAGCGAGCACCCAGATCAAACCACCGGAGAAATCACCCTTGCTTCCTACACTCCCATTCGCCGCCCGTTTTTTATATAGATCGGGTTGAGACGGGGCTCACACCCGACCGCCCCCGGTGCCGATGAGAGTACTCAGGGGGCTGCTGTTTGTCGTGCTGGGGACCGGCTAGGGGAATCGCTTCAACGGCGACGATGATGGAGTTTTTGCTGCATCATTTCTTTTTTGCTGGAAACTTCTTTCGTTTTTGCTACAAACTGAGAGAGATAGTGGTGTGTTGCTGCCATGATTTTTTTTCCTACATCAGTTTTTTGCTGGAACCACATTTGTATATTGCTGCAACGAGCAAAGATGGTTGTGGGCGGCGATGGCGGTTCCCGCCATGAATTTTATGTTGGAACCTCTTCAGGTTTTTGCTGGAACCGCTTTTCAATTTTGCTGCAATTCAAGAGGATCGTGGTGACCTCCCCGCCATGATTTTTGCTACATTTAATTTTTGCGACAACCGGCAATCACAAAAGCTACAATCGGCGATCAATTTTGCTACCATGGCGACGGGGTGGCGGCATCAATGAGCTATTTTTGCTGGAACCAGCACAAATTTTTGCTACTACCAACGGAAGTTTTTGTTGCCACCAGCAAACCAAAAGGAGGGTCCTTTTTTGCGAGCTTGTCGCCGGGGTGTTGCGACCAGCGCTACACTCAGAGCTGCGGCCGTCCCACCGGAGCTGCTATCGCCAGTGAGGGAGCTGCAACCGCGGGCGAGAGTTGATGTAACGACCGGCGGCCATGGCGGCAAACTGTTGCCGGTGTGGGGTGGGTGCGCATCCCCGTGCTGCCACAAGGCCCACAACCCCATGCGTGCCTGGTGGATGGATTTGAGATGCGGGGGAGGAAGACGACCTGCTTGTCGCGGGATCTAAGGTGGGATCAGACGAAATCACTAGTTAAGGAGTACTCCTTGCGGAGATCACTCCAAGTCCCCAGGTTGCAATAAGTGGCGCATTGCATGTGCATCACTTGTCGCAACATGGGAGTTTTCCCTTTTTTTCGAAGATCCATTTATTCAAAATGTTTTATCTCTTAAACCATGCGTCTAAATCTCGAACCGTTTTTGCCGTTGGATTCCTCGCATCGAGATCTTCAAAACTAGATCCCATGTTGACAGGTTTTGACGAACTTTTTTTTCACGAAAAAACCAAACCGGGAGCATTGTTTTTTCCCTTTCCGAAAAAGGCAGGCCGTGACTCTCGCGAAAGCACAACCATGCCTATTATCGTGGTTCTAAGTCTGACAGTAGAATGGGGGGTAGGTATGGAGAGGCAAGATCCTAGCTATGGAGTAGTTGTACACACGAGTGTTTAACGAGTTCAGGCCCTTCTCTGAGGAAGTAATAGCCCTACGTCTCGGAGCCCGGAGGCGGTCGACTGGTTTATGTGTATATGAGTTACAGGGGTGCAAACCCTTTACACTGAGGAGGGGGTGGCTTATATAGAGTTTGCCAGACCCCTCCGGCCCTCAGTTATGCAGGGTTTAAAGTACATTAAGATTGGGGGTTACTGGTAACGCCCTCATAAAGTACCATGAAGACTATTAAAGCCCCTTAATGATAGACCGTTGCGTGCTGAGTGACTTTAGGTCTCCTGGCCGTCGAGTGGTTAGCTTCATGGTCGAGTGGCTATCTTCATGGTCGAGTGTCCTTGAGTTTGCCGAGTGAAGTCCCTCTTGGTCGACTGGAAGGTAGCTTCGTCTAAGGATGTCCTTGGGTATGGTATCTTAGACAGGTCCATGACCCTACCCTAGGTACATAACATCATCATTAGCCCCCGAATGGATCGAGGTTCGAGTGAGGAAGGAGTTGATAATTTTGTCCGACCTATTTCCCGTGCTTTGATTATGTCGAATCCTGGATCATCGATTTTTCTTTCGGCGTTGGCATCAACTTTTACTTCAGTCGCCTTGATCCATTCTTGTCTTCTGTCGAGTGAACTTTTGAACTTTAGTGAACTTCCGAGCGACGGATCGCAGGAAAGATATCGTCTGACAGATTGATCTACCGTTAGCGGATTATGTGGGATCCGAATTTTGGGAAGCGCGCGAAGCGGGGCGGACCGCGGTACTCGGATGGGATAAGGCGAGGACGCCTCGATTTCCAAGCCGCCTTTTTCGCCACGTATTACGCGTGCGCGACTGTTTCGGGATGTGACAGGAGTGCCCGGGCCTACTTGTCATCCACTCGGAAGTGTCCTTATATAAAGCGCCGGGCGATGGTTTTTGAACAGTGCTTTCCCATTCTTCTCTCCGCCCTCTTTGCCTCCGCCCGCTGCGCCTGCTCTCACCTCCGCTTACCCAATCCTCGCGTGCTTCGCCGGCGACAATGGTGAAGGAGAAGACGGCGGCCTTGGAGCGCGCAAAGAAGGCGACGGCGACGGGGAAAGCGAAGGGGAGAGCGTCCACTCGGGGCGGATCTTCGTCAAGGTCCTGCCTGCCAAAAGTTGGGTCCAAGGGGATAGGATCCGCTCGACCATCACCGAGACAGATCTCAATGACCTGGCCAACGAAGGTCTGATCCCTCATGGGTCAGCAAGGCTTCCGGGGACCGAGTGTCAACCGCAGCCGCAGGAGGGTGAGTGCGTTCTCCTAGCCACTCATGTAGACCATGGATTCTCTCTGCCGCCGAGTGTTTTCTTCCGAGGGTTTCTGAATTTCTTTGGGGCGCAACTCCACCATTTCACTCCCAACTCTATCGCCTATCTTGCTGCTTTCGTGTCCATGTGCGAGAACTTCCTGGGTTGTCGACCACACTGGGGTCTCTTTAAGCACATATTCACCTGTCGCTCACAGACGGTGAAAAAGGCGAGTCCGGATGATGAGAGGACTAAGGTTATCCAGATGTGCGGGGGTCTTGGGATTCAGATGAGGAGTAAGAGTACTTTCCCGGCCATGACCCTTCCTGAGTCAGGCAGAGGGTGGCAGTCGACCTGGTTCTACTGCCAAGACGAGTCGACCCCGGGGCAGTCGACTGGTCTCCCTCCGTTCTCCATGGACCGAGCGGACAAACCCTCTTCTCTGAAGGTGCTCCCTGAGGAGAAACCTCAGGTAAAAATGTTGATGGAGCGTGTAGTACAGCTCGTTCGGGATGGAGTGACGGGCATGGATCTTCTGGAGGTCTTCCTTAGACGGCGCATCCAACCACTTCAGTACCGAGGCCACTCGATGTGGCTGTATTGCGGCACCGAAGACACCAGTTGGGTCCATCCAGAAGCAGTCGACGACGCCACACTGGAGAGGTGGATGGCTGCAATCACAGGGAATAAGGACAACCCTCGAGGGGCTAGGAGGATCCCCTCACTCGACTGCACCTACACACCGGACACGGTATGAACATTTGTTTCTAATTGTAATCTTGTTTTATCCGTTCTGCTCCACTGCAAATTGGTCGATTGACCTTTGTCTTGTTCTGTTGTCTGTCAGGCCACCACTGAGCTGTACTCGATGCCCAATGGGGCGCCGGCGCCGACTGAGGAGGAGGAAGGAAGTGGGGGCGAAAGCCCGGAGGAGTGGGATTCGGATGCTGACGATGATGACGAGGGTGATGACTCAGGTGAGGAGGAAGAAGAGGGGAGGAGGAGGAAGTTGTACCTCCTCGCTCGGAAAGACACTCGAAGCTTGTCCATGATCCCGCGGCCGAGCGTGGTAAGGGGGTCGCAGCCGCCACACAGTCGACCAAGAGCCCTCAGACTACTTCTCCGGTGCCGACTGAGAAGGCTCCGAAGCAATCTCGAGTGGCACCGTCGAAACCGGCGAAGGTCTTGCCGAAGATGAAGGTGGTGATCCCCACAATCTCAGGGTAATGGTAGTCTTGAGTATTCCCGTTTCATGAACTTGTTCTTGGTTGACTCATGAGCCAATCGACTGACTTCTGGAACAGCAGTGCTGCTACTTCTGATACCTCGTCCAGGGCTGAAGACCACAAGATGGAGGATGCTGTTACCTCAAAACCTGGTATGACTCTTGTGATTCCGTTTTCAGTCGATTGACTTATTGTCTTTAATTTTGATCCTTTCTGCAGCTGCATCTAACATTGTTATTGACCTTCCTGACGACGACGACGAGGAACCGCTGAGGCGGAGGAGGAACAAGAAAGCTTCTGCTGGCAGGGTGACTCAGGACGTGCCAGCACCCGAGACGTTGGTCGTGGAGGGAGACAATGTAACTCGGCCTACCGTATCTTTTGCGGTGCCGTTGACGAGTGCTCGCCCTTCATCGTCGAGTGCTGCTCAACCCTCGCTTTTCTCAACCCACCACGTCCCGGAAGACCAAGTTAGTGCTGCTAAAGAAGCAATACGCCAAGTGGGGGTCATGATGGAGCAAGTGAAGGCAATCCGAGAAGCCAGCCAGGCAGCCTACGACGCCAGTTTAGCTCTTTAGAGTAATGTTCAGGTCAGTCGATCACTGCCTGTTCTGTTAGGATATGATATCCGAAAACTCTTCTTTCTGAAATTCTTAGAGTTTGTCCTACACCCACTGGGTGTGTCGATTAAAGTTCCGGGTTAGTGGGGGCACGCTGAGTGCACCCACTGGGTGTAGTCCACAAGGCTATGGTGGACTGCTGGCAGTCGACCATAGTCTTTATGTCTTAAGTTTTTTCTTCACTCGACTAAGTCGAATGGGTTCATAGACCGGTGGGGGCACGCTGAGTGCACCCACTGGGTGTAGTCCCCGAGACTGTGGTCGACTGCTGGCAGTCGAATATAGTCTGAAGAACATCTCCCGTTTTTTTTGTCGATTGGTCGACTCTAACTGATAAAACTAGTGGGGGCACGCTGAGTGCACCCACTGGGTGTTGTCCCTGAGACTATGGTCGAATGTTTGTATTCGGCCGTAGTCTTAGAAACGCTATGATTTTTCCTTAGTCACTCGGAAGTGAATTGTCTTTGACATCCATCGATTGGTTCTTCGTAGAAATCATGTGACCTTGTGGCTCGTTATACTGAGTTGGAGAACAAACACATTCAGCTCGAGCTGGATCTGAAACTGGCCCAAGAGAACTTGACGAAGGCGAAGGAGGAAGCTAAAGGTATGTTTGGTGAGGCCTTCAACGACTGCCTTTGCCTTTCACTTGTTTCCGAATCTAATCTCACTGTAACTTTGCAGACAAAGTGAGGGATGCCCTGAAGAAGCAAAACTTTGACTTGGCTGAGATGCAAAAAACTGCTTTAGAGAAGACCAAGCTTGCAGATGAGAAGCTGGCTTCAGTGACCAAGCTTGAAGAAGAAAACACCAATCTGAAAGCTGCTCTTGATGCTGCCAACCAGGAGGTCAGTCGACTGAAAAGTGACAAGACCACCCTGAATGACAACGCCAGTAAGTTGGTGACAAAGAAGAACGATCTGGAGGCTTATCTGGGTGGACTCGCCAAGAATTTATTCCTCATGCTTGAAGGTAATCTTTTGTATCAAACAAATATTTTAACTGTAATCTCCGACTGTTGTCTTGACTCGGTGGTTGTGCTTGCAGAATTTTGCCAGAACTTTGAAGAAGAGACTAGTCGACTGGAAGTAAACCTGGACCCCATCAACTCTCCCGTGAAAGATGAAGTCGCCATGAATGTGCTCCGGCTTGAATCTCGTGTTGCTGCTGTCATCGACTATCTCGCAAGGCTGAAGGTCGCAACTTCTCGCATCGACACAACACTCTGGCCAAGAGAGACGCTCCAGAACGACCTCGAGTCTTTGATGACTCGACTGAACGAGGTCCCAAGTCGAGTGCAGGAGTGGAAGAAGTCTTCGGCCAGGTGCGGTGCAGATGTTGCTCTGTCTCTGGTCCGCGTTCACTGCAAGGATGAACGAGAGGACAAGCTGGTGGCTCTTAGGGTGGCTAATACCAAGAAGCACGATTTCCGATCTTTCTTGGAGACCTTCATTGCTGCTGCCACTCGGATTGCAGATGGAATTGACCTGGACGAGTTTGTTGTATCTTCCAGCCCTCCACAGGAGGGGTAAAAAACTTCTGAGCTTGATACTTTAAATTTGCCTCGGTAGGCCGAGTGAGTTTTGTAACCGACAAACCTTAACAGGCCTAGCGCCTGAGCACTTTCGGTTCCGTTAGGTGTTATCCGAACTTGGATTCAGTCGTTGAATATGTTTGCCTTTGGTTTGAGGTGTCTTTTGCAGGTTAAAGCGAAGCGCTCATTACAATCGACTTGTTCCTTAATACACTTAGGCGAGCACTGGGCTGCAGCTAAGCCCCCGAGTGAGAGGTTTGCTCTCCACTCGGTAGGATTTCAGATACTTAGGCGAGCACTGGGCTGTAGCTAAGCCTCCGAGTGGGAGGTTTGCTCTCCACTCGGTAGGATTTTCAAAAACTTAGGCGAGCACTGGGCTGTAGCTAAGCCCCCGAGTGGGAGGTCTGCTCTCCACTCGGTAGGATTTCAGATACTTAGGCGAGCACTGGGCTGCAGCTAAGCCCCCGAGTGGGAGGTCTGCTCTCCACTCGGTAGGATTTTAGATACTTAGGCGAGCACTGGGCTGCAGCTAAGCCTCCGAGTGGGAGGTCTGTTCTCCACTCGGTAGGATTTCAGATACTTAGGCGAGCACTGGGCTGCAGCTAAGCCCCCGAGTGGGAGGTTTGCTCTCCACTCGGTAGGATTTTGTATTGGTGGCGTAGCTCGGAATGAGAGGGTAGCAGTCGACGTGCACCTCGTCCTCCTTGCAGAGCGCACTTTGTACTTGTGGCGTAGCTCGGAAGGAGAGGGTAGCAGTCGACCTGCACCTCGTCCTCCTTGCAGAGCGCACGTTGTATTTGTGGCGTAGCTCGGAAGGGGAGGGTAGCAGTCGACCTTCACCTCGTCCTCCTTGCAGAGCGCATGTTGTATTTGTACTTAGGTGAGCGCAATGCTGCAGCTAAGCCTCCGAGTGGAAGGCTGGCTTACCACTCGGTAGGATTTTGTTTAACTTAGGCGAGTACTTGGACTACAGCTTAGCCTCCGAGTGGAAGGCTGGCTTACCACTCGGTAGGATTTTATTTAACTTAGGCGAGTACTTGGACTGCAGCTAAGCCTCCGAGTGGAAGGCTGGCTTACCACTCAGTAGGATTTTGTTTATCTTAGGCGAAACGGATTTCGCAGCTAAGCCTTCGTGTGGGAGACTGGCTCATCACTTGGTAGGATTTTATTTAACTTAGGCGAGTACTTGGACTGCAACTAAGCCTCCGAGTGGAAGGCTGGCTTACCACTCGGTAGGATTTTATTTCACTTAGGCGAGTACTTGGACTGCAGCTAAGCCTCTGAGTGGAAGGCTGGCTTACCACTCGGTAGGATTTTGTTTATCTTAGGCGAAATGCATTTCGCAGCTAAGCCTTCATGTGGGAGACTGGCTCACCACTCGGTTAGGATTTTCTTTTACAGACTTAGGCGAATAGGATTCGCAGTAAAGCCACCCACTGGGGGATTGTTTTATGTGGACAAAAGTAATAACAATTACTGGGAAAATTATAAAGCTCTTGTCTTTGATAATTAAACTACAGAAGTACTTTTATTACAACTCATCCGAGTGAATACTTAAGTGTAAAAGGGGCGGAGAAGCTCCGCATTCCAAGCTCTGGGCTCGTCGATCTGATGCTCGACATTGTAAAGACGGTATGCTCCATTGTGGAGAACCTTGGTGACGATGAAGGGACCTTCCCAAGAAGGAGCAAGCTTGTGTGGTTTCTGCTGATCCACTCGGAGAACTAAATCTCCTTCCTGGAAGGCTCGACTCTTCACGTTTTTGGCGCCGAAGCAACGCAAGTCTTGTTGATAAATGGTCGATCTGATCAGAGCCATCTCCCTTTCTTCCTCTAAAAGGTCGACTGCATCCTGCCGCGCTTGTTCTGCTTCAGCTTCGGCGTAGAGCTCGACCCGGGGAGCATTATGGAGAAGATCACTCGGCAAGACTGCTTCAGCTCCGTAGACCAAGAAGAATGGAGTTCTTCCAGTCGACCGGTTGGGCGTGGTCCTTAACCCCCAAAGCACAGAGCGAAGTTCGTCGACCCATGCACCAGCCGCATGCTTAAGATCACACATCAAACGGGGTTTCAACCCTTTGAGAACCAAACTGTTGGCTCGCTCTGCCTGTCCATTCGACTGTAGATGGGCGACTGAAGCATAGTCGACTCGTGTGCCTTGAGACGTGCAGAAAGCTCTGAACTCTTCGGAATCGAAGTTTGAACCATTGTTAGTGATGATGTTGTGCGGGACTCCATATCTGAATATCAATTCTCTGATGAAGCTGACAGCAGTACCGGCATCGAGGTTCTTGATGGGTTTAGCTTCAATCCACTTGGTGAACTTGTCGACTGCTACCAGCACATGGGTGAAACCGCTTCTGCCTGTTATCAAAGGACCGACCATATCCAAACCCCATACTGCAAAGGGCCAGACGAGTGGTATAGTCTTCGAAGCTGACGCGGGCTTGTGTGACATATTGGAGTAAAATTGACATCCCTCGCACTTGTCGACTATGTCCTTCGCCATTTCATTCGCTCTTGGCCAATAAAATCCGGCTCGGTATGCTTTGGCCACGATGGTCCAAGAGGACGCATGATGGCCACAGGTCCCCGAGTGGATGTCATCAAGGATTATTCGACCTTCCTCTGGTGCTATGCATTTCTGACCAACTCCAGTCGCGCTTTCTTTGTACAGCTGTCCCCTTATCACGGTAAAGGCCTTAGATCGGCGGACGATCTGTCGAGCCTCTTCTTCGTCCTCCGGGAGTTCTTTCCTCAAGATATACGCGATATATGGTACTGTCCAATCGGGAGTGATCACTAAAACTTCCATGACCAGGTCGACCACTGCTGGGACTTCAACCTCAGTCGGATCCGTAACACTCTTAGGTTGCGGAGCTTCATCGGTAAAAGGATCTTCTATGAGTGATGGAGTGTGGATATGCTCCAAGAACACATCACTAGGGATGGCTTCTCTCTTGGATCCTATCTTCGCCAAATCATCAGCTGCTTGATTTTTCAGTCGGGGTATGTGGTGGAGCTCTAACCCTTCGAACTTCTTTTCGAGCTTCCTCACTGCATTGCAGTATCCAGTCATGGCTGGGCTTCTAACGTCCCATTCTTTCATCACCTGATTGACCACCAAATCTGAGTCGCCATAGACCATAAGGCAACGGACGCCGAGTGAAATGGCCATGCGCAACCCATACAAGAGTGCTTCATATTCTGCTTCATTGTTGGAGGAATCAAAGTGGATTTGGAGCACATATCTGAGTTTATCTCCTCGGGGGGAAACCAAAACAACCCCAGCACCAGAACCATTTAACATCTTAGAGCCATCAAGAACCATGGTCCAATGCTCCGAGTGAACTTGAGTCGGCTGCTGTTGCTCAATCCACTCGGCAAGGAAATCTGCTATAGCTTGGGACTTAATGGCTTTCTTTGCCTCGAATTTGATATCAAGGGGAAGGAGTTCAATCGCCCATTTAGCCACTCGACCAGTTGCATCTCTGTTGTGCAGAATCACTGACAATGGTGCGTCGCTGACGACTGTAATGTCATGATCAGAGATATAATGAGCAACCTTCTTCATGGTCATGTAGATCCCATATACAAGCTTCTGATAATGGGGATATCTTTGCTTCGATGGGGTCAAAACTTCAGAGAGATAATACACTAGGCGCTGAACTTTGAAGGCTTTCCCTTCTTCTTCCCGCTCGACCGTAAGTACTGTACTGACGACTTGTCCTGTGGCTGCAATATAAAGCAATAGAGGCTCTTTGCTGATTGGAGCAGCAAGCACCGGCTGGGTGGAGAGCAGAGTTTTTAACTCGCCAAACGCTGCATCAGCTTCTAGAGTCCACTCGAACTTGTCTGCCTTCTTCATCAGTCGGTAAAGGGGCAATGCCTTTTCACCGAGGCGAGAGATGAATCGACTTAACGCGGCCAAGCATCCAGTAAGCTTCTGGACGTCGTGCACACGCACAGGGTGTTTCATTCGGAGTATGGTGCCAACTTTTTCTGGGTTAGCATCGATTCCTTGTTCTGAAACGAGAAAACCGAGTAACTTTCCGCCAGGTACTCCGAATGTGCACTTTGATGGATTGAGCTTGATATCATACCTCCTGAGATTGGCAAATGTTTCAGCTAGGCCAGTCAATAGATCGGAACCCTTTCGCGATTTGACCACGATATCATCCATGTACGCTTCCACATTCCGACTGATTTGAGTGAGTAAACACTTTTGAATCATGCTCATGAACGTGGCTTCGGCATTCTTGAGGCCGAATGGCATGGTGATATAGCAGAAGCACCCGAATGGAGTAATGAAAGCTGTTTTGATTTCGTCAGGTTCATACAGACGGATCTGATGATACCCGGAATAAGCATCTAAAAAAGACAATCTCTCGCACCCCGCGGTCGAGTCGACAATTTGGTCGATGCGAGGGAGAGGAAAATGATCTTTTGGGCTGGCCCGATTGATATGTTTGAAATCAATGCACATGTGAAGTGAGTTGTCCTTCTTGGGAACCATGACGACATTGGCGAGCCACTCGGAGTGGTATATCTCCCGGATAAACTCTGCTGCAAGGAGTCGAGCCACCTCCTCGCCAATGGCTTTTTTCTTCTGAACGACGGACCGTCGAAGATGTTCTTTAACAGGTTTCGCTTTTGAGTCGACTCTAAGGCGATGCTCAGCCACTCTCGTAGGAACACCCGGCATGTCAGCTGGCTTCCATGCAAAGATGTCCCAGTTCTCACGGAGGAACTGGATGAGCGCTTCTTCCTATTTAGAGTCGAGTGTTGTGGAAATATGGGCCGGAGCTGCGTTGGGGTCAGTCGGGTGGATATGAACTGGCTTCGTCTCCCCATACGACTGGAATGCTGACTCTGTGGCGGGCTTCTTGGCCCGTAACAAATCACTCAGATCTGCATTTTTCTTGTATTCCTCCAGCTCTACCACTGTTATCTGGTCATCCGCAATCTTTGAGCCTTTCTGGAAACACTCTTCTGCCTTCTTCCGGCTGCCAGTGATAGTGATCACGCCTTTGGGGCCAGGCATCTTTAATTTGAGGTACACATAACATGGTCGAGCCATGAAGCGGGCATAGGTTGGTCTTCCCAAAATAGCGTGGTAGGCGCTTCGGAAATCCATGACTTCAAATGTCAGCTTCTCTTTGTGGAAATCCTTCGAGTCGCCGAACACTACATCCAGAGCTATTTGGCCGAGTGATTCAGCCTTCTTTCCAGGGATGACTTTGTGAAAACTCATGTTGCTGGAACTGAGTCTGGACATCGGAATGCCCATTCCCTTGAGCGTCTCTGCATACAATATATTCAACCCGCTGCCGCCATCCATCAATACCTTCGTCAGTCGAGTGCCTTCGACGACTGCGTCGACCACCAACGCTTGCCTCCCAGGGGTGGCAATGTGAGTAGGGTGATCAGACTGGTCGAAAGTAATGGGAGTTTATGACCATCTCAGATAGTTTGGTGTCGCCGGGGCGACTGTCGTGGTTCTAAGTCTGACAGTAGAGTGGGGGTAGGTATGGAGAGGCAAGGTCCTAGCTATGGAGAGGTTGTAAACACAAGAGATGTACGAGTTCAGGCCCTTCTCGGAGGAAGTAAAAGCCCTACGTCTCGGAGCCCGGAGGCGGTCGAGTGGATTATGCGTATATGGATTACAGGGTGCCGAACCCTTCTGCCTGTGGAGGGGGGTGGCTTATATAGAGTGCGCCAGGACCCCAGCCAACCCACGTAATGAAGGGTTTAAGGTACATTAAGTCCGGGGCGTTACTGGTAACGCCCCACATAAAGTGTCTTTACTATCATAAAGTCTACTTAATTACAGACCGTTGTAGTGCAGAGTGCCTCTTGACCTTCTGGTGGTTGAGTGAATCTTCGTGGTCGAGTCCTTCAAGTCGGTCGAGTGAGTCCCTCGTAGGTCGACTAGAAGATGATCTCTTCTAAGGCTGTCCTTGGGCAGGGTACTTAGATCGGGTCTGTGACCCTACCCTAGGTACATGACTCCATCATTAGCCCCCGAATGGATTGAGGCTTGAGTGATGAAGGAGTTGATATTGTTTCCGATTAGCCTTCGCATACTGGTCGTGCGTTGTTTTAAAAAAAAATCTCTTTGTTGATAGTGAGCAACTTTTCTTCAGTCGGCTCGATCCATTCTTTTCCTTCGTCGAGTGATCTTTTGGACTTCGCCGATTTCCAAGCGACGGATCGCAGGAAATCCCGCGTCTGGCAGACCGATCTGCCGTTCGCGGATTCCGCGGGATGCGAAATTTGGGGAAGCGCACGAAGCGGAACGGACCGCGGCGCTCGGATGGGATAGGGCATAGACGCCTCGATCTCCGCGCCGCTTTTTTCGCCACGTATCACGTCCGCGCAACTGTTCCGGGATATGATTAGATCGACCGGGCCCACCTGTCATCCACTTGGAAGGGATCTTATAAACGCGCCCGGCGAGGGTTTTTTGAACAGTGCCTCAGCATCCTCTCTCTGCTCTCTTCGTCTCCGCCCAACGCGCTCGCTCTCGCCTCCGCACAACTTCTCCTCGCGCGTCCCTCCGGCAGCCATGGTCAAGGAGAAGACGGCGGCGTTGGAACGCGCGAAGAAGGCGTCGGCGACGGAGAAGGCGAAGGGGAGATCCACCACTCGTGGCGGGTCTTCATCTAGATCTCGCCTGCCGAAAGGCTGGGTCCAGGGAGATTGGATCCAGTCGACCATCACGGAGAAGGATCTCCTCGATATGGCCAACGAGGGCCTGATCCCTCATGGAGCTGCGAGGCTTCCGGGGAAAGAGTGGCAGCCCCAACCGGAAGAGGGTGAATGCGTGCTTCTGGCTACCCATGTCGACCGCGGATTTTCTTTGCCGCCGAGCATTTTCTTCCGTGGTTTCTTGAACTTCTTTGGAGCACAACTCCACCACTTCACCCCGAATTCTATCGCCTATCTTGCCGCGTTTGTGTCCATGTGTGAGAGTTTTCTGGGCTGTCGACCGCATTGGGGTTTGTTCAAGCACATATTCACGTGTCGCTCTCAGACCGTGAAGAAGGCGAGCCCAGGCGACAAAAAAACCCGAGTTGTCCAAATGTGTGGGGGTCTGGGGATCCAGATGAGGAACAAGAGCACCTTCCCAGCCATGACATTTCCCGAGTCGGTCAGAGGCTGGCAGTCGACCTAGTTCTACTGCCAGGATCAGCCGACGCCGGGGCAGTCGAGTGGACTCCCTCAGTTCTCCATGGGCCGAGTGAACAAGCCCTCCTTTCTGAAGGTGATTCCAGAGGAGAAAGCTGACGTGAAGATGCTGATGGAGCGTGTAGTTCAGTTGGTTCGGGATGGAGTGACGGGTATGGACCTCCTGGAGGTTTTCCTTGGGCGTCGTATCCAGCCTCTTCAGTTCCGGAGCCATTGCATGTGGTTGTACTGCGGGACTGAGGATGAGACTCGGGTCAATCTAGAAGCAGTCGACGATGCCACTCTGGAAAGGTGGATGGCCGCTGTTACTGGGAACAAGGATAACCCTCGTAGAGCCAGAAGGATTCCGCCACTCGACCACTACAACGTTGCCAACAAGGTATGTCTGCTCCACTTCCCATTGTATTCTTGTCATATTTATTTCTGTTTTCTCTGCCGATCGGTCGACTGATCGTTGTCTTGATGTCTATCAGGCCCTCACTGAGCTGTACTCGATGCCCAATGGAGCACAGGCTCCGACTGAGGAGGGAGAAGCGAGCGGGGACGAGAGCCAGGAGGAGGAGTGGGACTCGGACGCCGCTGAGGATGATGATGATAACGATGACAATGATGATGATGACGATGAGGAGGAAGAAGAGGAGGAGGAGGAGGTCGCACCACCGCGCTCGGAAAGGCGGTCGAAGCTTGTCCATGACCCTGCGACTGAGCGTGGCAAGGGGGTTGCGACTGTGACACAATCGACCAAGCGCCCTCGGACCACCTCTCCGGCGCCGACTGAAAAGGCGTCGAAGCAGCCCAGGGCGGCCCCGTCAAAGCCGACCAAGCTCCTGCCGAAGATGAAGGTGTCCATCCCCACCATATCAGGGTAATCATGCTGCTTAAGTCTTCTTGTTTTGTGCGAACTTTATCTCTGGTTGGCGCTGGAGTTAGTCGACTGATTCTTTGGAGTTGCAGTGCTGCTACTTCTGAGACCTCAGCCCGGGCTGACGACCATGAGATGGAGGACGCAACAACCTCAAAACCTGGTACTATACTCTTAACACCGTTTCTAGTCGACTGACTCATGATCTCTAATTCTGATTCTTTTCTGTAGCTCCATCCAATGTTGTTATCACTCTCCCTGATGATGATGAAGATGAGGAACCGCTGATGCATAGAAGGAGTAGGAAAGCATCTACCAGCAGGGTGCCCCAGGATGTGGCGGTGCCTGAGACTCTGGTCACGGAGGAGGAGAACACCACTCGACACACTGTGTCCTTCGCAGATCCACTGACGAGTGCTCTGCAGCCCTCCCTCTTCACGACGCACCACGTCCCAGAGGACCAAGCTGGCGCCGCGAAGGAGGCGATACGCCAGGCAGGGATCATGATGGAGCAGTTGAAGACCATCTGGGATGCGAGCCAGGCAGCTTATGACGCCAGTTCCGCCCTTCAAAGCAATGTTCAGGTCAGTCGACCATCGCTTGTTCTGTTAGGATATGCTATCAAAAACTTTTCTTTCCAGAATTTATAGTAATCACCCACTGGGTGTGTCGATTTAAACTCCGTGTTAGCGGGGGCACGCTGAGTGCACCCGCTGGGTGTAGTCCCCAAGGCTAAGGTCGACTGCTGGCAGTCGGCCTTAGGCTTTATAAGTTCCGTCTTTCCGTCATTCGACTATGGCGAATGGATTTCGCAAACCGGTGGAGGCACGCTGAGTGCACCCACTGGGTGTAGTCCCTAAGGCTAAGATCCACTGCTGGCAGTCGGCCTTAGGCTTTATAAGTTTAGTCTCTCCGTCATTCGACTATGGCGAATGGTCGACTCTGTCTTCAACAGAACTAGTGGGGGCACGCTGAGTGCACCCACTGGGTGTAGTCCCCGAGACTGTGGTCGACTGCTGGCAGTCGATTACAGTCTTAAAGAATACATCTTGTTTCGTTTTTTTTTGAGGTCGACTGGTCGACTCTGTCTTCAATAGGACAAGTGGGGGCACGGTGAGTGCACCCACTGGGTGTAGTCCCCGAGACTACGGTCGAATGCTTGTATCCGGCTGTAGTCTTAGAAACGCATGATTTTTCCTTTTCCACTCGGAAGTGAATTATCTTTGACATTTAGTCGATTGACTCTTCGCAGAGATCCTGTGACGTGGCGGCTCGCTACACTGAGCTGGAAAACAAGCACATTCAGCTCGAGCTGAATTTGAAGCTGGCTCAGGAGAATCTGACGAAGGCAAAGGAGGAAACCAAAGGTATGTTTGGTGAGACCTCGACGATTGCTTCTTCCCCTTATTTGTTTCAAAATCTGATCTTGCTGTAACTTGCAGGTAAGGTGAAGGAGGCCCAACAGAAAAAAGACCTTGAACTAGCTGAGAAGATCAAGCTTGCTGACGAGAAGTTAGTTTTAGTCACCAAGCTTGAACAAGAAAATACCAATCTGAAAGCTGCTCTTGGGAAGAAGAATGATCTGGAGGCCTTCCTGATTGGTCTTGCCAAGAAGCTGTTCCTTATGCTTGAAGGTAAACCTTTACGCTCAACAATCATTTTCAACTGGGATTTTTCCATTCGACCATTGCCTTGACTCGGTGGTCGCCCTTGCAGAATTTTGTCAAGACTTTGAAGAGGAGACTAGCCGGCTGGAACCAAACCTTGACCCCGTCAATTCTCCGGTGAACGACGAAGTTGCCATGAACGTTTTCCGACTGGAGTCCCGTGTTGCAGCTGTCGTGGACTATCTTGCAAGGCTGAAGGTCGCCACATCTCGCATCGACTCAACGCTCTGGCCCGGGGAGACACTCCAGAACGACCTCGAGTCGCTGATGGCTCGCTTGAACACGGTCCCTGGTCGAGTGCAGGAGTGGAAAAAGTCCTCGGCTCGGTGCGGTGCAGATGTTGCTCTGTATCTGGCCCGAGTCCACTGCAAAGATGCGCGAGAAGACAAGCTGGCGGCCCTCCGAGTGGCCAACACCAAGAAACACGACTTCAGGTCCTTTAAGGAAACTTTCATTGCTGCTGCCACTCGGATCGCAGATGGAATTGATCTTGATGAGTTTGTTGCACCTTCCAGCCCTCCACAGGAGGGGTAAAAAACTTCTTTTAAGCTCGACGCTTTAAATTTGCCTCGGTGTGCCGAGTGGAGTTGTAACCGATAAACCTTAACCGAACTTGAATTTGATGTTTGAATATGATTGCTTTTGGCTTGAAATGTCTTTTGCAGGTTCAAAGCAGGACGCTCACTGCAGTCGACTTATTCCTTAATCCACTTAGGCGAGCACTGGGCTGCAGCTAAGCCCCCGAGTGAGAGGTTTGCTCTTCACTTGGTAGGATTTTTATATCTTAGGCGAGCACTGGGCTGCAGCTAAGCCCCCGAGTGAGAGGTTTGCTCTTCACTCGGTAGGATTCTTATATCTTAGGCGAGCACTGGGCTGCAGCTAAGCCCCCGAGTGAGAGGTTTGCTCTTCACTCGGTAGGATTTTTATATCTTAGGCGAGTACTTGGACTGCAGCTAAGCCTCCGAGTGGAAGTCTGGCTTACCACTCGGTAGGATTTTTATATCTTAGGCGAGCACTGGGCTGCAGCTAAGCCCCCGAGTGAGAGGTTCACTCTTCACTCGGTAGGATTTTTGTATCTTAGGCGAGTACTTGGACTGCAGCTAAGCCTCCGAGTGGAAGTCTGGCTTACCACTCGGTAGGATTTTTATATCTTAGGCGAGCACTGGGCTGCAGCTAAGCCCCCGAGTGAGAGGTTCGCTCTTCACTCAGTAGGATTTTTTTATCTTAGGCGAGCACTGGGCTGCAGCTAAGCCCCCGAGTGAGAGGTTTGCTCTTCACTCGGTAGGATTTTGATAACTTAGGCGAGTACTTGGACTGCAGCTAAGCCTCCGAGTGAGAGGTTTGCTCTTCACTCGGTAGGATTTTTGTAACTTAGGCGAGCACTGGGCTGCAGCTAAGCCCCCGAGTGAGAGGTTTGCTCTTCACTCGGTAGGATTTTTATATCTTAGGCGAGCACTGGGCTGTAGCTAAGCCCCCGAGTGAGAGGTTCGCTCTTCACTCGGTAAGATTTTTATATCTTAGGCGAGTACTTGGACTGCAGCTAAGCCTCCGAGTGGAAGTCTGGCTTACCACTCGGTAGGATTTTTATATCTTAGCCGAGCATTGGGCTGCAGCTAAGCCCCCGAGTGAGAGGTTCGCTCTTCACTCGGTAGGATTTTTATATCTTAGGCGAGCACTGGGCTGCAGCTAAGCCCCCGAGTGAGAGGTTTGCTCTTCACTCGGTAGGATTTTGATAACTTAGGCGAGTACTTGGACTGCAGCTAAGCCTCCGAGTGAGAGGTTTGATCTTCACTTGGTAGGATTTTTATAACTTAGGCGAGCACTGGGCTGCAGCTAAGCCCCTGAGTGAGAGGTTTGCTCTTCACTCGGTAGGATTTTATTTAATCTTAGGCGAAACGGATTCGCAGCTAAGCCTCTGAGTGGGAGTCTGGCTCACCACTCGGTAGGATTTTTACAAACTTAGGCGAAACGGATTCGCGGCTAAGTCATCCACTGAGGGGAAAATTTTGGTGGACAAAATAAAAAGTGACAAAAATTATGGAGGAACTATGACACTATTATTTTGAAATCCATGAACTACAGGAGTATTTTATTGCAACTCATCCGAGTGATAAACTTAAGTGTAAAATGGGCGGAGTAGTTCCGCGTTCCAAGCTCGGGGCTCGTCGATATTATGTTCGACGTTGTAAAGACGGTACGCCCCGTTGTGGAGAACTTTGGTGACGATGAAGGGTCCTTCCCAAGAAGGAGCAAGCTTGTGATGTTTCTTCTGATCCACTCGGAGAACTAAATCTCCTTCTTGGAAGGCCCGACCCCTCACATTTCTGGCGTGGAAACGACGCAAATCTTGTTGGTAGATGGTCGATCGGATCAGAGCCATCTCCCTTTCTTCCTCTAAAAGGTCGACTGCGTCCTGCCGCGCTTGTTCAGCTTCTGCTTCGTTGTAGATCTCAACTCGAGGAGCATTGTGGAGAAGATCACTCGGCAAGACTGCTTCAGCTCCGTAGACCAAGAAGAATGGAGTTCTTCCGGTCGATCGATTAGGTGTGGTCCGCAGTCCCCAAAGCACCGAGGGAAGTTCGTCGACCCACGCTCCAGCTGCATGCTTGAGATCACGCATCAGTCGGGGTTTCAATCCCTTGAGAATCAGGCCATTGGCTCGCTCTGCTTGTCCATTCGTCTGCGGATGGGCGACTGAAGCGTAGTCGACTCGTGTGCCTTGAGAGTTGCAGAAATCCCTGAATTCCTCCGAGTCAAAGTTCGACCCATTATCCGTAATGATGCTGTGCGGGACTCCATATCTGAATATCAGTTCCCTGATGAAGCTAACAACAGTACCGGCGTCAAGGTTCTTGATTGGTTTAGCCTCAATCCACTTGGTGAACTTGTCGACTGCCACCAGTACATGCGTGAAGCCACTTCGACCTGTTCTCAAAGGACCGACCATGTCCAACCCCCATACTGCGAAAGGCCAGACGAGTGGAATGGTCTTCAGAGCTGATGCAGGCTTGTGCGACATATTCGAGTAGAACTGACATCCCTTCGCACTTATCCACTATTTCCTTTGCCATCTCATTCGCCTTTGGCCAGTAAAATCCGGCTCGGTATGCTTTGGCCACGATGGTCCGAGAGGACGCATGATGACCACAGGTCCCCGAGTGGATATCATTAAGGATGATTCGACCTTCTTCTGGTGTTATGCACTTCTGACCAACTCCAGTCGCGCTTTCTCTATATAACTGTCCTTTGATTACGGTAAAGGCTTTAGATCGACGGACGATCTGTCGAGCCTCTTCCTCATCCTCCGGAAGCTCTTTTCTCAGGATATACGCGATATACGGAACTGTCCAGTCGGGAATGACCACCAAGACCTCCATGACCAAGTCGACCACTGCTGGGACTTCAACCTCAGTCGGATCTGTGGCACTCTTGGGCTGTGGAGCTTCTTCGGTGAAAGGATCTTCTTTGACTGACGGAGTGTGTATATGCTCCAAGAACACACCACTCGGAATGGCTCCTCTCTTGGAACCTATCTTTGCTAGATCATCAGCTGCTTGATTTTTCAGTCGGGGTATATGATGGAGCTCCAACCCCTCGAACTTCTTTTCCAGCTTCCTCACTGCACTGCAGTATCCAGTCATGGCTGGGCTTCTCACGTCCCACTCCTTCATCACTTGGTTGACCACTAAATCTGAATCGCCATAGACCATCAGGCGACGGACGCCGAGTGAAATGGCCATGCGCAATCCGTATAAGAGGGCCTCATACTCTGCCTCATTGTTGGAGGAATCAAAGTGAATCTGGAGCACATATCTGAGCTTATCTCCTCTGGGGGAAACCAGGACAACCCCAGCACCGGAACCATTCAACATCTTAGAGCCATCAAAAAACATGGTCCAATGCTCCGAGTGAACTTCAGTCGGCTGCTGCTGTTCAATCCACTCGGCGAGGAAATCTGCTATTGCCTGGGACTTAATGGCTTTCTTTGCCTCAAACTTGATATCAAGGGGAAGAAGTTCAATCGCCCATTTCGCCACTCGACCAGTTGCATCTCTGTTGTGCAAAATCTCTGATAGTGGAGCGTCGCTGACGACTGTGATGGAATGATCAGAGAAATAATGAGCAACCTTCTTTGTGGTCATGTATATTCCATACACAAGCTTCTGATAATGAGGATATCTCTGCTTGGATGGAGTCAAGACTTCAGACAAATAATACACTGGGCGCTGAACTTTGAAAGCTTTTCCTTCTTCTTCCCGCTCGACCGTAAGCACTGTACTGACGACTTGTCCTGTGGCTGCGATATAAAGCAACAGAGGCTCTTTGCTGATTGGAGCAGCAAGCACCGGCTGGGTGGAGAGCAGAGCTTTTAGCTCGGCAAACGCTGCATCAGCTTCTGGAGTCCACTCGAACTTGTCTGCCTTCTTCATTAGTCGGTAAAGAGGCAATGCCTTTTCACCGAGTCGTGAGATGAATCGACTTAATGCGGCCAAGCATCCAGTAAGCTTCTGGACATCGTGCACTCGCACAGGGCGTTTCATTCGGAGAATAGTGCCGATCTTTTCTGGATTAGCGTCGATCCCTCGCTCGGAAACGAGAAAACCGAGTAACTTGCCACCAGGAACTCCGAATGTGCACTTTGATGGATTGAGCTTGATATCATACCTTCTGAGGTTGGCAAATGTTTCGGCGAGGTCAGCGAGCAGGTCGGAACCTTTTCGTGACTTGACGACGATATCATCCATATACGCTTCCACATTCCGACTGATTTGAGTGAGTAGACACTTCTGAATCATTCGCATAAATGTGGCTCCGGCATTCTTGAGGCCGAATGGCATGGTGATATAGCAGAAGCACCCGAATGGAGTGATGAAAGCTGTTTTTACCTCGTCGGGTCCGTACAGACGGATCTGGTGGTACCCGGAGTAGGCGTCTAGAAAAGACAATCTCTCGCATCCCGCGGTCGAGTCAACAATTTGATCTATGCGAGGGAGAGGAAAATGATCTTTCGGGCAGGCCCGGTTGATGTGCTTGAAATCAATGCACATTCGGAGCGATTTGTCCTTCTTAGGAACCATGACGACATTAGCGAGCCATTCGGAGTGGTATATCTCTCGGATAAATCCTGCCGCCAACAGTCGAGCCACTTCCTCACCAATGGCTTTTCTCTTCTGGACGGCGGACCGCCGAAGATGCTCTTTGACTGGTTTTGCTGATGAGTCGACTCTTAGGCGATGCTCAGCCAGTCCCCTGGGAACACCTGGCATGTCAGCGGGCTTCCATGCAAAAATGTCCCAGTTCTCACGGAGGAACTGGATGAGCGCTTCTTCCTATTTCGGGTCGAGTGTTGTGGAGATGTGGGTCGGGGCTGCATCGGGGTCGGTCGGGTGAATGTGAACAGGCTTCGTCTCACCGGACGACTGAAATGCAGATTCTGTGGCGGGTTTCTTGGATCGCAGCAAATCACTCGGATCTGCGTTTTGCTTGTATTCTTCAAACTCGACCGCTGTCACCTGGGAATCAGCAATCTTTGAGCCCTTCTGAAAGCACTCTTCTGCCTTTTTCCGATCACCGGTGACAGTGATCACTCCTTTGGGGCCGGGCATCTTCAATTTGAGGTACACGTAACATGGTCGAGCCATGAACCGTGCATAAGCTGGTCTCCCCAAAATGGCATGATATGCACTCTGAAAATCCACGACCTCAAACGTCAACTTCTCTTTGCGAAAATGTTTCGAATCACCAAACACCACGTCCAGAGCTATTTGGCCGAGTGACTCGGCTTTCTTCCCTGGTATAACTCCATGAAAGCTCATGTTACTGGTGCTCAGTCGGGACATCGGAATGCCCATTCCTTTCAGTGTGTCTGCATACAACAAATTCAGCCCGCTACCACCGTCCATCAGCACTTTTGTCAGTCGAGTGCCTTCGACAACTGGATCGACCACCAAAGCTTGCCTCCCAGGGGTGGCAATATGAGTCGGGTGATCAGATTGGTCGAATGTGATGGGTGTTTGGGACCATCTCAGATAATTTGCTTTTGCTGGGGTAACCATGTTCACCTCGCGGTTAATGACTTTCAATCGACTCTTGCTTTCCACATCTGCAAAGATCATCAGAGTGGAGTTGACATGCGGATATCCTTCCTCACTGTCCTCCTTGTCTTCGGCCTTGTCCGACTCCTTTTCCTTGTCTTTAGACTGTTTTCCTTGAAACTGCTGGATCAGGAGTCGACATTGGCGAGTGGTATGCTTTGGGTAAATGATATTCCCCTCTTCGTCTTTCTTCGTGTGGATGTGACACGGCATATCCATCACGTCGTTCCCTTCTTTATCCTTTACCTTCTTAGGGTTCCAGGATCCTTTTGGTTTCCCTTTAAACTTTCCATGAGTCACGGCCAGAGCCTCTCCAGGAGCTGCCGGTTCAGCCTTCCGCTTCTGTTTCCGACTGGTGTTTCCCTTCTCCGACTGGCTCGGCTTGTGCTTGCCGCTTCGGAGTCGGTCTTCTTCTTCGCCGTTGGCGTACTTGGTAGCAATTTCCATCATCCGACTCAAGGTCATGTCTCCGGTTCGACCAAATTTCAAACTCAATTCTCTGTTCTTGACACCATCCTTGAAGGCGCAGACTGCCTGATGATCAGACACATTCTCCACAGTATGGTGCAAAGTGATCCATCTCTGAATATACTCCCTGAGAGTCTCATTGGTCTTCTGCACGCAGACTTGCAGCTCCGTCAATCCAGCCGGTCGCTTGCAAGTTCCTTCAAACGTTCTGACGAACACTCGGGACAGATCTTCCCAAGTGTAAATGCTGCTAGGAGGTAACTGATTCAACCACGCTCTGGCAGAACCTTCCAACATGAGGGGCAAATGCTTCATGGCCACCTCGTCATTCCCACCACCAATCTGAACCGCCACTCGGTAGTCCTCAAGCCAAGTTTCAGGCTTAGACTCACCGGTGAACTTGCTGACTCCTGTTGCCAACCTGAAATTGGGAGGAATCACTGCGGCTCTGATAGCTCTGCTGAAACATTCCGGACCAGAAACGTGCACTCGACTGCTCGTGGGCGCATCTCTGTCGAGTCCACCTCGATGGGCTCTGTTCCGGTCGACCAAGCCTTGCACGATAATGGATCGCGCGTCGAAGCCTGGTTCTCTGGGGTCGACTGGAACTCTTCGCCCCGCACTGAGCTGACGTCTGTCATCTTGCTGCCGAGGAGCGTAAGACCCACCCCTCGGAGGGGAAGTGGGCACTCGACGCCTATCATCTCGGTCGTGTCGGTCTCCATATTGGTCTCGCCGATTCTCGCGCCCTTCACGCCGCGGAGGCGATCTGGGACTGTGAGCCGACTGAACCGTATTCGCAGCGACGGATCGACTGTGAATTCTGTTGCGCGACTGCGACACGGCTGAATTCTGATCTCCTGCTGCCCGGAGCAGATCCCTGATCTGCATCAAGCCTCTGCCAGCTTCCGACTGAGAGGGCTGGATGGACTCTGCTATACGGGTCGCAGCTGCTAAATTCTGGATTGGGGTTCGATATACCTGAGTCGGCGGGAAGAGTTGACGTCGATTGGCGTCGGGAACTCGTTGCCGCGCGCGCTCGTCGAGTGCTCGCTGAAGATTCTCCAGGCGAGCGCGTTCGGCCAAATTGGCCAAACGTGCCTCCTCCAAGGCGCGAGCCTCGGGGGTTTCTCCTGCGATGGGAGTATGCAGGGCATCCATGTTCCTGCGGCGAAGTTCCTCTCTTTGCAGAGAGTCGAGTGGCTCGGGCTGGTACTCTTCGTGGTCTCGTGCGGGGTCGCCTCCGTCGCCTGCCCCACCATCACGGGCGAAGCCAGGGGGGCTGCGAGGCCCGTCGACCATCAGGATTTCCGCCGCTGGATCACTGCTATCGCATTCGGATGCAGTCTCTACGGAGCCAGTCGACAGATCGAACAGGCCGTAGAGAGATTCGTCGGGCTCGATTGCCGCAACTTGGGTGGTGGCCGTCTGGCGAGCCACCGCGTGTCTCACCCACCGCTGAAGCCTCGACCGACCCGAGCGCTTGCGCTGGCGGGAGACCGGGAGGGTGGTCGATAGGGGAGTCGACCGATATGGGGTCGACGGTTGCCGCAGCAGAACGCCGCGGACACATGCGCGAAAATGCGTCGCACCGCGGACGGGGAGCGCATCGACGTCGAGTGGAGCCTCCTGGAGCCAGGCGGAGTCGTCGGCGACGAAGGTGAGAGCACCGAGACGAATCTCTCGACCCTCGACCAAAACTCCAGCAGCTACCATGATGAAAGTACTCGGAAGAATCGCAACTTCTCCACAAAATCGCTAAAACACCGCCCCACGGTGGGCGCCAACTGTCGTGGATCTAAGTCTGACAGTAGAGTGGGGGTAGGTATGGAGAGGCAAGGTCCTAGCTATGGAGAGGTTGTAAACACAAGAGATGTACGAGTTCAGGCCCTTCTCGGAGGAAGTAAAAGCCCTACGTCTCGGAGCCCGGAGGCGGTCGAGTGGATTATGTGTATATGGATTACAGGGTGCCGAACCCTTCTGCCTGTGGAGGGGGTGGCTTATATAGAGTGCGCCAGGACCCCAGCCAACCCACGTAATGAAGGGTTTAAGGTACATTAAGTCCGGGGCGTTACTGGTAACGCCCCACATAAAGTGTCTTTACTATCATAAAGTCTACTTAATTACAGACCGTTGCAGTGCAGAGTGCCTCTTGACCTTCTGGTGGTCGAGTGAATCTTCGTGGTCGAGTCCTTCAAGTCGGTCGAGTGAGTCCCTCGTAGGTCGACTGGAAGATGATCTCTTCTAAGGGTGTCCTTGGGCAGGGTACTTAGATCGGGTCTGTGACCCTACCCTAGGTACATGACTCCACCAACGACCATATTGACCTCACAATTTATCACTTTCAGTCGACTTTTGCTCTCTACATCAACAAAAATCATTAGAGTGGAATTGACATGAGGGTACTCTCCATCACTGTCCTCCTTGTCCTCGGCCTTGTCCAACTCCTTCTCTTTGTCCTTCGGCTGTTTTCCTTGAAACTGCTGGATTAAGAGTCGGCATTGGCGAGTGGTATGCTTCGGGTAGATGAAGTTTCCCTCTTCGTCTTTCTTTGTGTGGATATGACACGGTAGATCCATCACGTCATTACCTTCCTTATCCTTTACCTTCTTGGGGTTCCAAGATCCTTTGGGCTTCCCTTTGAATTTGCCCTGAGTCACGGCCAGAGCCTCTCCAGGAGCAGCTGGCTCGGCCTTCCGCTTTTGCTTTCGACCGGAGTTTCCTTTCTCCGACTAACTCGGCTTGTACTTGCCACTCCGGAGTCGGTCTTTCTCCGACTCAGGGTCATATCTCCAGTTCGACCAAACTTCAGACTTAACTCTCTGTTCTTGACACCATCCTTGAAGGCACAGACCGCTTGATGATCCGACACATTCTCCACAATATGATGCAAAGTGATCCATCTCTGGATGTAATCTCTCAATGTTTCACTCGACTTTTGTACGTAAACTTGCAGCTCTGTCAATCCGGCCGTTCGCTTGCAAGTTCCCTCGAACGTCTTGACGAACACTCGGGAAAGATCTTCCCAGGTGTAAATGCTGCTAGGAGCTAACTGATTCAACCACGCCCTGGCCGAACCTTCTAGCATGAGTGGCAAATGCTTCATGGCCACCTCATCATTACCGCCACCAATCTGTACAGCCACTCGGTAGTCTTCAAGCCAAGTTTCAGGCTTGGACTCTCCGGTGAACTTACTTACTCCAGTCGCCAACCTGAAGTTGGGAGGAATCACTGTGGCTCTGATGGCTTTGCTAAAGCATTCTGGACCTGAAACATGGACTCGGCTGCTTGTGAGCACATCTCTGTCATGGCCACCTCTGTGAGCTCTGTTCCGGTCGACCAAACCTTGCACGATGATGGATCTCGTGTCAAGGCCTGGTTCTCTGGGGTCGACTGGAGCTCTCCTCCCAACACTAAGCTGGCGCCTATCATCTTGCTGCCGATGGGCATTAGACCCACTTCTCGGGGGAGGAGTGGGCACTCGACGCCTATCATCACGATCAAATCGATCATCATAGTGGTCCCGCCGGCCTTCACGTCCCACGCGCCTTGGAGGTGACCTTGGGCTGTGAGCCGATTGAACAGTATTCGCAGCGACGGATCGACTGTGAATCCTGTTGCGCGACTGTGACACAACTGAATTCTGATCTCCTGCCACCCGGAGCAAATCTCTGATCTGCATCAAGCCTCTTCCAGCCTCCGACTGAGAAGGCTGGATTGACTCCGCTATACGGGCCGCAGCTGCCAAATTCTGAATCGGGGTTCGATATACATGAGTCGGTTGCGGAAAGAGCTGACGCCGGCTGGAGTCAGGTACTCGTTGACGCGCACGCTCGTCGAGTGCTCGCTGGAGGTTCTCCAGTCGAGTGCGTTCAGCCAAGTTGGCCAAACACGCCTCCTCCAGGGCACGAGCCTCAGGAGTTTCTCTTGCGATGGGAGTATGCAGGGCATCCATGTTCCGGCGGCGAAGTTCTTCCGTCTGCTGAGAAGTGAGCGGCTCGGGCTGATACTCTTCGTGGGCCTGAGCGGGGTCGCCCCCATTGTCTATCCCGTCGATGCGGGGGAAACCGGGCGGGCTACGAGGCCCATTGACCATCAGGACCTCCGCCGCTGGATCACTGCTATCGCACTCGGATGCAGTCTCTACGGAGACAGTCGACAGATCGAACAGGCCGTAGAGAGATTCGTCGGGCTCAATTGCCGCTACTTGGGTGGTGGCCGATTGGCGAGCCACTGCGTGTCTCACCCATCGCTGAAGCCTCGACCGACCGGAGCGCTTGTGCTGGCGGGAGACAGGGAGGGAAGACAACACATGGGTCGACCGGTATGGGGTCGACGGCTGCCGCAGCAGGACGCCGCGGACACACGCCTGAAAGTGCGTCGCCCCGCGGACGGGGAGCGCGTCGATGTCGAGTGGTGCCTCCTGGAGCCAAGCGGAGTCGTCGGCGATGAAAGCGAGCGCACCGAGACGGATCTCGCGGCCCTCGACCAGAGCTCCGCCGGAAACCATGATGAAGGCAATCGGATAAATTGCAACTTCTCCAAAAAGTCGCTAAGACACCTGCCCCACGGTGGGCGCCAACTGTCGTGGTCCTAAGTCTGACAGTAGAATGGGGGGTAGGTATGGAGAGGCAAGATCCTAGCTATGGAGTAGTTGTACACACGAGTGTTTAACGAGTTCAGGCCCTTCTCTGAGGAAGTAATAGCCCTACGTCTCGGAGCCCGGAGGCGGTCGACTGGTTTATGTGTATATGAGTTACAGGGGTGCGAACCCTTTACACTGAGGAGGGGGTGGCTTATATAGAGTTCGCCAGACCCCTCCGGCCCTCAGTTATGCAGGGTTTAAAGTACATTAAGATTGGGGGTTACTGGTAACGCCCTCATAAAGTACCATGAAGACTATTAAAGCCGCTTAATGATAGACCGTTGCGTGCTGAGTGACTTTAGGTCTTCTGGCCGTCGAGTGGTTAGCTTCATGGTCGAGTGGCTATCTTCATGGTCGAGTGTCCTTGAGTTTGTCGAGTGAAGTCCCTCTTGGTCGACTGGAAGGTAGCTTCGTCTAAGGATGTCCTTGGGTATGGTATCCTAGACAGGTCCATGACCCTACCCTAGGTACATAACATCATCACCTCTCGTGAAAGAAAAAAACAACAGAAAACGCGTTTTTTTTCGTTTCCGAGGAGGCATGGCCGTGACTATCGCGAAAGCACAACTGTGCTTCTCGCGGAAGCAAAACCGTGCCTCTCGCGAAAAAAACAGAAAACGTGTTTTTTGTTTCCAAGAGGCACGGCCGTGACTCTCGCGAAAGCACAACCGTGCCTCTCGCGGAAGCAAAACCGTGCCTCTCACGAAAAGGAAAAAAAAGAAAACGCGTCTTTTTTTCCGTTTCCAAGAGGCACGGCCATGCCTCTCGTGAAAGCACAACCGTGCCTCTCGCGAAAATAAAACCGTGACTCTCGAAAATATTTTTTGGTCGAAAAGCTAGGGAAGACCGATGAAAAACCAAAACGTCAAAAAACCGAGAAAAAACCGTTTAAAAGGCCGAAAACGCGTGCAAAAAATAAAAAAACAAAATCCGGAGGGAGCGCCCAGAGCGCGACACGTGACGAATAGCTGAGAACGCGCCAAGTGACGCTGATCATTGCGAGGCTCCCGAAGAAGCGCTCGTTAATTAGTTGCTTCCGGGATCAGACGATCCTAATTAGGAGAATCGGACGAGTGCGGGCTGACCGACCCAAATTTGGGCTGGCGCGCCCGCGCCTAAGGCCCCCCTTTGGGCAATACGTGTCACACTCGAACTCCACTCCGTTTCGGCCGGGTTACCGACTGGATCAAACACGCGCGCTCTAGTTTTTAGACCACGCCCAACGCATTATTTCCGAGAATAGGAGCCCCAGCCGGCCAGCCCCAAGGAGACAGAGCGCAATAAACCCCCAAATTCCGCATAACATTCAGATACATACGCCGCCGCCGCCGTTATCCGGCTGGATCTCCACCGCTACGGGGCGATGGCAAACAGGTCCAGGGAGAAGAAGGAGCAGCCGGCGCCGGCGGCAGAGAGCCTCCCCGAGGACCTCCTCCTCGAGGTCCTGGCGCGGGTGCCCTACACATCGCTCTGCCGCTTCAAGTGCGTGTCCAAAGCATGGCTCGCCCTCTGCTCCGACCCCGGCCTCCGGATCAGGTCGCCGCAGGCCCTGTCGGGCTTCTTCTGCTACGCTCGCAGGGACTGGAATAACGAGCTCCGCTTCGTCAACCTGTCGGGCCGAGGCCGGCCCCTCGTCGACCCCGGCCTCCCTTTCCTGCGCGGCGCGTGGGACGGGGGCGTCCGGACGGTGGACTGCTGCGGCGGCCTCCTCCTTTGCGAGTGCTGGAAGAGATCCTCCGCGACCAGCTCCGACGCCGACGCAGACTACGTCGTGTGCAATCCAGCTACGGAGGAGTGGACTGTCTTGCCTGCTAACAGGGAGCTGCTTCAGGACAGCAACATCATCCGTCTGGGTTTCGACCCGGCCGCTCCCTCCCGCTTCGCCGTGTTCGTGCTCGTGGGCGACCGGGTCACCAGAGTGGAGATCTTCTCATCGGAAACCCGAAGGTGGACTTCCAAGGAGAGCGAATGGGGCGACCTCACCAGCGTGGTCGATCATAATGGTTCAGTCTCTCTTCTTCGGTGGCACGCTGCATCTAACTACCCACAAATCTTCGGTGATCACGGTGGATGCGGAAGGGAATACTTGGCGGAAAATCCAAATGCCACTCACCGTAGCAGACACCTACGATTTTGGTTATATTGGGCAATCTCAGGGACGCCTGTATGCAATTCATATGGATTACACTAATTGTAATCGCGAGCTCTCAGTCTGGGTTCTTGAAGATTATGCCAGTGGGCAGTGGACTCTGAAGCATGCCGCGAGCATGCCGATGCCCGGATTGATAGGCCATGATGAGGTGTGTACATTTGTAGCATTCGGTCCGGAATGCAAATCGATCTTTTTCCAAATCAATGGGTTGAATGATAGGCTTGTGTCATACGATGTGGAAAACTGGAGATCTCGTGTTGTCTTCCGTTTTGGGAATAGTCATTATGATCTCCGGTGCAAACCTTATATTCCCAGTTACATAGAACAGTTGTCCGATGGTTGTAAAAATTAAGCAGCTCCATGGTCACTTAATCAAAGTCATCAGATGTTAAATATATATGGTTCAGATCAGCTTGGTTTATTTATGTACTTTCATGTTCCAGTCCATGCCTTTGTGGCTTTGAACAATGTTGTTTAGAAAGGGTTTGCTACTGTGGTTTGCCTAGTCAGTAGTCACTTCAATTCATTTGCTTTCATGTACTAGTTGTGGACTGTGGTCACTTGTGAATCACTCCTGTGGTCGCAGATCCGTGTTTTTGGTAATAAGTTATCTATGCTTGGGATTATATTTCATTTCTCTTGGCGTCTGGAGCCTACACGGCGAAATTCACGTACAACCGTTTCAGCACGGGCCTGATCCGTTTCGAGCAGGCCGACTACATTTGGAAATGTTGGGCACCTTTAAAGTGCAAAATCTACATTTGGGTGGCTGTGCAGTAAAGGTTGTGGACATCCGATCGCCGTACATGCCACCGGATACAAGACCAAACTGCAAGCTCCCACACCTGCCTATAGGAGGAAGATACCGTCGATCACATTTTTTTCTTCAAACCGTTGCTCCTTTGGCGTACCGTCGATCCTGCCATGAAGGTTAGACACGGGGCGAAGCCCGTGATTCTCAAATATTTGAGAACCTAGAATGCCACCACACCATCACAAATGATAATCCTTTTTCCTCGGGATTTTCATATCCACAACCACACGTGCGGTAGATTAGGTAGTCCTGCGAGCAAGTCAACGTCCTCCTGCACCAATTTGTCAACATTAATTCCCAACTTCCAAAGCTTTTGGTGTTGGACGATCCAAACTGGAACCCTCCCAAACATCTAACTTATTGCAACATGGAGTTCCTCAAGATTGCTCTCGTACTGCTAGTTCTCGGAGAACCCAGTTCAACAGCGCACTACTAGAATTTTCGTATATGCCAGGTGCGCGTCTTTGCCGAGAGCCAAAACGCGGGCACTCGGCAAACTAAACGACGCCGAGAGCTGCACTCGGCAAACCTGGCCTCACGACAACTGCTTTCTTTGCCGTCACTGGCTCACGGAGAACAAGCACCAAACGACAAACGGCGCAGACGCCGAGAGCCGCACATGGCAAAGAGGAGCCAACGTGGCATGTCCGTTCGCACCAGACGGCTCCGTCAGTTAGCACCAAACTGCTATCGGTAAACGAGCAGTTGCCGAGAGTGGCTCTCGGTAAAGATAAGGCAACCATCAAAGTTTAGTCCCACCTCGCCCCCCAAGCAAGTCCTGCACCTGCTTAAATACCTTCATCTATAAGGTTGTTATGGGCGTGGGTCTTCCTTGGACTCTATTTGAAGGATATGCAGGATGAGTATGATTTATCATCTGTATTCATCATGTATATTCTTCAAGTGGATGCATGGATGTACGAATGTATTAATGCATGGATTGATGCATGAACCTTTTTTTGTAGTAAATTTTTTGGTAGCTTTTGTTATGTATCAATATATAGATGGATGCATGTATGTATGCATGAATGCATAGTTGGATGCAAAGAAGTATGGATGAATGTAGATAATTGTTAATTTTTTTTGTATAGATAATTAATTGTTGATGCATCTAATAGTTCTTGTTGTTCGTATAGATGCTATATGAAGGAAGAAAATCGACTTTTGACGATGGCGGTCAATCTTCTTGTGATATACATTTGTCACGCACGATGGGGATTCGTCCAGCTTGACCATCACCGAAAGTCGAAATATCCGTGAGATGGTGTCCACCATATATACCACCAGTAGAGACAGTTCCATCATATATACGTGAGAGAGATGAGAGTTGTTATTGGAGGAAGAAAATCGACTTTTAACGATGGCGGTCGATCTGAGCGAGTTCTTCTTGTGATATACATTTGTCACGCACGATGGGCGACCATCACCGAAAGTCGAAATATCCGTGAGATAGTGTCCACCATATATACCACCAGCAGAGAGAGTTCCACCATATATATGCGAAAGAGATGAGAGTTGTTATTGGAGGAAGAAAATCGTCTTTTGCCGATGGCGGTCGACCTGGGCGAGTTCGTCCCGTGATATACATTTTTCACGCACGATGGACTCGCCCAGCTCGACCATCACCGAAAGCCGAAATATCCGTGAGATAGTGTCCATCATGATTAATTTTCTTAGAAGTAATCTTGGATGTTTGATTCTTATGCTATTTTTCATTGTGTGCGAAAGGTGTTAGCACCGATCGATTTCGTGGCTATGGCTTCCTCCGACGGCGCATCTTCCATTAGGGTTGACTCCGCGGTCAAGGAGAAGCTCTCCGAGGACTGCTTGGTGGCGCTCATTGAGAAGAATCAGCAGCTGATCCTAATAAAGTATTTTGAGGATCTTGCCAGGAAGAATTCCCCAGCCAAGGAGAAGAAGGCCCCAATACGTATGGAGTGTGACGACAAGACGCCATTGAGTCCACCGATGTACATTCCCGACGATGCTTGGTCCTCCACCATGGGGCCGGGATGCCCCGACGTGCTCTGACTCCACGATCACCGGTTTCACGGACTACACCTCTGAGTAGTCCACCTAGATAATTTGGCGTTGATTTAGTGATGTAGTCATGTAGGTGCTGATATAGACTTCTTAGATTGCCACTTGTGATGCTTTTGATTGTAGTATAAGTGATGAACGCTTACGTGGAATATGTATGATGTGCTATTTTTAACCTTGCATTATTTCTCTATCTTTTTTTTCTCTATCTTTGTAGATGAAGTGGTATGCGGTGTACAGAGGTAGATGTCGAGGAGTCAACGTTTCATGGGCTGAATGTAATGAAAAAGTGATTTACTATGAAGGCAGCTCCCACGACTCGTTCAATAGCAGAGAGAAGGCAGTGTTTTCGGGGAACGTAGTAATTTCAAAAAAATTCCTACGCACACTTAAGATCATGGTGATGTATAGCAACGAGAGGGGAGAGTGTTGTCCACGTACCCTCGTAGACCGAAAGCGGAAGCGTTAGAACAATGCGGTTGATGTAGTCGTACGTCTTCACGGCCCGACCGATCAAGCACCGAAACTATGGCACCTCCGAGTTCTAGCACACGTTTAGCTCGATGACGTCCTTCGAACTCTGATCCAGCCGAGTGTCAAGGGAGAGTTCCATCAGCACGACGGCGTGGTGACGATCTTGATGTTCTACCTTCGCAGGGCTTCGGCTAAGCACCGCTACAATATTATCGAAGAGGACTATGGTGGAGGGGGGCACCGCACATAGCTAAGAGATCAAGAGATTAATTGTTGTGTCTATGGGGTGCCCCCTGTAGGGGAACGTTGCATAAAATAAAAAATTTCCTACATTCACCAAGATCAATCTATGAGTTCATCTAGCAACGAGAGAGGAGTGCATCTACATACCCTTGTAGATCGCGAGCAGAAGCGTTCAAGAGAACGGGGTTGAGGGAGTCGTACTCGTCGTGATCCAAATCACCGGAGATCCTAGCGCCGAACGGACGGCACCTCCACGTTCAACACATGTACGGTCAGCGTGACGTCTCCTCCTTCTTGATCCAGCAAGGGGGAAGGAGAGGTTGATGAAGATCCAGCAGCACGACGGCGTGATGGTGGATGCAGCAGGGATCCGGCAGGGCTTCGCCAAGCGACTACGGGACGGAGAGGTGTAGCAAGGGGGGAACGGAGGCGCCAGGTGTAAGGGTGCGGCTGCCCTCTCACACACCCCCCTCCTTAATTAGGGACCCCAGGGGGGCGATCCTAGGAGATGGGATCTCCTAGGGGGGGGGGGGCAGCGGCCAAGGGGGGAAACTTGCCCCCCAAGGCAAGTGGAGGCGCCCCCTCCCCTAGGGTTCCCAACCCTAGGCGCAGAGGGGGGCCCAGGGGGGCGCACCAGCCCACTAGGGGCTAATTCCCCCCCCCCCCACTTCAGCCCATGGGCCCCTCCGGGATAGGTGGCCCCACCCGGTGGACCCCCGGGACCCTTCCGGTGGTCCCAGTACAATACCTGTGAACCCGAAACTTTCCCGATGGCCGAAACTCGACTTCCCATATATAATTCTTTACCTCTGGACCATTCCGGAACTCCTCATGGCATCCGGGATCTCATCCGGGACTCTGGAGAACTTTCGGTTTGCTGCATACTAATATCTTTACAACCCTAGCGTCATCGAACCTTAAGTGTGTAGACCCTACGGGTTCGGGAGACACGCAGACATGACCGAGACTGCTCTCCGATCAATAACCAACAGCGGGATCTGGATACCCATGTTGGCTCCCACATGCTCCTCAATGATCTCATCAGATGAACCACGATGTCGAGGATTCAAGCAACCCCGTATACAATTCCCTTTGTCAATCGGTACGTTACTTGCCCGAGATTCGATCATCGGTATCCCAATACCTCGTTCAATCTCGTTACCGGCAAGTCACTTTACTTGTACGTAATGCATGATCCCGTGACCAGACACTTGGTCACTTTGAGCTCATTATGATCATGCATTAACGAGTGGGCCCAGAGATACCTCTCCGTCATACGGAGTGACAAATCCCAGTCTCGATCCGTGTCAACCCAACAGACACTTTCGGAGATACCCGTAGTATACCTTTATAGTCACCCAGTTACGTTGTGACGTTTGGTACACCCAAAGCACTCCTACGGTATCCGGGAGTTATACGATCTCATGGTCTAAGGAAAAGATACTAGACATTGGAAAAGCTCTAGCAAAACGAACTACACGATCTTGTGCTATGCTTAGGATTGGGTCTTGTCCATCACATCATTCTCCTAATGATGTGATCCCGTTATCAAAGACATCCAATGTCCATAGTCAGGAAACCATGACTATCTGTTGATCAACGAGCTAGTCAACTAGAGGCTCACTAGGGACATGTTGTGGTCTATGTATTCACACATGTATTACGATTTCCGGATAATACAATTAAAGCATGAATAAAAGACAATTATCATGAACAAGGAAATATAATAATAATCCTTTTATTATTGCCTCTAGGGCATATTTCCAACAGTATCCCACTTGCACTAGAGTCAATAATCTAGTTACATTGTGATGAATCGAACACCCATAGAGTTCTGGTGTTGATCATGTTTTGCTCGCGCAAGAGGTTTAGTCAACGGATCTGCGACATTCAGATCTGTATGTACTTTGCAAATATCTATGTCTCCATCTTGAACATTTTCACGGATGGAGTTGAAACGACGCTTGATGTGCCTGGTCTTCTTGTGAAACCTGGGCTCCTTGGCAAGGGCAATAGCTCCAGTGTTGTCACAGAAGAGAGTGATCGGCCCCGACGCATTGAGTATGACTCCTAGGTCGGTGATGACCTCCTTCATCCATATTGCTTCAAGCGCTGCCTCCGAGGCTGCCATGTATTCCGCTTCACATGTAGATCCCGCCACGACGCTTTGCTTGCAACTGCACCAGATTACTGCTCCACGATTCAACATATACACGTATCCGGTTTGTGACTTAGAGTCATCCATATCTGTGTCGAAGCTAGCATCGACGTAACCCTTTACAACGAGCTCTTCGTCACCTCCATAAATGACAAACATGTCCTTTGTCCTTTTCAGGTACTTAAAGATATTCTTGACCGCTGTCCAATGTTCCTTGCCGGGATTACTTTGGTACCTTCCTACCAAACTTACGGCAAGGTTTACATCAGGTCTGGTACACAGCATGGCATACATAATAGATCCTATGGCTGAGGCATAGGGGATGGCACTCATCTCTTCTTTATCTTCTGCCATGGTCGGGCATTGAGCCGCGCTCAATCTCACACCTTGCAATACAGGCAAGAACCCTTTCTTGGACTAATCCATATTGAACTTCTTCAATATATTATCAAGGTATGTGCTTTGTGAAAGACCTATGAGGCGTGTCGATCTATCCCTATAGATCTTGATGCCTAATATGTAAGCAGCTTCTCCAAGGTCCTTCATTGAAAAACACTTATTCAAGTAGGCCTTAATGCTATCCAAAAGTTCTATATCATTTCCCATCAAAAGTATGTCATCTACATATAATATGAGAAATGCTACAGAGCTCCCACTCACTTTCTTGTAAACGCAGGCTTCTCCATAAGTCTGCATAAACCCAAACGCTTTGATCATCTCATCAAAGCGAATGTTCCAACTCCGAGATGCTTGCACCAGCCCATAAATGGATCGTTGGAGCTTGCATACCTTGTTAGCATTCTTAGGATCGACAAAACCTTCCGGCTGCATCATATACAGTTCTTCCTTAAGATAGCCGTTAAGGAATGCCGTTTTGACGTCCATCTGCCATATCTCATAATCATAGTATGCGGCAATTGCTAACATGATTCGGCGGACTTCAGCTTTGCTACGGGACAGAAAGTCTCATCATAGTCAACCCCTTGAACATGCCGATAATCCTTAGCGACAAGTCGAGTTTATAGATGGTAACATTACCATCCGCGTCCGTCTTCTTCTTAAAGATCCATTTGTTTTCTATCGCTCGCCGATCATCGGGCAAGTCTGTCAAAGTCCATACTTTGTTTTCATACATGGATTCTATCTCGGATCGCATGGATTCAAGCCATTTGTTGGAATCTGGGCCCGCCATCGCTTCTTCATACTTCGAAGGTTCACCGTTGTCTAACAACATGATTTTCAGGACAGGGTTGCCATACCACTCTGGTGTGGAACGTGTCCTTGTGGACCTACGAAGTTCAGTAGCAACTTGATCCGAAGTACCTTGATCATCATCATTAATTTCCTCTCCTATCGGTGTAGGCACCACAGGAACATTTTCCTGAGCTGCACTACTTTCCGGTTCAAGAGGTAGTACTTCGTCGAGTTCTACTTTCCACCCACTTACTCCTTTCGAGAGAAACTCTTTTTCCAGAAAGGATCTGTTCTTGGCAACAAAGATCTTGCCTTCGGATCTAAGGTAGAAGGTATACCCAATGGTTTCCTTAGGGTATCCTATGAAGACGCATTTTTCCGATTTGGGTTTGAGCTTTTCAGGTTGAAGTTTCTTGACATAAGCATCGCATCCCCAAACTTTTAGAAACGATAGCTTAGGTTTCTTCCCAAACCATAATTCATACGGTGTCGTCTCAACGGATTTAGACAGAGCCCTATTTAAAGTGAATGTAGCTATCTCTAGAGCGTATCCCCAAAATGATAGCAGTAAATCGGTAAGAGACATCATAGATCGCACCATATCCAATAGAGTGCGATTACGACGTTCTGACACACCATTACGCTGAGGTGTTCCAGGCGGCGTGAGTTGTGAAACGATTCCACATTTTCTTAAGTGCGTACCAAATTCGTGACTTAAATATTCTCCTCCACGATCTGATCGTAAGAATTTTATCTTTCGGTCACGTTGATTCTCTACTTCATTCTGAAATTCCTTGAACTTTTCAAAGGTCTCAGACTTGTGTTTCATCACGTAGACATACCCATATCTACTTAAGTCATCGGTGAGAGTGAGAACATAACGATATCCTCCATGAGCCTCAACGCTCATTGGACCACACACATCAGTATGTATGATTTCCAATAAGTTGGTTGCTCGCTCCATTGTTTCGGAGAACGGAGTCTTGGTCATTTTGCCCATGAGCCATGGTTCGCATGTGTCAAATGATTCATAATCGAGAGACTCTAAAAGTCCATCAGCATGGAGCTTCTTCATGCGCTTGACACCAATGTGACCAAGGCGGCAGTGCCACAAGTATGTGGGACTAGCGTTATCAACTTTACATCTTTTGGTATTCACACTATGAATATGTGTAACATTACGTTCGAGATTCATTAAGAATAAACCATTGACCATCGGGGCATGACCATAAAACATATCTCTCATATAAATAGAACAACCATTATTCTCGGATTTAAATGAGTAGCCATCTCGTATTAAACGAGATCCAGATACAATGTTCATGCTCAAACTTGGCACTAAATAACAATTATTAAGGTTTAAAACTAATCTCGTGGGTAAATGTAGAGGTAGCGTGCCGACGGCGATCACATAAACCTTGGAACCATTCCCGACGCGCATCATCACCTCGTCCTTCGCCAGTCTCCGCTTATTCCGCAGCTCCTGTTGTGAGTTACAAATATGAGCAACGGCACCGGTATCAAATACCCAGGAGTTACTACGAGCTGGTAAGGTACACATCAATTACATGTATATCACATATACCTTTAGTGTTCCCGGCCTTCTTGACCGCTAAGTATTTGGGGCAGTTCCGCTTCCAGTGACCCTTCCCTTTGCAATAAAAGCACTCAGTCTCAGGCTTGGGTCCATTCTTTGACTTCTTCCCGGCAACTGGCTTACCGGGCGCGGCAACATCCTTGCCATCCTTCTTGAAGTTCTTCTTACCCTTGCCTTTCTTGAACTTGGTGGTTTTATTGACCATCAACACTTGATGTTCTTTCTTGATTTCTACCTCTGCCGACTTCAGCATTGAAAATACTTCAGGAATAGTTTTCACCATCCCCTGCATATTGTAGTTCATCACAAAGCTCTTGTAGCTCGGTGGGAGCGACTGAAGGATTCTGTCAATGACCGCCTCGTCCGGGAGGTTAATGTACAGCTGGGGCAGACGGTTGTGCAACCCAGACATTTTGAGTATGTGCTCACTGACAGAACTATTTTTCTCCATCTTACAACTATAGAACTTGTCGGAGACTTCATATCTCTCGACCTGGGCATGAGCTTGAAAAACGATTTTCAGCTCCTCGAACATCTCATATGCTCCGTGTTGCTCAAAACGCTTTTGGAGCCCCGGTTCTAAGCTGTAAAGCATGCCACACTGAACGAGGGAGTAATCATCAGCACGTGACTGCCAAGCGTTCATAATGTCTTGGTTCTCTAGGATGGGTGCTTCACCTAGCGGTCCTTCTAGGACATATGCTTTCTTGGCAGCTATGAGGATGATCCTCAGGTTCCAGACCCAGTCCGTATAGTTGCTGCCATCATCTTTCAGCTTTGTTTTCTCTAGGAACGCGTTGAAGTTCATGTTGACATGAGCGTTGGCCATTTGATCTACAAGACATTTTTGGAAAGATTTTAGACTAAGTTCATGATAATTAACTTCATCTAATCAAATTATTTAATGAACTCCCACTCAGATTTGACATCCCTCTAGTCATCTAACTGTTACATGATCCGAGTCGACTAGGCTGTCTCCGATCATCACGTGAGACGGACTAGTCATCATCGGTGAACATCTCCATGTTGATCATATCTTCCATACGACTTATGTTCGACCTTTCGGTCTCTGTGTTCCGAGGCCATGTTTGTACATGCTAGGCTCGTCAAGTTAACCTAAGTGTTTTTGCATGTGTAAAACTGTCTTACACCCATTGTATGTGAACGTAGGAATCTATCACACCTGATCATCATGTGGTGCTTCGAAATGACGAACTTTAGCAACGGCGCACAGTTAGGGAGAACACTTTCTTGAAATTATTATGAGGGATCATCTTATTTAGTACCGTCGTTCTAAGTAAACAAGATGCAATAACATAATAAACATCACATGCAATTAAATAGTAGTGACATGATATGGCCAATATCATATAGCTCCTTTGATCTCCATCTTTGGGGCTCCATGATCATCTTCGTCACCGGCATGACACCATGATCTCCATCATCATGATCTCCATCATCGTGTCTCCATGAAGTTGCTCGCCAACTATTACTTCTACTACTATGGCTAACGGTTTAGCAATAAAGTAAAGTAATTACATGGCGTTAAATCATTGACACGCAGGTCATACAATAATTAAGACAACTCCTATGGCTCCTGCCGGTTGTCATACTCATCGACATGCAAGTCGTGATTCCTATTAAAAGAACATGATCTCATACATCATAATATATCATTCATCATTCATCACAACTTTTGGCCATATCACATCACAAAGCAATTGCTGCAAAAACAAGTTAGACGTCCTCTAATTGTTGTTGCATCTTTTACGTGGCTGCAATAGGGTTCTAGCAAGAATGTTTTCTTACCTACGAATAACCACAACGTGATTTGTCAACTTCTATTTACCCTTCATAAGGACCCATTTCATCGAATCCGCTCCAACTAAAGTGGGAGAGACAGACACCCGCTAGCCACCTTATGCAACTAGTGCATGTCAGTCGGTGGAACCTGTCTCACATAAGCGTATGTGTAAGGTCGGTCCGGGCCGCTTCATCCCACAATACCGCTGAAGCAAAATAAGACTACTAGTGGCAAGAAAGTTGACAACATCTACGCCCACAACAGATTTGTGTTCTACTCGTGCAATAGAGAACTACCATAGACCTAGCTCATGATGCCACTATAGGGGAACGTTGCATAAAATAAAAAAATTCCTACGTTCACCAAGATCAATCTATGAGTTCATCTAGCAACGAGAGAGAGGAGTGCATCTACATACCCTTGTAGATCGCGAGCGGAAGCGTTCAAGAGAACGGGGTTGAGGGAGTCGTACTCGTCGTGATCCAAATCACCAGAGATCCTAGCGCCGAACGGACAGCACCTCCACGTTCAACACACGTACGGTCAGCGTGACGTCTCCTCCTTCTTGATCCAGCAAGGGGGAAGGAGAGGTTGATGAAGATCCAGGAGCACGACGGCGTGATGGTGGATGCAGCAGGGATCCGATAGGGCTTCGTCAAGCGACTACGGGAGGGAGAGGTGTAGCAAGGGGGGAACGGAGGCACCATGTGTCAGGGTGCGGTTGCCCTCTCACCCCCCCTCCTTATATAGGGACCCCAGGAGGGCCTAGGAGACGGGATCTCCTAGGGGGCGGCGGCCAAGGGGGGAAACTTGCCCCCCAAGGCAAGTGGAGGCTCCCCCTCCCCTAGGGTTCCCAACCCTAGGCGCAGAGGGGGGCCCAGGGGGGCGCACCAGCCCACCAAGGGCTGGTTCCCCTCCCACTTCAGCCCATGGGGCCCTCCGGGATAGGTGGCCCCACCTGGTGGACCCCCGAGACCCTTCCAGTGGTCCCGGTACAATATCGGTGAACCCGAAACTTTCCCGATGGCCGAAACTCGACTTCCCGTATATAATTCTTTACCTCCGGACCATTCCGGAACTCCTCGTGACATCCAGGATCTCATCCGGGACTCGGAACAACTTTCGGTTTATTGCATACTAATATCTTTACAACCCTAGCGTCACCGAACCTTAAGTGTGTAGACCCTACGGGTTCGGGAGACACACAGACATGACCGAGACTGCTCTCCGGTCAATAACCAACAGCGGGATCTGGATACCCATGTTGGCTCCCAGATGCTCCTCGATGATCTCATCGGATGAACCACGATGTCAAGGATTCAAGCAACCCCGTATACAATTCCCTTTGGCAATCGGTATGTTACTTACCCGAGATTCGATCGTCGGTATCCCAATACCTCGTTCAATCTCGTTACCGGCAAGTCATTTTACTCGTACCATAATGCATGATCCCGTGACCATACACTTGGTCACTTTGAGCTCATTATGATTATGCATTACCGAGTGGGCCCAGAGATACCTCTCCGTCATACGGAGTGAAAAATCCCAGTCTCGATCCGTGTCAACCCAACAGATACTTTCGGAGATACCCGTAGTATACCTTTATAGTCACCCAGTTATGTTGTGACGTTTGGTACACCCAAAGCACTCCTATGGTATCCGGGAGTTATACAATCTCATGGTCTAAGGAAAAGATACTTGACATTGGAAAAGCTCTAGCAAAACGAACTACACGATCTTGTGCTATGCTTAGGATTGGGTCTTGTCCATCACATCATTCTCCTAATGATGTGATCCCGTTATCAAAGACATCCAATGTCCATAGTCAGGAAACCATGACTATTTGTTGATCAACGAGCTAGTCAACTAGAGGCTCACTGGGGACATGTTGTGGTCTATGTATTCACACGTGTATTACGATTTCCGGATAATACAATTAAAGCATGAATAAAAGACAAGTATCATGAACAAGGAAATATAATAATAATCCTTTTATTATTGCCTCTAGGGCATATTTCCAACACCCCCCTGCCCCCGTATATAAAGGAGCAAGGGGGGAGGAGGCGGCCGGCCTAGGAGGGGGCACGCCATGGGGAGTCCTACTCCCACCGGGAGTAGGACTCCCTCCTTCCTTGTTGGACTTGGAGAAGGAGGAAAGAGGAGGGAGAGAGAGTAAGGAATGGGGGTGCGCCGCCCCCCTCTCCTTGTCCTATTCGGACTAGGGGGAGGGGCATGCGGCCCAACCCTGGCCGCCTCTCCTCTCTTCCACTAAGGCCCACTATGGCCCATTAAGCCCCCGGGGGTTCCGGTAACCCCCCGGTACTTCGGTAAAATCCCGATTTCACCCGGAACACTTTCAATATCCAAATATAGGCTTCCAATATATCAATCTTCATGTCTCGACCATTTAGAGACTCCTCATCATGTTTGTGATCACATCCGGGATTCCGAACAACCTTCCGTACATCAAAACTCATAAACTCATAATATAACTGTCATCGAAACCTTAAGCGTGCAGACCCTACGGGTTCGAGAACTATGTAGACATGACTGAGACACGTTTCCGGTCAATAACCAATAGCGGAACCTGGATGCTCATATTGGCTCCTACATATTCTACGAAGATCTTTATCGGTCAAACCGCATAACAACATACGTTGTTCCCTTTGTCATCGGTATGTTACTTGCCCGAGATTTGATCGTCAGTATCCAATACCTAGTTCAATCTCGTTACCGGCAAGTCTCTTTACTCGTTACGTAATGCATCATTCTGTAACTAACTCATTAGCTACATTGCTTGTAAGGCTTATAGTGATGTGCATTACCGAGAGGGCCCAGAGATACCTCTCCGACAATCGGAGTGACAAAACCTAATCTCGAAATACGCCAACTCAACATGTACCTTCGAAGACACTTGTAGAGCTCCTTTATAATCACGCAGTTACGTTGTGACGTTTGGTAGCACACAAAGTGTTCCTCCGGTAAATGGGAGTTGCATAATCTCATAGTTGTAGGAACATGTATAAGTCATGAAGAAAGCAATTGCAACATACTAAACGATCAAGTGCTAAGCTAACGAAATGGGTCATGTCAATCACATCATTCTCCTAATGATGTGATCCTGTTAGTAAAATGACAAATCATGTCTATGGTTAGGAAACTTAACCATCTTTGATTAATGAGCTAGTCAAGTAGAGGCATACTAGTGACATTAAGTTTGTCTATGTATTCACGCATATATCTTGTTTCCGGTTAATACAATTCTACCATGAATAATAAACATTTATCATGAAATAAGGAGATAAATAATAACTTTGCTATTGCCTCTAGGGCATATTTCCTTTAGTCTCCCACTTGCACTAGAGTCAATAATCTGGATTACACAGTAATGATTGTAACACCCATGGAGTCTTGGTGTTGATCATGTTTTTCTCGTGGAAGAGGCTTAGTCAACGGGTCTGCAACATTCAGATCCGTATGTATCTTGCAAATCTCTATGTCTCCCAACTGGACTTGGTCCCGGATGGAATTGAAGCATCTTTTGATGTGCTTGGTCCTCTTGTGAAATATGGATTCCTTTGCCAAAGCAATTGCACCAGTATTGTCACAGAAGATCTTCATTGGTCCCGATGCACTAGGTATGACACCTAGATCGGAAATGAACTCCTTCATCCAGACTCCTCATTTGCTGCTTCCGAAGCAGCTATGTACTCCGCTTCGCATGTAGATCCTGTCACGACGCTTTGTTTAGAACTGCATCAACTGACAGCTCCGCCATTCAATACAAACACGTATCCGGTTTGCGATTTAGAATCGTCCGGATCAGTGTCAAAGCTTGCATCGACGTAACCATTTCAGACTAGCTCTTTGTCACCTCCATAAACGAGAAACATATCCTTAGTCCTTTTCAGGTATTTCAGGATATTCTTGACCGCTGTCCAGTGATCCACTCCTGGATTACTTTGGTACCTCCCTGCTAAATTTATTGCTAAGCATACGTCAGGTCTGGTACACAACATTGCATACATGATAGAGCCTATGGCTGAAGCATAGGGAACACCTTTCATTTTCTCTCTATCTTCTATTGTGGTCGGCATTGAGTCTGACTCAACTTCACACCTTGTAATACAGGCAAGAACCCTTTCTTTGCCTAATCCATTTTGAACTTTTTCAAAACTTTATCAAGGTATGTGCTTTGTGAAAGTCCAATTAAGCATCTTGATCTATCTCTATAGATCTTGATGCCCAATATGTAAGCAGCTTCACCGAGGTCTTTCATTGAAAAACTTTTATTCAAGTATCCCTTTATGCTATCCAGAAATTTTATATCATTTCCAATCAACAATATGTCGTCTACATATAATATCAGAAATGCTACAGAGCCCCCACTCACTTTCTTGTAAATACAGGCTTCTTCAAAAGTCTGTACAAAACCATATGCTTTGATCACACTATCAAAGCGTTTATTCCAAGTCCAAGAGGCTTGCACCAATCCATAAATGGATCGCTGGAGCTTGCACACTTTGGTAGCACCTTTTGGATCGACAAAACCTTCTGGTTGCATCATATACAACTCTTCTTCCAGAAATCCATTCAGGAATGCAGTTTTGACATCCATTTGCCATATTTCATAATCATAAAGTGCGACAATTGCTAACATGATTCGGACGGACTTAAGCATCGCTACGGGTGAGAAAGTCTCATTGTAGTCAACCCCTTGAACTTGTCGAAAACCTTTTGCAACAAGTCGAGGTTTGTAGACAGTTACATTACCATCAGCGTCAGTCTTCTTCTTGAAAATCCATTTATTCTCGATGGCTTGTCGATCATCGGGCAAGTCAACCAAAGTCCACACTTTGTTCTCAGATTTCATGGCCTCAAGCCATTTTGCGGAATCTGGGCCCATCATTGCTTCCTCATAGTTCGTAGGTTCGCCATGGTCTAGTAACATGACCTCCAGAACAGGATTACCGTACCACTCTGGTGTGTATCTTACTCTTGTTGTCCTACGAGGTTTGGTAGTAACTTGATCTGAAGTTTCATGATCAATATCATTAGCTTCCTCACTAATTGGTGTAGTTGTCACATGAACCGGTTTCTGTGATGAACTACTTTTCAATAAGGGAGCAGGTACAGTTACCTCATCAAGTTCTACTTTCCTCCCACTCACTTCTTTTGAGAGAAACTCCTTCTCTAGAAAGGATCCGAATTTAGCAACAAAAGTCTTGCCTTCAGATCTATGATAGAAGGTGTACCCAATAGTCTCTTTTCGGTATCCTATGAAGACACATTTATCCGATTTGGGTTCGTGCTTATCTGGTTGAAGTTTCTTCACATAAGCATTGCAGCCCCAAACTTTAAGAAACGACAACTTTGGTTTCTTGCCAAACCGCGGTTCATAAGGCGTCGTCTCGACGGTTTTGATGGTGCCCTATTTAACGTGAATGCGGCCGTCTCTAAAGAATAACCCCAAAACGATAGCGGTAAATCAGTAAGAAACATCATAAATCGTACCATATCTAGTAAAGTACGATTACGACGTTCGGACACACCATTACGCTGTGGTGTTTCGGGTGGCGTGAGTTGCGAAACTATTCCGCATTGTTTCAAATGTAAACCAAACTCGTAACTCAAATATTCTCCTCCATGATCAGATCATAGAAATTTTATTTCCTTGTTACGATGATTTTCTACTTCACTCTGAAATTCTTTGAACTTTTCAAATGTTTCAGACTTGTGTTTCATTAAGTAGATATACCCATATCTGCTTAAATCATCCGTGAAGGTGGGAAAATAACGATACCCGCCGCGAGCCTCAATATTCATTGGACCACACACATCGGTATGTATGATTTCCAATAAATCAGTTGCTCGCTCCATAGTTCCGGAGAACGGCGTTTTAGTCATCTTGCCCATGAGGCACGGTTCGCAAGTACCAAGTGATTCATAATCAAGTAATTCCAGAAGTCCATCAGTATGGAGTTTCTTCATGCGCTTTACACCAATATGACCCAAATGGCAGTGCCACAAATAAGTTGCACTATCATTATCAACTCTGCATCTTTTGGCTTCAACAGTATGAATATGTGTATCACTACTATCGAGATTTAATAAAAATAGACCACTCTTCAAGGGTGCATGACCATAAAAGATATTACTCATATAAATAGAATAACCATTATTCTCTGATTTAAATGAATAACCATCTCGCATCAAATAAGATCCAGATATAATGTTCATGCTCAACGCTAGCACCAAATAACAATTATTCAGGTCTAAAACTAATCCCGAAGGTAGATGTAGAGGTAGCGTGCCGACCGCGATCACATCGATTTTGGAACCATTTCCCACGCGCATCGTCACCTCATCCTTAGCCAATCTTCGCTTAATATGTAGTCCCTGTATCGAGTTGCAGATATTAGCAACAGAACCAGTATCAAATACCCAGGTGCTACTGCGAGCATTAGTAAGGTACACATCAATAACATGTATATCACATATACCTTTGTTCACCTTGCCATCCTTCTTATCCACCAAATACTTGGGGCAGTTCTGCTTCCAGTGACCAGTCTGCTTACAGTAGAAGCACTCAGTCTCAGGCTTAGGTCCAGATTTGGGTTTCTTGTCTTGAGTAGCAACTTGTTTGCCGTTCTTCTTGAAGTTCCCCTTCTTCTTCCCTTTACCCTTTTTCTTGAAACTTGTGGTCTTATTGACCATCAACACTTGATGCTCCTTTTTGATTTCTACCTCCGCAGCCTTTAGCATTGCGAAGAGCTCGGGAATAGTCTTGTTCATCCCTTGCATATTATAGTTCATCATGAAGCTCTTGTAGCTTGGTGGCAGTGATTGAAGAATTCTGTCAATGACACTATCATCAGGAAGATTAACTCCCAGTTGAATCAAGTGATTACAATACCCAGACATTTTGAGTATATGTTCACTGACAGAACTATTCTCCTCCATCTTGCAGCTGTAGAACTTATTGGAGACTTCATATCTCTCAATCCGGGCATTTGCTTGAAATATTAACTTCAACTCCTGGAACATCTCATATGCTCCATGACATTCAAAACGTCGTTGAAGTCCCAGTTCTGAGCCGTAAAGCATGGCACACTGAACTATAGAGTAGTCATCAACACGCGACTGCCAGGCATTCACAATGTTTGCAGTAGCTGGCGCAGGTGGTACACCTGGTGGTGCTGCCAGGACGTAACTCTTTTGTGCAGCAATGAGGATAATCCTCAAGTTATGGACCCAGTCCGTGTAATTGCTACCATCATCTTTCAACTTTGCTTTCTCAAGGAACGCACTAAAATTCAATGGAACAACAGCACGAGCCATCTATCTACAACAAACATAGACATGCAAAATACTATCAGGTACTAAGTTCATGATAAATTTAAGTTCAATTAATCATATTACTAAAGAACTCCCACTTAGACAAACATCTCTCTAGTCATCTAAGTGATCACGTGATCCAAATCAACTAAACCATGTCCGATCATCACGTGAGATGGAGTAGTTTTCAATGGTGAACATCACTATGTTGATCATATCTACTATATGATTCACGTTCGACCTTTCGGTCTCCGTGTTCCGAGGCCATATCTGTATATGCTAGGCTCGTCAAGTTTAACCTGAGTATTCCGCGTGTGCAACTGTTTTGCACCCGTTGTATTTGAAAGTAGAGCCTATCACACCCGATCATCATGTGGTGTCTCAGCACAAAGAACTTTCGCAACGGTGCATACTCAGGGAGAACACTTCTTGATAATTAGTGAGAGATCATCTTAAAATGCTACCGTCAATCAAAGCAAGATAAGATGCATAAATGATAAACATCACATGCAATCAATATAAGTCATATGATATGGCCATCATCATCTTGTGCTTGTGATCTCCATCTCCGAAGCACCGTCGTGATCACCATCGTCACCGGCGCGACACCTTGATCTCCATCGTAGCATTGTTGTCGTTTCGCCATCTATTTCTTCTACGACTATCGCTATCGCTTAGTGATAAAGTAAAGCAATTACAGGGTGCTTGCATTTCATACAATAAAGCGACAACCATATGGCTCCTGCCAGTTGCCGATAACTCGGTTACAAAACATGATCATCTCATACAATAAAATATAGCATCACGTCTTGACCATATCACATCACAACATGCCCTGCAAAAACAAGTTAGACGTCCTCTACTTTGTTGTTGCAAATTTTACGTGGCTGCTACGGGCTGAGCAAGATCTGTTCTTACCTACGCATCAAAACCAGAACAATAGTTCGTCAAGTTAGTGTTGTTTTAACCTTCGCAAGGACCGGGCGTAGCCACACTCGGTTCAACTAAAGTTGGAGAAACTGACACCCATCAGCCACCTGTGTGCAAAGCACGTCGGTAGAACCAGTCTCGCGTAAGCGTACGCGTAATGTCGGTCCTGGCCGCTTCATCCAACAATACCGCCGAACCAAAATATGACATGCTGGTAAGCAGTATGACTTGTATTGCGCACAACTCACTTGTGTTCTACTCGTGCATATAACATCTACGCATAAAACCAGGCTCTCATTCCACTATTGGGGAACATAGTAATTTCAAAAAAATTCCTACCCACACTCAAGATCATGGTGATGTATAGCAACGAGAGGGGAGAGTGTTGTCCACGTACCCTCGTAGACCGAAAGCGAAAGCGTTAGAACAACACGGTTGATGTAGTCGTACGTCTTCACGGCCTGACCGATCAAGCCCCAAAACTACGACACCTCCGAGTTCTAGCACACGTTCAGCTCGATGACGTCCCTCAAACTCCGATCCAGCCGAGTGTCGAGGGAGAGTTTCGTCAGCACGATGGCGTGGTAGCGATCTTGATGTTCTACCATCGCAGGGCTTCGCCTAAGCACCGCTACAATATTATCGAGGAGGACTATGGTGGAGGGGGGCACCGCACACGGCTAAGAGATCAAGAGATCAATTGTTGTGTCTATGGGGTGCCCCCCAGCCCCCGTATATAAAGGAGCAAGGGGGGAGGAGGCGGCCAGCCTAGGAGGGGGCGTGCCATGGGGAGTCCTACTCCCACCGGGAGTAGGACTCCCTCCTTCCTTGTTGGAATTGGAGAAGGGGGAAAGAGGAGGGAGAGAGAGGAAGGAAAGGGGGGGCGCCGCCCCCCTCTCCTTGTCCTATTTAGACTAGGGGGAGGGGCGCGCGGTGATGGGGTTATGTACCTAGGGTAGGGTCATGGACCTGATCTAAGTACCTTACCCAAGGACACCCTCAGAAGAAGTCGCCTTCCAGTCGACTAACGAGGGACACACTCGACTAACTTGAAGGACTCGACCACGAAGACTCACTCGACCACCAGAAGGTCAAGAGGCACTCTGCACTGCAACGGCCTGTAACCAAATAGACTTTATGATAATAAAGGCAATTTATGTGGGGCGTTACCAGTAACGCCCCAGACTTAACTCACCTTAAACCCTCTCCTACGTGGGCTGGCTGGGGTCCTGGCGCACTCTATATAAGCCACCCCCCTCCACAGGCAGAAGGGTTCGGCACCTTGTAACTCATATACTCATAATCCACTCGACCGCCTCCGGGCTCCGAGACGTAGGGCTGTTACTTCCTCCGAGAAGGGCCTGAACTCGTACATCCTTTGTGCTTACAACCTCTCCATAGCTAGGACCTTGCCTCTCAATACCTACCCCCCACTCTACTGTCAGGCTTAGAACCACGACAGTTGGCGCCCACCGTGGGGCAGGTGTTTTAGCGATTTTGTGGAGAAGTTGCAATTCTTCCGAGTACTTTCATCATGGTGTCTGTTGGAGTTTTGGTCGGGGGTCAAGAGATCCGTCTCGGCACTCTCACCTTCATCGCCGACGACTCCGCGTGGCTCCGCGAGGCTCCACTCGACGTTCATGCGCTCCCCGTCCGCGGTGCGACGCATTTTCGTGCATATGTCCGCGGCATTCTGCTGCGGCAACCGTCGACCCAGTATCGGTCGGCTCCTCCATCGTCCACCCTCCCGGTATTCCGCCGGCGCAAGCGCTCGGGCCGGTCGAGGCTTCAGTGATGGGTGAGGCACGCAGTGGCTCGCCAATCGGCCACCACCCAAGTTGCGGCAATCGAGCCCGACGAACCTCTCTATGGCTTGTTCGATCAGTCGACTGGCTCCGTAGAGACTGCATCCGAGTGCGGTAGCAGTGATCTAGCGGCGGAAATCTTGATGGTCGACGGGCCCCACAGTCCTCCTGGCTTCGCCCGTGGTGGTGGAGCAGGTGACGGCGGCGACCCTACACGAGGCTACGAAGAGTACCAGCCCGAGCCACTCGACTCTCTGCAAAGAGAGGAACTTCGCCGCAGGAACGAGGATCCCCTGCATATTCCCATCGCAGGAGAAACCCCCGAGGCTCATGCCTTGGAGGAGGCGCGTCTGGCCAATTTGGCCGAGCGCACTCGACTGGAGAATCTTCAGAGAGCACTCGACGAGCGCGCGCGGCAACGAGTTCCTGACACCAGTTGACGTCAACTCTTCCCGCCAACTCAGGTATATCGAACCCTAATTCAGAATTTAGCAGCTGCGACCCGTATAGCAGAGTCCATCCAGCCTTCGCAGTCGGAAGCTGGCAGAGGTTTGCTGCAGATCAGGGATCTGCTCCGGGCAGCAGGAGATCAGAATTCAGCCGTGTCTCAGTCGCGCAACAGAATTCACAGTCGATCCGTCACTGTGAATACGGTTCAGTCGGCTCACAGCCCCAGATCGCCTCCGCGGCGTGAAGGGCGCGAGAATCGGCGAGATCAATATGGCGACAGACTCGACCGAGATGATAGGCGTCGAGTGCCCTATTCCCCTCCGAGGGGTGGGTCTTGCGCTCCTCGGCAGCCAGATGATAGGTGTCAGTACAGTACAGGGCGTAGGGTTCCAGTCGACCCCAGAGAACCAGGCTTCGACGCGCGATCCATTATCGTGCAAGGGTTGGTTGACCGGAACAGAGCCCATCGAGGTGGACTCGACAGAGATGTACCCACAAGCAGTCGAGTGCATGTTTCTGGTCCTGAATGTTTCAGCAGAGCTATCAGAGCCGCAGTTATCCCTCCCAATTTCAGGTTGGCATCAGGAGTCAGCAAGTTCACAGGTGAGTCTAAGCCTGAAACTTGGCTTGAAGACTACCGAGTGGCAGTTCAGATTGGTGGTGGGAACGACGAGGTGGCCATGAAGCATTTTCCCCTCATGTTGGAAGGTTCTGCCAGGGCATGGTTGACTCAATTACCTCCTAGCAGCATTTACACTTGGGAAGATCTGTCCCGAGTGTTCGTCAGGACGTTTGAAGGAACTTGCAAGCGACCAACTGGATTGACAGAGTTGCAAGTCTGCGTGCAGAAAACTAATGAGACTCTCAGAGAGTATATTCAGAGGTGGATCACTTTGCATCACACTGTGGAGAATGTGTCTGATCATCAGGCAGTCTGCGCCTTCAAAGATGGTGTCAAGAACAGAGAACTGAGTTTGAAGTTTGGTCGAACCGGTGACATGACCTTGAGTCGGATGATGGAGATTGCTACCAAGTACGCCAACGGCGAAGAAGAAGACCGACTCCGAAGCGGCAAGCCGAAGCCGAGTCAGTCGGAAAAAGGAAACACCAGTCGGAAACAGAAGCGGAAGGCTGAACCGGCAGCTCCTGGAGAGGCTCTGGCCGTGACTCAAGGAAAGTTTAAGGGGAAACCAAAAGGATCCTGGAACCCCAAGAAGGTAAAGGATAAAGAAGGGAACGACGTGATGGATATGCCATGTCATATTCACACGAAGAAAGACGAAGAGGGGAATATCATTTACCCGAAGCACACCACTCGCCAATGTCTACTCCTGATCCAGCAGTTTCAGGGAAAACAGTCTAAGGACAAGGAGAAGGAGTCGGACAAGGCCGAAGACAAGGAGGACAGTGAGGAAGGATATCCGCATATCAACTCCACTCTGATGATCTTTGCTGATGTGGAAAGCAGAAGTCGACTGAAAGTGATTAACCGAGAGGTGAACATGGTTGCCCCCGCAAAAGCAAATTATCTGAAGTGGTCTCAAACACCCATCACATTCGACCAATCTGATCACCCGACTCATATTGCCACCCCTGGGAGGCAAGCTTTGGTGGTCGATCCAGTTGTCGAAGGCACTCGACTGACAAAGGTGCTGATGGATGGTGGAAGTGGGCTGAACTTATTGTATGCAGACACATTGAAAGGTATCGGCATTCCGATGTCCCGACTGAGCACTAGTAACATGAGCTTTCATGGAGTTATACCAGGGAAGAAGGCCGAGTCACTCGGCCAGATAGCTTTGGACGTGGTGTTTGGTGATTCGAAGCATTTTCGCAAAGAAAAGTTGACGTTTGAGGTCGTGGATTTTCAGAGTGCATATCATGCCATTTTGGGGAGACCAGCTTACGCACGATTTATGGCTCGACCATGCTACGTGTACCTCAAATTGAAGATGCCCGGCCCCAAAGGAGTGATCACTATCACCGGTAATCGGAAAAAGGCAGAAGAGTGCTTTCAGAAGGGCTCCAAGATCGCCGATTCCCAGGTGACAGCGGTCGAGTTCGAAGAATATAAGCAAAACGCAGATCCGAGTGACTTGCTGCGATCCAAGAAGCCCGCCACAGAGTCTGCATTCCAGTCGTCCGGTGAGACGAAGCCTGTTCACATTCACCCGACCGACCCCGAAGCAGCTCCGACCCGCATCTCCACGACACTCGACCCAAAATAGGAAGAAGCGCTCATCCAGTTCCTCCGTGAGAACTGGGACATTTTTGCATGGAAGCCCGCTGACATGCCAGGTGTTCCCAGGGGACTGGCTGAGCATCGCCTAAGAGTCGACTCATCTGCAAAACCAGTCAAAGAGCATCTTCGGCGATCCGCCGTCCAGAAGAGAAAAGCCATTGGCGAAGAAGTGGCTCGACTGTTGGCGGCAGGATTTATCCGAGAGATATACCACTCCGAGTGGCTCGCTAATGTCGTCATTGTTCCTAAGAAGGACAAGTCGCTCCGAATGTGCATTGATTTCAAGCACATCAACCGGGCCTGCCCGAAAGATCATTTTCCTCTCCCTCGCATAGATCAAATTGTTGACTCGACCGCGGGATGTGAGAGGTTATCTTTTTTAGATGCCTACTCCGGGTACCACCAGATCCGTCTGTACGGGCCCGACGAGGTAAAAACAGCTTTCATCACTCCATTCGGGTGCTTCTGCTATATCACCATGCCATTCGGCCTCAAGAATGCCGGGGCCACATTCATGCGAATGATTCAGAAGTGTCTACTCACTCAAATCAGTCGGAATGTGGAAGCTTATATGGATGATATTGTTGTCAAGTCACGAAAAGGTTCCGACCTGCTCGCTGACCTCGCCAAAACATTTGCCAACCTCAGAAGGTATGATATCAAGCTCAATCCATCGAAGTGCACATTTGGAGTTCCTGGTGGAAAGTTACTCGGTTTTCTCGTTTCCGAACGGGGAATCGACGCTAACCCAGAGAAGATTGGCACTATTCTCCGAATGAAACGCCCTGTGCGAGTGCACGATGTCCAAAAGCTTACTGGATGCTTGGCCACATTAAGTCGATTCATCTCACGACTCGGTGAAAAGGCATTGCCTCTTTATCGACTGATGAAGAAGACAGACAAGTTCGAGTGGACTCCAGAAGCTGATGCAGCGTTTGCCGAGCTAAAAGCTCTGCTCTCCACCCAGCCGGTGCTTGCTGCTCCAATAAGCAAAGAGCCTCTGTTGCTCTATATCGCAGCCACATGACAAGTCGTCAGTACCGTGCTAACGGTCGAGCGGGAAGAAGAAGGAAAAGCCCTCAAAGTTCAGCGCCCAGTGTATTATTTGTCTGAAGTCTTGACTCCATCCAAGCAGAGATATCCTCATTATCAGAAGCTTGTATATGGAATATACATGACCACAAAGAAGGTTGCTCATTATTTCTCTGATCATTCCATCACAGTCGTCAGCGACGCTCCACTATCAGAGATTTTGCACAATAGGGATGCAACTGGTCGAGTGGCCAAATGGGCGATTGAACTTCTTCCCCTTGATATCAAGTTTGAGGCAAAGAAAGCCATTAAGTCCCAGGCAATAGCAGATTTCCTTGCCGAGTGGATTGAACAGCAGCAGCCGACTGAAGTTCACTCGGAGCATTGGACCATGTTTTTTGATGGCTCTAAGATGTTGAATGGTTCTGGTGCTAGGGTTGTCCTGGTTTCCCCCAGAGGAGATAAGCTCAGATATGTGCTCCAGATTCACTTTGATTCCCCCAACAATGAGGCAGAATATGAAGCCCTCTTATATGGGTTGCGCATGGCCATTTCACTCGGCGTCCGTCGCATGATGGTCTATGGCGACTCGGATTTAGTGGTCAATCAGGTGATGAAAGAGTGGGACGTGAGAAGCCCAGCCATGACTGGATACTGCAGTGCAGTGAGGAAGCTGGAAAAGAAGTTCGAGGGGTTGGAGCTCCATCATATACCCCGACTGAAAAATCAAGCAGCTGATGATCTAGCAAAGATAGGTTCCAAGAGAGAAGCCATTCCGAGTGGTGTGTTCTTGGAGCATATACACACTCCGTCAGTCAAAGAGGATCCTTTCACCGAAGAAACTCCACAGCCCAAGAGTGCCACAGATCCGACTGAAGTTGAAGTCCAAGCAGTGGTCGACTTGATCATGGAGGTTTTGGTGGTCATTCCCGACTGGATGATTCCGTATGTCGCATATATCCTGAGGAAAGAGCTCCCGGAGGATGAGGAAGAGGCTCGACAGATCGTCCGTCGATCTAAGGCCTTTACCGTAATCAAAGGACAATTATACAGAGAAAGCGCGACTGGAGTTGGTCAGAAGTGCATAACACCAGAAGAAGGTCGACTCATCCTCAATGATATTCACTCGGGGACCTGTGGTCATCATGCGTCCTCTCGGACCATCGTGGCCAAAGCATACCGAGCCGGATTTTACTGGCCAAAGGCGAATGAGATGGCAAAAGAGATAGTGGATAAGTGCGAGGGATGTCAATTCTACTCGAATATGTCACACAAGCCTGCGTCGGCTCTGAAGACCACTCCACTCGTCTGGCCTTTCGCAGTATGGGGATTGGACATGGTCGGTCCTTTGAGAACAGGACGAAGTGGCTTCACGCATGTACTGGTGGCAGTCGACAAGTTCACCAAGTGGATCGAGGCTAAACCAATCAAGAGCCTTGACACCGGTACTGCTGTTAGCTTCATCAGGGAACTAATATTCAGATATGGAGTCCCACACAGCATCATTACGGATAATGGGTCGAACTTTGACTCAGAGGAATTCAGAGCTTTCTGCAACTCCCAGGGCACACGGGTCGACTACACTTCAGTCGCCCATCCGCAGTCGAATGGACAAGTAGAGCGAGCTAATGGACTGATTCTTAAGGGATTGAAGCCTCGACTGATGCGTGATCTCAAACACGCGGCTGGAGCTTGGGTCGACGAACTTCCCTCAGTACTCTGGGGACTGCGGACCACACCTAATCGGTCGACCGGAAGAACTCCATTCTTCTTGGTCTACGGAGCTGAAGCAGTCTTGCCGAGTGATCTTCTCCACAATGCTCCTCGAGTTGAAATTTACAACGAAGCAGAGGCTGAACAAGCGCGGCAAGACGCAGTCGACCTTTTAGAGGAAGAAAGGGAGATGGCTCTGATCCGGCCGACCATCTACCAACAAGATTTGCGTCGTTTCCACGCCAGAAATGTGAGAGGTCGAGCCTTCCAGGAAGGAGATTTGGTTCTTCGAGTGGATCAGCACAAACTACACAAGCTTGCTCCTTCTTGGGAAGGCCCCTTCATCGTCACCAAGGTTCTCCACAACGGGGCGTACCGTCGTTACAACATCGAGCATAATATCAACGAGCCCCGAGCTTGGAACGCGGAGCTACTCCGCCCATTTTACACTTAAGTTTTATCACTCGGATGAGTTGCAATAAAGTACTTCTGTAGTTCATGGACCTCAAAATAATAGTGTCATAGTCCCTCCATAATTTCTGTCGCTTTTTATTTTTGTCCAATAAAATTCCCCCTCAGTGGCTGACTTAGCTGCGAATCTGTTTCGCCTAAGTTTGTAAAAATCCTACCGAGTGGCGAGCCAGACTCCCACTCGGAGGCTTAGCTGCGAATCTGTTTCGCCTAAGTTATCAAAATCCTACCGAGTGGTAAGCCAGCCTTCCACTCGGGGGCTTAGCTGCAGCCATGTGCTCGCCTAAGTTATAAAAATCCTACCGAGTGGTAAGCCAGCCTTCCACTCGGAGGCTTAGCTGCAGCCCTGCGCTCGCCTAAGTTATCAAAATCCTACCGAGTGTAGAGCAACCCTCTCACTCGGGGGCTTAGCTGCAGTCCAAGCACTCGCCTAAGTTACAAAAATCCTACCGAGTGAAGAGCAACCCTCTCACTCGGGGGGCTTAGCTGTAGTCCAAGCA